>NC_082645.1:121174641-121485293 GCF_028023285.1 Balaenoptera ricei
GAGGCAGAGGCCGCGGTCAGGGCCACCCCGCTGTGCGCTGTGACAGGCGGCAGCGGCTGCACGGCCCGGGCTCACGACACAACACTGCAAAGCAGAGCGAAGCGGGCAGCCAGGGTGGCAAGCAGCAGGGCGGGTGGGCAGGCAGGGCACTGCGCTGGGCGGGGTGGGGAGAGAGGGGTCCTCGGCCGCAGAGGAGACAGGAAAAGGCGCAGGGACGGGGGGCACGGGCGCCGGCGGGAGCAGAGGCTGTGGTGAGGGGGTGGGCCAGGGCGAAGCCCACGGCCTGAGCAGAGAACAGCCGAGGAGGGAGGTTTCAGCCTGCTTCAAGGAGGAGGACCTGGGACCCGCCTCGCTGACCTACGACCCTCACGCTGGTGCTGATGTCCCCCCCGCCCCCATCTCCCCACCCGTTTCCCAGTGGCCCCTGACGCTTGCTCACGGACCCCACGACGGAATACGCCTCATGATTCCCTCTGAGCCCCTCCAGGAACACAGTGGGTGGGAGCTCCATGATGTCAGCAAAGCCAGGGCACCCCCCCCTCACCGGGGCCTGGGGTCCGGCTGAACGGAGCCCTGAGGACACCCCAGAAACCGTGGCACTGCCTGGCACGGCCCCACCAGCTTCCAGGGTGCCCAGAGCGCCCCCTCTCCTGTGCAGCTCAGCTGTGCACCCAGCTAGTGCCAGCACAGACGGGACAGAGGCCACGTCACCCCGGCGGTGCCCCTCTCCCTGAGCCGGCCAACGAGTGGGAGTCACATGGGCAGCCAGGAGAACAGGGGGGTCCCTGGAAGAGCCTGTGCTGCCCCGCCGGGTGGGCGGTCTGCTGTGAGCATAGCTCCTCACCATTCGGGGCACCCTCCTTTCGGGGGGCACCCTTGCCTCCCACCCTGCTCTGCCCTCCCCTCCAGCCCAGAGGAGCAGACCTCGGCAGCCCTGAGCTCTCTGGGCTGGGGGTCCAGGGGGTGGTCCTGGGGGAGGGGCACGGCTTGGGCAGGATTTGGACAGAAAAGGGTGGGAGGCGCTGGGGAGGAAGTGCAGAGAGTGGGGTGAGGGAGGCCCAGGGCCTCGGCCAGGGATGGGGGGAGGTGAGAACACAGGTGAGAGCAGCAGGGAGGACAGTGGAGGGGAGGTGGGAGTCTGCTGGCCAGGTGGGCGCTGGCACCAGGTGCATGGCCGGTGGGGGAGGTGGAGCTGGGAGGACGGGAGGAGAAGCGTGTCATCCCAGTCACCCTGCCCCTCTCCCAGGCTGAAGCCGCTGGTGTCACCCCACGCTGAGAGCTCCAGGGTCCCCACTCTGGACCCCCTGTGGTGAGAGGCACGGGGAGGGGCCCTTCCCCGGGGGCCCTGATTACAGGCCCTGGTGTCCCCTCTCAGCTGGGCTCCTGATCTTGCCGTGTCTTCCCGCCACCCTCCCCCCGCAGGAGGTCGGAAATCTGAGCACCGTCCTGGCTTTTATCTCAGATCTATGAGTTCTACCTCAAAACTCTCTCTGAGATCCGCCACCCAGCCCATCACCCCTGGCCTCCCTCCCGCTTCCTTCACGGCCTCCACAGCCGCCAGAGGGGACTCGAGGCGCGACCAGACCCGCACCCGCCGTGGCCCCCAAGCTCTTTGCATCCAAGAGGCACCTGAGCCCCTGCGGCAGCCCCGCCCGCCCCGCTCAGCCCCGCTCTGGCCCCCGGCGCCCATCTCCCTGCTCCTGCCACTGCCCCCAGCCGCTCCCATCTCCGCATCCAGTCCGCCTTCTGCACGGCTCTCCCTGTTTGTCTGAATTCACTAGTAGGCCCATCTCTGTTGACTGCTTTTCGCTTTCTGGGCACCCACAGGCCAAGGCAGGCCCCAGTCAGGGGAGGGTGTGCTGCCTCCCGGGCCTGAGTGTTATCCGGGCCGCCCTCCTGGGGCTAGAAGAAGCCCCTCTTCCCCAGCACAGTGCCCCTTCCTTCCACGAACTCTTTGGGGGCAGCGTGTAGGTGGATCGCGCGGCGGTTGGCGGGGGCCTGGGGCTCCACTGCCCCAACCACCCACTAAGGCGAGCCCCAGCCCTGGTCCCAAGAGGACACTGAGGCCCAGAGAGCGGAAGCCCTCGCCACAGCAGCAGAGGGCGCCAGCAGGCAGGGGCCGACCGGGGTGGGCTGCTGGCCTCGCCCAGCACCTGCCTCGGGACGGGACGGCGGTGGCCTTCCCTTGCCGGGCACCTGGGCTCCTGGCCAAGGGCCTTTGATTGACATTGGGAGTGGGAAGGGGGCTACCATGAAACGAGCAAAGTCATGAGGTCCAGAAGGGGAAACGGAGGGGGCCCAGGACTCAGGCCGTGGGAAGAGGTGCAGACCCTGCTCGGCCCCTGCACCCGGAGGCCTGTCCCCTGGGTTGGGGCACCGCCCAGCCACCCCACCCTGCCTGAGAGCGCTTAGGGAACTAGGTAGGACAGCCCCAAGCTGCACGGCCAAGTCAGCACCCACCCTCCAGCAGGTGCAGGACCTCTTCCCCAGGGCAGGACCCCTTCCCCGGGGCACTGCCCGCTGCAGAAAGCCGGGTGTCGGGAGGTTCCCAGGAGCCCCAGGCACGGCCGAAGGGAGGGGCCGCGGCCTGCCCACTCCACCCGCAGCCTACAGGGAACCCACAGGAGGACCCTCAGGAAAGGCGGGGACACCTCTGGTTGTGGGCTAGGTGAGGGCATGGTGCCAGGCATGGGGGTGCTTAATCAGCACAGCTTGCCCAAGGGAGAGTTTAAGGGCTGTCCAGGGCCACCTGGCCAGAAGGGAAAGCCAGGCTCAGGGCCGCTTCAAAGCCCCCGGCCCACCCAGGGCTGCCTTCCTGAAGGGTCAGGGGGCAATTCCACAGGGGTTTCAAGCTCCCAGAAGGCCACTCACAGCACCCTGGAGGCGACCCGGGACCGCCCCTGAGGGGCAGTAACGGAGGGGCAGGAGGTTATCCCTCCCCTTTTGAGTCCGCAAAGGCCAGGCCAGAGGGAATCTGAGGCACTGCACAGAGAAGTAAACTGAGGCAGGCGCCAGACCCAGCCCAGGTCATAGGCGAGTCCAAGGCAGGCGGGCCCCCTCCTGGCTCCCCCCCAGGGCCTCACTGCTCCACCAACCTACTGTGGTCTCCTGGGGGGCGCTTTCTGCCACATGACCCACCCGTGGGCACAGACGCCAGGGTCCCACACATCAGAGGGGGCTGCGCCCCTCGCGTCCCAAGGCTCAAACAATCCCATTGGCAGCCCGCGAGACTGAAAACTCCGGTGAAAAAACCGTCTGCGCCTGCCCCTCCAAGCTCACGGGGGAGGCACTGGAGCCCCCAGCACCCTGGGCGGCAGGTGCGCCCGCGTCTCCTCCGCTCACATCCCAACACAGAGACCAGGGCCCCCTCCAATGACACATCTTATTTGGATTGGCTACGTCTTTCTCTCTTAGGGGCACAACTACGGTGCCGGAGAGCTAAGACGTCATGCTAGAGCTGGTGAAATACGCCATTCCTGCCCCATTTCACAGGTGAGGAGATGGAGGCTCAAGGACATTAAGGAAGTTGCTGGCAGCAGAGCCCCAGCTGGGATGAGACCCCACAGGCTGGCTCCTGTGCGGCTCCCAACCGTGTGGACACCACGCTCCGTTCCCCACCGGCTTAATTAATGCAGCTCATTAATTAAGTAAATCAAGCCTTTCTTGATCTTTCAGGATTTCCCCAAGTGAGAGGGGCAAGAAAGCCCAGATACTTCTGGCACTGAAAACCGCCAGGGCCGGGGGCCCCGAGGGACCCCTTGGTTGGAGGTTGGGTTTTACAATGAAAAAGACGCCTGGAACCCACGGCCACGCCCACCCTCTCTGAACTTCGTTACTCGCCTGTGGACGGCCTGCTCTCACGCTCGCTGGGGCGCCCAGGTGGGTTCGCGTGCAAATCCAGCTGCGGCTCTGGGGCCGGTGCTCCCAGAGGCGGAGGAAGCCACACTGCATACTCTCTCCTTCCTGCTGCCCCTGGTCCCCGTCTGACCGGTGACAGTGACCGGTGCACTCATCCAGGAGGGACCCCTGGGGCCCAGCAGCCACAGCCCCTGCTGGCAGCACCAGCCTCGAGGGCAGGGGGCGGGGGCCGGAAGACCCCAGGCCCACCCCGCCCGGCAGCCCCAGAACTTGAGGGGATGGGGCCCACGCTGCAGAAGCTGGGCCTCCCCCTCACTGCCCACCAGGTGCCGGAAACAACCTGACGTCAGCACCCGCCCCCCTGGGCCAGAACAGCCCAGCCCTGTCCAGAGGACCCTGCCGGCCACGGCGCACCTACCCGCACACGGGGTGGCTCGGAGCCTCGCGGGTGACGATTCGGGCTGAGCGGCTCGGCACGCAGAGCGCACCCAGCTGGGAGCTGAGGGCTCGGCCTCGCCAGCCCAGATGGCACAGAGCGGACACGGCGGGTCAGTGCTTTTCCACCCAGAGTCTTGAACACATCCCTTGGGCGGTCGCCAGTCCCCCTTCCCCGGGCCCCTCCATCCCAGACAGTCACCCCCTCGCCTTCCTCTCTCTGCAGCCCACCCGCCTTCTGAAAGCCACGGCCCGAGCAGGGAGGATCATCGGGGAAAACTGAGCCCCCAGGCCCACTTCCTCCACCTGGATTGGCCCATCTCACCTCCCAGTTCACTGGCACCCAGACCGCCAGAGGGAGAGGCCCCCTGGGGGGCTGACCCTGGACTTGGGTGAGGAGCCCCGGGTCAGGACGGGGGAGGCCCCTGCCAGGGGCCCTGTTCACAGAGGTGAGGGCACCTTGAAGCAGGCTGAGACCCGCCGGAGAGAGAGGAGGTGGCAGAGCCGGGGCTGAGTGTGGGGCAGCGCTAACCACGAGATTGGTGAGGTGCAGACGCATGCTGGGGCCCGGAAAGCCTGTCCGAAGGGAGACAAGAGTGGGCGCCCCAATTTTGCTTAAGCTTTGGAGAGAGAGCCAGCAGCTACCAGAGGGAGAAAAGGAAACCAAAGACGGGGTCCTTCTCAGGGCCTGGGCCTGCACAGCTGCTGCGCGGGAAAAGCCAATTCTTGCCAAACCAAAAAGATCAGGACGTTTCCAGATGAAGCCCCTCGCAGACGGCCGCCGTGGGGAGCTGGCCTCTCACTCGTGGCTTTGGTTTGGCTTGGTGGTTTTGTCACATCCCAGATCCACAGAGGGGGGAATGTCGGAAGGACCCAGCTCTTTCCGGCTGAGACTGCAAGAGCCCACCCCCATTTCTCCCGGTGTCCTCGCCCCCGTGTGCCCTGACCCCACGCCTGCCTGGCACCCGGCAACCCTGGCCCTAGTGGCCGGGCTTTCCGAGAGGCCTGCGTGGAGCTGGCCCTGGGGCCGCACCTCCCGCTCGGGCTCAGCAGAGCAGGAAGCCCGGCCGGGGCGTCTCGGAGAGAGCCACGCGGTTCTGTCCAGTGGGCCAGCATCTCACACTCAGGGAAGACTAATCAGAATAAATCCATGACGCGCCAGCTGAGAACCTGCTTCCTTCCAAGAGGAACCAGTGGGGCCTTCACTCCATCACCCGCACCCAAGGGCTCCCAGTGCAAACCCCGCTATCTGGGGACCAGCCTCTGTCTTCAGCTTTCAGTACTGGTGCTCCAAGGTCAAGACTTCCAAAAACTTCCATCAGTCTAGCCCAAGGAAGCAATCTCAAACTCCTAAAGAGGTTGCTGTTAAAATTATCTTACACCTTTGCGTATATGCAAATTCAGTTTTTGTGAGCTGAATTTCCTACTACTACAGCTAGGTTTCTAGGCCTTTCCTTCACCTTCTCGCTTACATTCCATTCCATAGTAATAGACATAAGGATGGACTGTATACGCCCAACCTGCCTGCAGGGCGGGGGACCCCGCTCCCCCCCTGAACTTGACCTCTCTCCTCTGTCCAGGAAACTGAATCATGGGCTCCTCTGCAAAGGGCACTTTCCCATGAGGGCACGCAGCCACCGGCACCGTCTCCGGCACTGACGGCCTGGGGTTCAGGAGGGACAGGACGCCCTCACCTTTAGACAGAGACTGGCTCAAGAGAGGCCGGGCTGCCCGGGACCCAGGGCTTCAGAAGGAGGCCCTTCCACTGCCCGGGCGCCTGCCCTTCCTTCCGTGCCCCCCGGGCCGGCCGGCTCCAGCTTCTGCTGCTCCTCCCACAGAGAGGGCAAGGGCCCTGGGAGCAGACCAGGACCCGCCATCTCTTTTGGAAAACAGCGGAGGGAGAGAAAGCCACCCTGGCTAGATGCATGGCTCCACCTTTCCAAATGCCCCCGCGGGCCCTGAACGGGCGGGGGCCTTGCTCTTCCCGGGTCCCGGAGGCCACTCTGCGGAAACAGGCCCACCTGTGCGGAGCCCGTGCCCCAGGGCACCCTGCCCTCCTCCACCACTGGGGCCCACCTCTCCCCGCCGGGCCCCTCCAGGAAGGCCAGGAGCCCTCGCGCTCCCTCACGCCCGCTCCTCGGGGAGGCCCTGCTCGCCGGGGGTCACGCCCTGACGGCGGTCAAATTGTGCCCGCAGCAGTGCTCCTGTGCAAAAGAGCTGGTTCCTTCCCAGCATGCTGTCCTCGACCTCACCAACCTTCCTACTAAACTGAACAGGGGGGGCCGGTCGTAAAACGGGTCCCGGCCGTCGCACAGCACGTGCTCCGGAAAGACGTCGTCCTCCAGGTCCTCCTCCTCCTCCTCCTCCTCCTCCTCCTCCTCCCCCACGCTCTGCTCCTCAGCAGGCTCGGTGGCGTCGGAGTCGGGGCTCGAGAAGGTGGGGGAGGGGGTGAGAGCAGCCATGCGCTCGCTCATGCATGTGTTGAGAAGAGGGTAGCTGTTGCAGCCAGAGATGACTGAACTGGGGTTAGTACGACAAGACAGAGAGAGGTTAACGCCAGCTCCTGGGGGGCGGGCGGGGCGGGGGGGGGGCTGCCGAGGAGATCCCAAACCAAACACACAGACCGTCAAGAATGCTGCCTCGACGGGCAAGAGAGCCAAAATGCCCGGTCCCCAGGCGTGGGAAGACACCACATGGGGGGGGGGTCAGTGTAAAGCTCCGGAAGGTTCCGGAGGGCACCGGCAGGTATGATCCTGGCCAGGTGTGGCTGAGGTCGGTGAGGGCCTCGGGAGCCTGGCCGCGTCGAGGCCTCAGAAACCATGCCCCGTGGGGGGCAGGGGCCGGGTGCAGCCCCCGGACCAGGAGACTGGGGACAGCAGGCATGGACTCAGCTCTGGGAGGACACGGCTCTGCCTCCTGCTCGCACCCCACCTGAAAGCCTGACCGAGCCTCACATTCACACACACGGACAGCTGTCACCTGACGGCCGTGGTCCCGAAGTGGGGGTGGGTGGCGATGCTGAGACCCCCTCCCTGGTCAGGGCCCACTGGTGTGTGGAGAGGACTGGCCAGGGGGCTCAGACCAGGAAGGACCAGGGCCGGGGAGTCGGGATGGAGAAAGGCATCTGGCCGGCCCCCTCCTCGTGTCAGGGCCGGGGCCCAACCCCTCGCTGCCCCCCACCTTCTCTCCATCTCTCAGCCCAGGGAGAGGGAGGCGCCTACCTGCCCACAAGGCGGAACCAGGGGAAGCGGTCGTAGAAGGGGTCTCCACCAGTCACCACGTTGTCACAGTCCTCGATGACGCTGGAGGGCACCTCGGCCGCCCGGTCGTACATCTCCCGCATCAGGTCCAGCCGCTGCCTGCAGGGCAGAGGTCAGCGTGGGCCCGGGCGGAGCATCCTGGGGTCTCAGGCCCAGCCCGGCTCAGGCCACAGCATCCTGCTCAGGGTCACCCACGGCTCAAGCTGGTTTGCCAGGCGGACCCTCTGGGGTCCTTGGAGTCGGCCGACTGTGGCCAAGGGGCTTGCAGTTCGCCACACGTTCCTCTCAGCCCCCGTGATGGCCATGGGACGTCAGCCGGGGGGGTCAGTGACCAGCCACGCTCAGGATGGGGCGTCAGGGCACGGAGCCCCGGAAGCTCGGGGAGCAAAGGATGAGTGGTGAGAAGACACAGGAAACAAAGCATTTTAGAAGCTATCCCCCGGAAAACCGGCAGGTGGTGGGAGAGACGCAGACGTCTCCCTCGGGGGCTCAGGTACAACAGGAGGGACGTGGGGGGGGACATCCGCCCTCCAAGAACAGACGGTAGCCCAAGAGGACGGGGCAGGGGCAGGCGCGTGTTCGTGAATGCGCGTGGGTCAGTGCATGTGCCGGGGGTGGGGACCTCATAAGAAGGGAAGGCGTCTGCGTGTGAGGGTGTGTGAGTGGGACGGAGTGCGTATAAACGTGTCTCCGTGCGTGAGCGCGTCTTGACCACGTTTTTCGTTCTCTGTTTCTCATGACGTTTCGACATCTCTGGGGCCTGCCCCAACAGTGAACAGCCTGTGGGTGAGCCCACCTCCACACAAGCCACCCCACCCGCCCCTTAGCCGACTCGCACACAAGCCGGTTCCCCAGCCCTAAATCGCCCGGGGACAGCCGGGCCTGAAGCCCGCAGGCGTTACGCTGACCAGCCACTCCTCGCTGTTCACCCTGCCCCGCTTTGCCCATGAAAACCTCGTAGAGGCCGTGGCGAGGCCCTCCCCTCCCTCCTTTGCCCCCGGACAGCCCTGTGCCCACGCGCCTCTCGTTTCTAGGGGCACTTGAGCAACATTAAAATTGTCTTCAGTGGCAAAAAGCCGTCCTGTCACCTTCACCCAGGAAAAGCCAAGCGCACGTCAGGGTGAGCGTGTGGGACCTGAGGTAGAGCCGTAGGGCAGACACCTCCCAGGACACCTGGCCGTCCTCCCTGGGCCCCCACCCAGCCCTCCTCCACCCCCCCAGGTGGAGGAGCCCCCAGCTTCCTGCAGCGCCTCACCCGCCCCTTACTCCAAACTTTGCCACTGCTCTGGTCGAGGAGAATATGGATTCTATAACGAGGCTGGAGTAAGTAGGAACTTATTTTTTTTCGTCTGATTTTAAAAGATATCAAAACAGGAGAAAAAGCTGCCTGGACACGTGAGCCCCGTGCATCCCACGTCCACCTCCGTTTCAGTGGCCTCAGCCCAGGCCCGGGGAGCAGCCCCGCCCCACTGCCCACCGCACGGCCCACCCGCTGCACCTGAGTTTCTCCAGCGTCCAGTAGTGGGTGGCCCCGTTCTTCTGGTCCTGGACTTCCACAGCCACGATGGTTCGGGGGAAAGGGCGAGTCTCTCGGTCTTTGGCGGCCTCTGGGGGCAGCAGGTCAGGCGGCAGTGGGGAGTACAGTGTGTCCGTAAGGAGGACAAACTGGAACTGGACCTGTGACCGGTGAGGAGGACGCCCGTCAGCCCCAGAGAGGGCGGAGCCTGGCCCTGGAAGGGCCTCTTTCCCGCTCCGAGAGATCCCACTGCCTGTCCCTCAACTGTTCCCGGAACCTTCCCACCGGCCGCCGAAGAGGAGGCTCCACCTGCCCACCGGCCTGCCTGCGTGTCCCCCTCTGTCAGTCTCGGGCCCCCCCTCCAACTGCCCACCCTCCTCCTGGGGGCTGCAGGTCAGGGGGTCCGCCCCGCCCTCCCGGGAAGCAGAGCAGCCTGGCACCGAGGCCCGGCAGGAAGCAGGATGGGTGACGCCCGCCCTCCGAGGCGCAGACAGCGGGGGCAGGGGCAGCGGCAGGGGCCCACCTTCTTCTTGAGCTCGACGCTGATGGCGTTGGCCTCCTTGAGGAAGATGGCGTTGCCCCACAGCAGGTCCCGCAGGGACGTGAACTGGTACCATTTCCACTTCCGGAAGGCCCACAGCGCCAGCTCACACTCCCTCTCCGTCCACTGGACTGTGGGGAGAGGCGCACGTGGTCATCACGGGGCTGGGGGCTCGGGGCTCGGGTCCCCACTTTCACACTAACTGGCAGCAAGCTCTGCTGCAGGGAACGACCCTTGCGCCCGAAAGAGGCCGCCAGCTCCACCAGTGTGAGCGCCAGGGTCCTGAGAGTCGGGCTGGAGCTCAGCAAGGACCTGGGGGGCAGCAGTGGGGCGGGGGCAGGAGGGCAGACTGGGGCTTGTCCCACACACCCTCTCGGGTGGACGAGTCCAGACGGGGGAGGCCTGGTCACGTTAGCACAAAGGTCCCGACCAGCTGACCGGAGGCCGAGCTGGACGTGAACACCCTGCCCCTAAGCCATCCTCGGGCCCCGGGCAGCAAGAGGTCAGCCAGTGGGCCGCCCAAGCAAACGTTCCCACAGCGGGTCCCAAGGTGTGGAGCAGAGACATTGTCCGGGGAGGAGCACCAGCCTCCATCGGGCAGGACAGGGGTGAGTGGACACAGGGCACCCCGCCTGGGAGCGCCCACCCCGCCCCGTCCTTCTCGTGCTCCAGGCCGCCCCCGCCACAACCAGCAGGCGTGTGCACACACGTGTGCGTATGCACAGGTGCTTTCCTGCTGCAGCACAGCCTCTTAAATCCTGCCTTCAGGCCAGGGACCCCAGGGCAAAGCTGCCAACCAGCTGACCTGCAGGGAGCGGCCCGGGGCCGCCTCTTCCCTGAGACCCCTCCCCAGCCCACCTCCACGCCGGACGAGCTCCCTCACCTTCATCCCCCGGCTCCTCCTCCTCCTCGTTCACCTCCGGGTAGAACCGGGCGCCCATCTGCTTCTGCAGGGCCTCCAGCTTGCTCTCGTAGTCCTGGGCACAGACGCAAGGCCTGTGGTGCCACGTGGACACCAGACCGTCCCCAGCCCTCCCACCCGGGCCTGGGCCCAGGGCGCCCGGACGCAGCCCCACCGCAGCGAGCGCTCGGGCAGCCAAGCACAGGGCCGGGCGAGCAGGGACCCTGGGTGCCCTGAGCCCCGCGAGGGGCCTGGCATGCGGGCCGCCCTCACCAGCCTCTGCTGCTCCAGTAGGTAGGTGGCCTCCTCGCGCTCCCGGCGGTACTGGTCCTCCAGCTCCTGGAGCCTGTAAGAGCGTGCGGGGGTGAGAACGGGCCGGGCGACGGCGGGTTCGGGGGGCGCCCTGGCGGCAGCCCCTGGGGCCTCACCTCTGCTCCATCTCCTGCTTCATGTCGATGCCCTGCTTCTCCAGCAGCTCACGCTGGGCGAAGGCCCAGTCCACGGGCTCAGCGGGCGTCTCCGCGCAGGGCGTGCGCTCACGCTCCTGCCTTGCCTGCTCAGGGTGGTTGAACCGGAACACATGGCTCTTTCCCATGATGATGCGGTTTCCTGGGGGACGGAGGCGAGGCCAGAGTTGGTGGACCTTTGGCCTCGGGTGGTCTCGGGGGTGAGAGAGGGGAGGAGAAGGGAAAGAGGAGGAATGCAACTGGGGTCCTAGTGTTGCCCACCCCTGGGAGGGCCTCCAGCTGCCAGGAGCCGGCCCCCTGGGTCCTGTGCCCACTGTCACCCTCGCCCCCGCCGGGGGGCCACCTCCTCCACCAGGACCTGAGCGGGCCTCCTCACTCTCCCTGGTTCCACCCCTCGGCCCCTCCTTTCAGTAGCAGCGATGTTGGCAAAACACAGTCCTGGGGCTTCTCCACGGTCCCGTCCTCTCCACAGCCCCACAGGTACCACCCCTGGGCCAGCCTGGCCTCCTGCTCCTGTGCCCTGGGCCTTGGCACTCCCCTACCCGAGGGCTGGGGTTGGCCCCCTCTTGCAGGGCCCCCTCCTGCCGGGAGCTTCCCTTCCCATCTGTCCCACCGACGGAAGCAGGGCAGGGGTCTGCGTGTTTCCAGAGCCAGGGTCCACCCTGTCTGCAGGACCCTCCAGGGCACACCTGTCCCATGAGGGCAGTGCCTGCTGTCTCTGGATAGTCCTGCCGGTGGGGGTCTCTTTGGACGGCCTAGTTTCTTTCCAACTTTCTCCAGGAACCTGAGCTCTGCCTTGAGGCCTGCAGAGCTGGTTCAGCCCCTCTACCCACAAGAGAACCCAGGCCTGCAGGCTGGTCCTCCCCAGGCCTCCCTCAGCTCCACCTCCAGCTCCCGAGTTCGGCCTCCCCTCCCAGCCTGGGCCCTGCCCCGAGCCCGCAAACACCAGGCCCCATCGTGAAACAACAGGGGGGAGAAGGAAACTCTGGACCTGCCCTTGCCCAGCTCAACCGCCCCATCTCCCCACACTGGCTGCCAGGCGAGGACGCCAGCCACTGGCAGCCACACGAGGCCCATGAATCCAGGACGCGCGGTGTGTCCCTCCCTCAAAACATCCCTCGGGACCCCAAAGGCAGGACCCTGAGTCCTGGAAGCTAAAAACAAGGCCCTTCAGGGTGGCCGGAGAGGTCTGGACGTCAGGCTGCCAGGCGTTACCTCCTAGGCCTCCCATCCCCTCTGCACCTCCAGTTGGGGAAGGGGAGGGTCCCCCTCAATCTCAGCAAAAAGTCACCCCAGCCAAAGTTGACACGATGGTCAGTGCTGTGTGTCAGTTTGGCCGGGCTGGGGAGCCCAACGGTGCACCTACAATCACGTGACCTCAGGACAGGAGACCACCCACCGTTACACAGGTGGGCCTCCCCCCGTCGGGTGAAAGGCCTCAGGAGCTAAACTGAGGCTTCCCTGAGGAGAAAGTCCCGCCTGTGGATTTCACACGCGCCTGTCCAGCCCTCACCACCTCCTGAACCAATTCCATTAAATAAATCTCTGGATAGATGGACAGACAGACATATCTCCAGGTGTGTTTTAGAACGTGAGGATACGAAGCCGGGGGCCGGCGTCCGGAGGCCGGTGCAGCGCGCACCCCGCTGGCTGCTCCTCCGTTCCACACCGCGCCAGTCCCACCGGGGCTCTGGGACAGGCGCCCCACCGCCCGGAATCCCGCCTCGGCTGGCCTGCCGCGTCGACTCAGCGCCGCTGGAGCAGCCTTCTCCCCCTCAGCGCCCCGGGCCTGTGTGCTGCCCGGCTGGTGGGGGGCGGATTGGGGTGCCGCACGAGCAGGAGGGGCGCGCGTGCAGAGCGGGCGGGGCAGGGGCCACCCCTGCCCCCACTGTACCTGACCGCAGGACACTGGGCTCCGTGACTTTCTTGCCGTTGACGTAGGTGTCTGCCCCCTCACAGGGCTCCAGGGTCACCACGGCTACAGGACAGATGGGGGCACGGAGAGGAGGACCGTGAGGGGCTGTCCTCCTGGCCGCGTCCCTGTCTGAGCCCAGCAAGCCCCACTCAGGGTCGGGGGCAGGGGGCACGACCCACCTGGCCACCTGCCACCCAGGCGCGGCCCCCGCCAGGCCCCTCTCCTCCCTGTGGCACCTGGCTTGGGCCTCGAGAAGCCGGAGGGGCCTCTCAGCCCCTCACAGATGAGGAAAGCGATGCCCATTTGGGAGGCTCACGGGCCCAAGTCAGAGGTGGGGAGGCCGTGCTGGGTGACCGCCCCGTCCTGCAGGGTCTCCAGGTGGGATGGAAAACAGTGGCTCACATGTCCCCAGGAGTCCCAGAGCCCCTCCTGGCTTTGTGCCCACCCACCGAGGGGAGAGAGAGCTTCGGGGACAGAATTCTGGGAGAACCAACGTCCGCAACACTGTTTAAGGCCACCACCCTGAAGGGGCCTGGTCACAGCGGGGACTTTGGTCACTGGTCTGCATCCCAGAGGCTGTCCAGACGCCTGCCCTGATCTCGGGGGCCGTGGGCACTGGGACAGCCCAGCAGGTGCCTTCTCGAGAAGGAAGGGTCATGCCCAGAACCGGCAGTGGGGACGGAGGCCCGAGGGCAGGCCGGCCAGGGAGATGGACAGATGGCCGCTCCCAGCCCACGGGAAGGCGTGGCCTAAGAATCACCGTCCCTTCGATCCAGGCTCAGTGCCCTCCCGCCCGTGAGCACCCGAACCAGCCCCCTGTGCAGGGACGGAGCTGCATGTCCCCAGCCCAGCCTTCAGAGCACCTTTCGGGGGGGGCGGGGGGGCTCCCGGGACTGAGTGGGGAGCCAGGAGGGCGACACCAGCAGCGCCGGGTAGGGGCGGGGCCGGGGGAGGCCATACCTTCACTGCCCCCTCGGGAGTCGCTCCGGAAGACGCAGTGCTTCTCCTTGATGAAGTGCCCGCTCAGGACTATGTCCTGCCGCTTCTCTGCGCCTTCCCGGCCCACTCTGTGTGTGTGGTGCGGTCATCAGCGCCGGCTGGACCCACGGCACCACGACGCCACCCACTGGCCTGCCTGGTCCCCCTGCAGCCCCCAGGATGCCCAGCTCTTACGGGAAATGCCTGGAGAGCACAAGCGGGGGTCCGGGGGACAGCCCCCCAAGCGGCCTGGCCTGGGGGAGCCACACTGCCCAGAGGGGCCCACAGCACCCCTGCCAGCAGATGCCCGGGGGCTCAGCGACCCCTCAGTGGGGGAGCCCACCCCTCCCCTCACCCCGCCGACCCCCACCTGGTGATCCCATCCTTGATGTAGTAGAGAAGGCACTCAGACATGAGCGGGTCCTCATTCAGGTTGACGAGATGCGGCGTCTGGGGAGATAGAAGGGTCACCTGTTTTTGCGGGGAGCGGGAGCCCGGCCCGGGCTGCCTGCTGCCCTCTCTCTCCCCAGGACCTTACCGCCACCTGCCCTTGGCCTGGCCTCTCGGGGGACACAATATCCTCCCAACCTGGCAGAGAGGAGAGGAGATGTGAAGGAAAAGGCTCCTGAGGAGGAGATTTTGATGGGGACCCCAGAGTCTTGGTAGGACAGTTGCCAGGCGGCACTTGAGGGGCTGGGCTTCGGGAGGGGCTGGGACCCCAGCTCTGAGCACCTGAGGGCCCAGGGAGTGCTTGGAGGCTGTGGTAGGCCCTGGGATGTGCAGGGCAAGGCTGGGTCCCATGGGGCCTGGGCCTGGTCCTCCATCCTAGAACAGGGCTGCAGGTCCCCATTCCAACCGGGGCAGCCAGGAGCTGAGGGCCCCGGGATTAGGACGCTGGGCAGGGAGGGGTCGGGCCCTGGATGCCAGGGAGCAGAGAGGCTGTGAAAAAAGTCCCCCTGAGCCCCCCAGGTCAGACGCCCACACCTGTCCTAACCACGGGTCTACCAAAGCATGACCCAAAGCCAAGGTGACCACCTCTCGCCAGCTGCCCCGTCTAAGCACTGCCCTCGGCTCCCCACCCCATCCCGTGCCCAGGGCAGCCACTGCAGGCTCTGTCCACTGGGCCTTGGGCCAGCATCCCCTATCTTCACTTTCTCCGCTGCTCTCACCCGGGGTCTCTGGGCCCCGACACTTCCTGACCTCACACCCGGTCCCGGGCAAGGATTCTGCAACATGCCAGAGGCTGGAACAGCTTCCTGTTTCCCACCTGGCACCTTGGGGCAAGCTGCCCCCACCCTGAGCTACAAACCCCTCTAACACCCCTGCACAGGGTTGTGGACACCTGGTCATCAGACACAGGACAGACCATCCACAGCGGCCCCTTCCCCTGAGCACAGAAGGCGTCCAGCCAGGAAGGGCCTGTGCTCCCTCCACGGGGCCAAGCGGGGGACCCAGCTGGCCCATGTGCTTCTCCAGAGTCCTGGGGACCCCACTGTCCTCCCACTCCTGGACAATGTCCAGACCCGGGGCCACCAGCAAATCCCTCTGCCACCAATGAAGCCAAAAGACTGCACAGCCAGTCTCCCGAGGACACCTGTACCCCAGCTTCGCCTGCCCACCCCGGGGCACTGTGCCCAGAGGCAATGCAACGGCTCAAGAACAATGCATTCTAAACGAAAACCAAAGGCCTGTCCAAAAGGGAGTGAAGTAGGACCCCACCAGGGTGCCACCTGCTCCCCGCCCTGCCGAGGTCCTCCCAGGCACCCCTCCTTCCTGCTTCTAGGCCTCAGGTGCCCCCTGGGCCGGAGTGCATGGGTGCAGAAGGAGCCTGAGGAGCCTGTCCCTGTCCCCAGGGAGCAGCCACCCTAGCGGATGTGCCCATCGTACCAGCGCCCCGTGCTCCTTTTCCCTTGGGGCCCCAATGGCTCAGCGGGGGCTCTACATGCCGCCAGCTTCGGAGACTGGCAAACAAAGAAACGCTTTGCTGGGGTGAAAAGTCAGCCAGGCACTTCCTCACCAACAAGGCAGCAGGGGCAAGGCCTGCAGAGTCCCATGCTGGGGTCAGAACAGACCGCCACTGCCTTCCAGGAAGGCTTCTGGGCTTGAAGCTAAGCTCCTAAGGGCTCTAAGGGTCTGGCAATCTTTGGGGTGGGTGCATGGGTGTGTGGGTCTGGGCCCTAGAATCATGCAGAGACTTTTTCCCTGATATTCATGCTTCGCCCCATCTGAGCTACTGAACAGGGGGTGGTGCTCTGCTCCATTGGAGGGCCGGGGCCATGGGCAAGCTGGGCCTGGGTGGGAGAAGAGGGGTCCCTGCTGGGACAGCCAAACCTTACTTTAGCCAATCTCCAAGAGGGCAGCTGGCTCCCAGCTCGTGTCCAGCCAAGCCCTGCCCATGAGGGGTGCAGGCTCCTGGGGGGTCCAGGCCCCACCTGTTCCAGGACCCCGGTCTCACCCCAACCTGAGGGGCCCAGTCCACCCCTCAGGCAGCTAAGTGACCTCCCTGACGCCCTGAGGCCATAGAGACAAACCACCACGAGGAGGCAGGCTCTAGGCTCCACACAGGGAAGGGATGGCTGCGGGGAAGCCTGGCCGGGTGCCTGGAGTCGCTCTCCCTGCTCCCAGGAGGACCCTGCTGGCCTTCCAGGAGCTGACACCCTGCCAGGGGCCGCAGGTCCCCCAGCCCTGTCCACATCGGGGCAGCCCAGAGAATGGCCGGCTCCTACCTTTTTGGGAGAGAACACCCCCAGGGTGCCGCCGTCCTCCCTCATGGCCACGCCCATCTCGGCCAGCAGCGCTTCCCTGGGGGACAGAGCGGGGGTCAGCACCCACACGATGTTTCATCTGGTCAATGAGTTCAGGTGCCCACTTGAGGGACTGGTCCCCTGACTGGGAATCAGGTCAATGGGGCCATTGGTGACCGGGGGGGGGGGGGGGGTCACTGGATGAGAGGGGACGGGTATGTCCTGCACTGGACGCGGCCACCCCTGGGTACAAGAGCCGAGAGCTGAGCACAGGGCTGCTGCCGGCCCCCCGCCCGCACCGCCCACCTCTCCATCCGGATGGCTTCCGTCCGCCGCAGCTTCTCCTCCCAGGTCTCGTTGAGCTCAGCGATGATCTTCTCCGTCTCCTGGGGAGCAGACAGAGCAGAGCGAGGTCAGGGCAGGGGGCAGGCAGTGGGCAGAGGCCTGGGTGCCAGGCAAAGAGGAGGCGAGTAGCCGGGCCTGCAAGGCCCGACACCCCAATTTCCAGGTCCATCCAGGCTGCTCGAAGTCTGAAAGATCAAGGTGAAGGGCTGAGAGCTAATACGTGCAAAGGACGCGTGTCTTTCCTGTGGACACACCCAGAGAACAGAGAGAAAGGCAGAATAAACCCAGAGGGAGAAACAAACACGTGGGGAGACGCTGACACCGGTTCTGAGGCTCGGATGCCCCTGGACCACGGGTGAGACAGACGACACTTCCCACACCAGCACCGCCTCCCCATTTCCTTCCCAGTCCCCACATTCCAGTGGGCCTCTGCACCCCAGGTCCATCCCGGGTGGATGCCTCCCACACCCCAAGTGGGACCCTATCCCCCCAGTGGAGCCCCCCACCTCAGGTGGCCCCAGGCGGGCCGCACAGCCCACCCCTCATCAGCCCGGGTCTGGCGCCTGTGCCGTTGTCCCCTCTGTCTGGGCTCGCCGTCCACCGCTCACACCCACAACTTGTTCCCACTCGCTGAAGGAAGCCAGTAACCCAAACCCTAAATGCAGCCGCCCGTGGCCAAGCCAGGAGAGTGAAGACCACGCAGGAGCAGGTATAAGCACGGAAACCCGGGAAGGAGAACACAGATGCCCTAGGACCCCCGCCCTAATCAGCAGATGGGCCCCATGGTCCTGGACAGGGCGCACCGACCCCCTGGATGGGGTGCTTGGGGTCGGGGGCCGAGACGCACCCCGCGTCCCCCTGCATGGCTCACTTCACCTCTGACCAAGCCCCTCCGCCTGCGACCATCCAAGAGGAGGGATCTTGGCCTAGCGCCCACCAGGTCCGAGCCCGGCCCTGCCTCACCTTCAGCCTTTCTATGGCCTCTTCACTGCCCGGGGCAAACAAGATGCGCTCGTGCAGGCTGGACACAGAGGCGGCACGGCTGGACAGGGCCGAGAGCGAGGACGAGGGGCTCACGCCCACCAGGGCGTTGGTCACTGTGGAGAGATTGTCAGGGGCTGGACTCAGCTCCGCCCCGCCACGGTTACGGTTATTGTTCTCAAGGTCGGACACGTCTACGGGAGGAAGGGGGGCAGACAGACGGGAGGAGAGAAAAGAAAGACCAAGTTGGGAAAAACCAAGAGGCAGGAAAAGAGAAGGTAGCAAGCAGGGACCACGAGCTGGGCGCCCGGACGAGCACATGCAATGCTGCCCCCGCCACGGTGCGGCTGCGCCGCCAGGTCCCTCGGCATCCCCGCCCAGGGCCTGCGCTCCCCCCGCACACATGCCAAGCCTGCGGGCCACCGGCCTCCCTGCCCTCCTGCCCACCGCCCTTTGCTGTCACTGCCCGGCGGCCCCCCTGCACCCAGGCCCTGACGCTCCTCCTCATCCTCTCTGCCCCACGTCGCGCCCGCCACCCACCAGCCCACCACGCACCCTGAGCTGTGGGCGCGGGCGGTGCTGTCCACCCCGCTGAGCGCCCTGGCCGAGCCGTGGACTGTGGGACCTCCGAGGGAGCCCCCACTCCTCCACCCCAAGAAGCTGCTCTGGGCCCCCCGCCGCCCTAGCCTCCCTGCCCCCCAAGGCCCGGGAGTTGGGACTGCCACACCCCCTGGGGTGGGAGGTGCCCAGGCCCCTCCTGGCAGAAGCAGACACACAGCAGAGCAGCGGCAGACGTAGGACAGCACGGGCACTAGGGAAACTGAGGGCGCCCTGTGGCCCCTGGGGTGGGGAGGCCCCAGCACGTGCCCCTGCCCAGGGAGCCGGGCCCACAGCCAGCGGGAGACGCAGGCTGGGAGGACGTGGCAGCATTCACACTCCTGGCGTTTCCAGGGGAAGGGGCCTTGGGGTGGGTGGGGTCAGAGGGGGGCCGGAGCCAGGAGCCGGGGATGGACCCGGCCCTGTGAGCTGTCCCAGCCCCTGTGCTGACATTCAGGCCTCTAGGAGCACGGCAGGCAGAGAGCCTGACCTCAGCCACGCTCGGCCAGAGGAGGCCTTGACTGCCCCGCGCCTCCCTGTTGCCTCAATTTCCCAGCAGACGCGGGGGTGAACCAGGATCACGGCTCGCAGGGTGCCGTGAGAGAGAGGGCTCAGGTCCCCCAGCCCCCAGAGGGGGAAGGCCAAGGAGGGGTGCGTGCGCCCCGCCCCCCCACCGTGCTGCCCTACGCCCCGCGGGGCCGGGCCGAAGCAGGGATGCGCAGAGAGCAGCGGAGGGGATACACACATTTGGGTCCTCCGGGCACAGTGTTGGCTAAGGGGGGGGGAGGCGAGGGGGAGAGACAGAAACAGAAGAACAGGTTTGTCTCCAGAGGGCGCCGTCGCAGGCCAGGCATCAGGTAGGGTGGCGGTGGTCTTCAGCTGGACGGGGGGACAACCCCGGCACCGCGGCTGGCCGCTGTGGCTTCCGGGAAACCGTCACCAGCCTGCTTGGGCCAGCGGCAAAACCAAACCGTGCAGCTCCCCAGGCCCAGCCCAGAACCCCGGCCCCCCACCCAGAGGTGGCTCCGCCTGGAGCCCGGAGCAGAGCCTGGGCCTCGGGCCAGAGGGGCCGCGAGGGCAGTGGGACCTGCCCCAGCCCCAGAGTCCCGCTGCCCTGCCCGGGACGGGCGGGCGGGCGCAGACACTCACTGTCGGCGATGTCACCGAGACCCTGGGCATACAGCAGGTCCCGCAGCCGCGTCACCTCATCCTTCAGCTCGCGGATCAGCTTGTTGTTGGGGTCCTCGTTGATGACGGCGTTACAGCGGATCTGCTTGGCCCGGTCCGCATACCTGGGCGGCAGAGGGGGGTTGGGGGCTGTGCCGCCCGGCGGCCAAGGGCACCCGGAGCCCCGCCTGCGCGCACCTGCAGGGGCATCTCCGACAGGGAGTCACCAGGGCCACTGACCTACAGGGGGGCTTGCCACTTGGGGAAACCGAGGCCCCGGGAGGGGAAAGGACAGGGTGGAAACTTCTCTGCACGACGAGGCCTCCGCACCTGGACTTGTGGTCCCAGGTGGACGGTGCGAATCTAACCTGCACTCCAGCCCTTTGCGGTGGCAGCCAAGAGGCCAGAGCGCCGAGCCAGACCGCTAAGCTGCTTCCCGCAGCCCGGGACGGCCCCTGGCCAGAGGGACCTTCAGACACGCCTGCCCCCCCGTGGCTTGTTAAAGACCCTGGTGGCTCCATGGACCATGGGTGGGGGCGAAACGCTCAGCCCGCGAGCCCAGCTCTCCTGGTCAGATGGCAGGGCCCTGGGCCACTCGAGGCCACAAGCGGTGGGAAACGGAACGGGGCCCGAGAAGCGCCAGGTGCCCTGCCAGCCATTTGGAGCCTCAAGAAGTCCAGGTGAGCCAGCCCTGCAAGGAGGTACCTAGAGGATCCACTACTGCCCAAGCCGGCTGGTGGGGGACAGGGAGGGTCCACCCCCCTCGGGACACACCTCAGCGTGCTCAGTGTCTCATCGTAGTTGATGTCTGCGGGGCTCAGCGCCGCCACCATCGCTGTCCGCGAGTTCCCGCCTGTGGGAGGAGAGCAGGTGGTCCCAGCGGAGGGTCAGCCCCACTGCTGCACCCCCCCCCCCCCGCCCTCCCCCCGCACAGGTGTAGCTGGGAGGTGAGCAGACAGCAGGCGGCCGGCCTCCCTCACCGAGCCGGGCACCTTGCTCACTTTTCGTCTACATAAAACCATGCTTCTCTGACATTTGGGGTCACATTACAACCAGCAGGCCTCCCACTCCCCATAATAAAGAGAAAAGTTGTGGAGAGTTTTATGGCCTTCACTACAAGGAGACTGTTTTTGTCCCATAAAAATTTCACTTTTATCTTTCCTATTTGGAACACATTTCCTAATGTTTCATATCAGATTCCCAGCTCGGGTCACATGGATCCCGGCGTCAGGAAACGCACGGACCCACAGACCTCAGGGACCTGTGTCCCGGGGACCACATCCCCAGGGTGTGGCCTCCACACAGACTGCGAGGTGACACTGCGAAGGGCTCAAGGTGCCATGCTGTGAAGGGCCTCCCAACCCACCCTGGGGCGGGACCTGGGTGTGGCCCTGGGGGAGAGGCCTCCCTCCCGGCCGCGTCTCAGGTGAAGGGACCCTCATTCCTGTGACTCTCGTGTCCTCTCTCGGGGGGCCCACCTGCCCCCGGGGTCTCCCATCTGCCCTCTCCTCCACCGCGTGGCCTGACACTGCACCCGACGCTGGCCCGAGCCGGGGACCAGCTAGGCTGGTTCTGGGGTGCAGGGTCCAGCCATGCAGCCGAGGAAGGCTGGAGACCCCCAGCTGTCCACGTCCATTGGGTCAGCCCGGGGCTCAGTTTACGTTCCTGGGTGTCAGGCCCCCACTGTAAGTGTAGGTGGGGAGGACCCCAAGGCCATTTTGGGTGGGAAGACATCGGAGTTGGGGCGTTTCCGGCTCCGTCTCCCCATCCGTCCCACTGGCTCAGAGCTCAGGTGGAGGGGAGGAGGGGGAACCAAGGCAGCCCCCCAAGAGCCAGCCAGAGGGCTCCCCAGAATCACCGAGGCCCAGAGGGTGGCCTCGGTCTGGGCGTCACAACCCTGAGCCAGCAGCGCCGACACAGCGGCTGCTCATCTGCAGCCCCGAGGGCCACCCGGGTCCCCGGCTTGCGTCGGGCCCCCGGGAGGAGCCCCCGGGCTCGCTGCTCCGCCCGGAAAGGATGGGCACCCTCCCCGGCCGGGGAGGACAGGGCGGCGGCCGGGCCGGGTGTCGGATCCGGGTCGGGCGAGTCCTCACCCAGGTTTTCCCGGAGAAGCCAGGTCAGCACCGAATCTCTGTACGGAATGAAGTCTGTCTTCTTCTTTTTCTTGTTCTGCAGGAGAGGAGCGTCCAAGGTCAGCCCCGAGCCCACCGGAGGAGCAAGGAAGAGGGGCTCAAGCACAGGTGGGTCCCCGAGGTCCAGGCTGCCTGGGGATCAGGGCGGGGCCCGCTCCCAAGGCCTCTCCAGCCCACCCCAAGCCTCAGTGCCTCCGCTCGGGCTGCTTCAGGGACTTGCCAGCACGTTCCCTGGCCTCCCCCTCCTCCGTCACCACGGTGTGTCTGGGCCACACGGCCGGCCGAGCCCGGGCAGGCTGATGCCAGCGGCCAGGACCAGTGCCTCCACACTCCGCGCCGTCAGAAGGACCAGCGCGAGCCCATCGGCCCACAGACGCCGCCAGCAGCTCTGCCGACTGAGGGGAAGAGACCCCTCGCCTGCGGGAAGCCCTGCGGGGCCCCCTCCCCGTGCACGTGCAGCCGCCTCCGCCTCCGCCAGGCCCGGGCCCGTCCCGCCTAAGCGGCTCCAAAGCCCCCAACAACCTGGCCCCCCTCCCCACCCCCTCCCCCCGTCAGGACGAGGCCCCCTCAAGCGCCACTAATCGTGGCAGAGGAACTTCCCCACGTCCCTCGTTCGTGCACATTTTTGCTTCCGGAGCGTCCGCTCCGCAGCGGCCCCCAGGGCCCCGCAGGGTGTCCTCAGGGTGCAGACACGGCATCCCCGAGGGGAGCCTGCAGGGCCCGCGAGTCACGGCCGCTCCCGGGACCCGCCACTGGGGGGCGGGAGGAAATGCCGCGCGGCTCCCCCGCGAGAGGGCAGGTGTGGGAGCGTCGGGCCACCAGGGCGCAGCTTCTTTCCCACTGCAGACTTGGTGGGTGAAGAGACTCTACTTGTATCGCGTGTTTTGATCACTTAACTCCTGAGAGTGAATTCCCTGCCACGTCTGTCACATTCTCGTTCCCACACTAAACGCCCCACGGTCACCCGGTCACCCCACGAGGAGCCCAAGCGGCGCCTCTGGCTCGGTGGCTCCCTCACACGTTCCGCCCTCCACTCCGCCTGCCCGGCCTCGAGTGCCTCAGCTCCAGGACCTTCGCCACCCTGACCCTCCGCCGTCCCGCCGGCCGCCCCCCCTGCCAGCGGCTCCTCACACCGCGGGCGCATCCAGCTGCAGTCAAGCCTTCCTGAGCCCGCGGCCAACCCATGGCCGCTTCCGCTAGTTCACGGTCAGCTGCTTCCTGATGGCGCTGGGGAGCGGGTCAGGCCCGGCCCTCTGGCCTCATCACCCACGGGCCCCCCCGCTCCCGGCTCCCGGCGCTACCCCCAAACTGGTCTCGCCCTGTTCCTACGAAGCCCCCATCACAGCTCCTCACGGTCCCTTCCTTGTTCCCTCACACGGTTCCCCACACCGTTGCCCAGAGTTCCGCGCAGCTCCTCCCACTCCCTTGCCGAGCTCCCCTCGCGGCTCATCACGCGGTCCCTCAGTACTTCCTGCACCTCCTCACGCAGAGTGCCTGCCCAGAGCACCAGGCTCGCAGCACAGCCGTGCGCACAACTCCTCCCAGGGCCCCGGCTCCCACACACAGTCCCCGCGCCTTTCACGCACAGCCCCTCAGTCTTCACACGGCTCCTCACGGTCCCCGGAGTCCCTCCGTCTCCTCACAGTTACCCGTTCACTTCCCCCAACACGGTCCACACTTGCCCATAATTCGCCACACAGCCCATCTCACAGGTCCTTGTGCATCTGCCCCCGAAGCGTCTCACGGCTCCTCACACAGTGCCACCCGGCGTCGCGGTTTCCGCACTCTCTCACCTCCTCACAGAGCTCCTCACAGCCCCTCCCGGGACCCCCGCCTCCGCACGTGCGTCCCCCCACGTCTCCTCACACACATCCGCACGGTTAGCTCCTCTCGGGCCCCCACGCGGCTCCCCTCGCGCCTCCTCGCGGCCCCTGACGCCCGACTCCTCCCCCCGCTCCTCACGCACGTCCTCACGCACGTCCTCACGCGGCTCCCCTCGCGCCTCCTCGCGGCCCCTGACGCCCGACTCCTCCCGCCGCTCCTCACGCAAACCAAGCTCCTCCCACCTGGGCACCTCACACCTCTCGGCGGGCTTTCCAACGGCAGGGTGAGTGCCCACCGGGTGCTCGTCAGCCCCCAGGCCCCCGCCCTGGAGCCACCGCTCCCATGACGCCCCCGGCCCCCAGCCATGCTGACGAGAGGCCGCCGTCCTGCTCAGGGTCACCCTCACAGCCCAGTTCTGTCCTCTGCGAGGCTCACCCCCGTTCATTCATCATGACCTCATTTCCCGCCATCTCTCATCCACCCCCGTGGCGCTGCTCTCCCCGCACCGGCACCGGCCCAGCTCTGATCGGGGCTGGTGTGTCCCGCGGCTGCGCTGCTTCTCAGGCTCCCCCCACACCCGCCTGAGAGGGCTGAGACCCCCCCCACTCCCCGAGAAGCGAGGAAAGAAGGTGCTTACCTTGTTGGGCCCAGAGTCCTGCAAAAGCAAAGGCAGAGTCTGAGGACGGAGCGTGCTGGGCCCAGGGGCGAAGGGGTGGGAGGAGCCCAAGCACAGCCCGAGCCCCCCTCGCCACACTGCCTCCCCTCCACCGCCCACCAGGCCCAGCCCCTCACCCCGAGGGTCCCGGTTCCCCCTGACAGACAGCCCGGGGGGCCACCCAAGGTCACTGCCCTGCCCGCAGCCCAAGGCCACCCCCACGGCCCTGTGGGGAGGTGGCACATCCCCATTTCACAGGTGGGACAACTGAGGCTCGGGAGAGTGACAGGGTCATGGCTCCATCTCCACCCCGGGGACCCCCCTCACCTCCAAGCCTCTGGGCTTTTCCGTGAACCTGGCCCCACAGCAGGGACCGGTGGCCGCTCCCGGATCCCCCCAGCAGGGCAGGACGGAGGCGCCCGCTGTCCCCCCACCCCGAGCCCAGCTGTCGCGGCACTTGGAGCCCGCTCACCATCTCGGCCAGCGCGGAGATGACCTTGCCCAGGGTGGTCAGGGACTTGTTGATGTTGGCTCCTTCCTGCGTAGGGAAGATGAGGCCGGGCGTCAGGAGGCCTCAGGCCCCTCACTCCGGCAGGACCGGGCCTGAGCCACTCGGCCCTGATGGCGGCCCAGCGACCAGCCCTCCGCCGTTGACCCTCCCCGCTTCCCCGTCCCACGAGAGCAGGAGCAAAGGGGGCGCCCACCCAAGGCCGGCCCGCCTCCCCCGCCCCCAGGGTCTCGGTCCTTGCTCCCCGCCGCCCCCTGGCCCTGCAGCCGCTGGGCGTCAGGCCCCGCCGGCAAGCCGGAGGGGACCCTGGTGGGGGGCGGCCCTACCTTGAGGCGCGTGCCCTTGGCCCCGGTGGAGTCGGCCCGCTCGCTCCCGGCCAGATCCACCAGGCTGACTTTGCTCACCTGCGGGGACACGTGTGTCACGTGCAGGAGCTGTGACGCTGCGTGGGCCCCCCCTCCCCGGGGCCGGAGCGCCCAGCCCTGCGGAGCACAGCGACCTCTGCTCTCAGCTCTCCCCGCTCTCCTCTGAGGAGGAGGCCACCTTCCCTGGGAGGCTGCACGGCCTGCCCCCAGCAGCTGGCGCCTGCTGTGCCCTGCCTGCTGGCCGCTCTTCACCCGCATGTCACTGTCGCTATCACCCGTGCCACAGACCAGGCTCATCGTGTGGTGGGATCTGAACCTGGCTCCGGGAGCCCCTTCCCCCACTGCCCGCTGCCCCCGGAGCCGCCCGGGCCCTGGGCAGGGGCCCCCTCCCCCGCACTCGCACAGCCCGGGCTGGGCAGCCGCATGCACCCGGCGAAGCCCAGGGCTGCGGGCAGGAGCCGCCTGGTGGGACCGCCAGCTGCCCTGAGCCCGAGGGGTGGGAGCAGCAGGCAGCCGCAGCCAGGCCGCCGGCTCAGGTCCAGCTCCATCACCCCCGCCCTCCCAGGCCCCCGGGAGGACGGCGCCAGGCCGGGGTGGCCCGGCATCATCAGGGACTGAGCACCCAGAACTCCCCCCGGCCACTCTGCGGGCCCCAGGGTGCTGCCCCCGGGAGCAGGGCCTGGCTGGCAGGGCGGCGATGGGGGTTGCCCAGTCAGAAATCGAGATGCCTAGGGTCACAGCCACGGAGGGCGCCCGCCCTACTGCCCCTGCAGCGCCCACAGGAGGCGTGTCTGGATAAAGGCCCCAGGAGACGAGGCCCCTGCCTGGGTCCACTGACAAGGCCAAGGCTCGTGGGAAAGGCATCTGGGGCGGGGGCAGTGGGCGGGGCCGCTCAGCACAACCTCTCCTTTGTGCTCACAGATGCCGGCGCCCACGGGGTGACGGGCACCCCCAGCCTGCACCAGGGCCCACGGTCAGCCTGTGACGGGCACTCACAACCTGCGGCCTTCGACACCGCCCTCCAAGGGCCCCCGAGGCGTCTCCGGCCAGTGGGGCTGCCCTGGAGACGTCCCTCCTCGGCCCTACAGTCTCCACCATAACTGCCTGGCAGGAGGCTGTTCCAGGGTCCACGGCCCCTCCACTCAGTCCCTTCCACACCCACGTGGCACCAAACACCGAGAGGAGGTGGCCTCGCAGGCCTGGCCAGCCCCTCACCGAGGCCCAAGCTGGGCAGGGAATGGTCTGCGCCCATGCCTCACGGGCCGGCATCCGGCTTGGCCTCCTCGCCCGCCTGACCAGCCCGACCCAGTCCCCGGCCGGGGGCCCCGCCCGCCGAGGCTGAACTCACTTTCTCTGTGGTGATGTTGGTCTCTGCATCGTGGCGCTTCTGCGTGAAGATGATGTTGAAGACGGCGTGGGAGCGGCTGCTGGTCTCGTTCATGTTCGTGGCTGCCACGGTCCTGGGGAACAGAAGCCACACGCGGTCACCCAGTGTCCCGTGGTCGGGCGTGGGGGCCGCTGGTGCTGCTGGCCCGCTCGACCAGGTCACTAGACGTCACCTCCCTGGGCTCCCGGGGCCGCCCTGCCCGGCCTGGTGGCGACCGTGCCTCCTGTAGAGCTCGGGCGGGGCCCACACTGCCTGCCCACTGCGTCCGTTGTGGCTCCTTCGGCCCCCAACTCGAGCCTGGCACTCGGGGCCCCGTGACTGGGGGTGCCCTGCTTCCAGGGGCTGAGCAGAGCCCCCTGGGCGGAGGCCTGCAGGCTGTGACGTGGAAAGACCCCCAGAAGGGAAAGGGGGCTCCACTGTCCATCCACACTGCCGATCCGGGGAGGGCCAGCACGGCCTTGGGGGAGAAGGCCCGAGGCTGCCGAGCGGAGGCCAGTGGTTGGTCCCGATGTCGCTGCCGTGCAGAGCCCCCAGGGAAGCCCCCAGGCTGGGCTCCTGCCTGACAGCTGCCTCCACAGAGGTGGAAGAGCCCCCAGGGACCCCTGCTGAGTGCAGGGCAGGCCACTGGCCAGGGATCCTCACCCTCCCGGGAGTCCCTGCGTGGCAGAAGGCGGGGGACTGTTGCCATGACAACCAGGGCAGACCCTCCTAGGCTGGGAGGCCCGGGGCAGCGTGGTCACGGAGACCAATAGCTCATGGCCGGCAGCACCTTGTGGCCGACCCTCCCCACGTGCCCCCGTCCAGAGGGCCATCTGCCCTCCAAGCAGGCAGGGCTGGTCCTCACAGCCTGGCCCCACCCAGGGCAGCCACCGCCCCCCAGGGCGCACAGCCTGACCCCCCAGGAGGAGCAGACCCTGTGTAGGTGACAGCGTCCCCTTCCCGGGGGAGCTGGAGGCCCCCATGGGCTGGCATGTGCCCTGGATGTCCTTAGGCCCACAAGGCCCACACCTCCATGGGGGCCGCTGGACAGACCCCATGGGGATACCAACAGGCGCCCCAAGGACAGGTGTCCCTCGGAGAGACTCGGAGTTGCGTGGGTGGTAGGGGGAGGGCAGGGAGGGTGGGGGCGTCGCCCCGCACACACCGGGCCTTGTTCCCTGAGTCCATGAGGTCCTGGATGTCATTGTAGGAGGTGACAGCCAGCTTGGACAGGTCCTCCACGTAGGGCCCCAGCAGCGGGTGCTCCCTCACGCGCAGGTTGCCCTTGTTCTTGGGGTTCAGAAGGTCACGGACACGCTCGCAGTAAATCTCCATGTAGCTGACCTGCGGGACAGAGATGACATCGGGGACCTCTGAGGTGGGGGGAGCACACAGTGCGCTCCAAGCCAGCCGGTGCGGCCAGGCCCCCCGCACGGACGTGCCAGTGGGGGTGTCAGTCCACCCCCTGCCTGGCCCTCCCCACACATAGCCATGCCTGGGGCTCACCCAGCACGGTCACACTGGGGCCACCCGGGCCACGGCTCAGCCTGGGCCACGCAGCTCGGAACAGCTGCTCAGTAGACACCGCAGAGCAGACACTGCCCCTCGCTCCTGTGCCCAGCGCGGGCTGGCATGTTTGCAACGTGCACGCGTGAATGACAAGCTAAGGGCACAGACCAGTGGCGGGAACTGGCTTTAAATCAGTAAAGCCACGTTCCAAGGGACAGATGACGGAGAGCCCTACCTCCACGGAGTAGGACATGTTGTCATTGGTGGTGTCGTTGATGCGGGAGAAGAGGTCCTCACAGAGCTGCAGGGACAGAGCACACCACCAGACGTGAGGCTGGGCTGTCCCCCGAGCTTCACCCCTCGAGGCGCTGTGGCTCCTGCAACCCAGGCTGGACTCTGCTCTCCCAGGCCTCTCCCGCACCCTCCCACTCCACCTTAAAGGCACTGAGACGGTCTGTAGCCAAGGAGCCACTGTCTTCTGCTAACTCGGGGGTCCCCCCAGCCGATGTCTGATCCCCTCCTGCTCCTCACACCATCCTTGCCTGCATGAGGTGAAGGGTCTACCATGCTACAGACCACCCAGCATTCTCCCCTGCCCTGACCAGGTCAAGTACTGACCAGCTCAGGTTCAGAGACCCACCCAGTGGGCGTCCCCTTGTCCCGGGCCTCTCCCTGCCGGGACCACCAGCCCTCACAGCCCTCCCAGGGAAGGTCTGCCCCTACCAGCGGCTGTCCCAGCCTCCCTGTCTTATGGGTGTGACCATGGTGGGCATTGCCCAGGCCTGGGGCCCTCCGCAGCTCCCCATCCGCGGATCTGGGTCTCCAGCCTCTTCACAGCCCGTCTGCCCCACGCTGCCCCTCCTGCCCTGCCCTTCCACCCCCCTTCATGCTTTGCCTTCCCTCCTGGCCCTCTGCTCTCCCGGGTCTCAGCTTGTGCTCCCCCGCCTGTCCTGCCCTCACCAGGTCCCCCACCCCTGCCCCCGCCCCACATGCCTGCGGGATGATGCCCTGCTGGTCCTTCTCCTGCTTGCCCATCATGGTGTAGGACTTGCCGGCCCCGGTCTGCCCGTAGGCGAAGATGCAGACGTTGTAGCCCTCGAAGGCATGCTGTAGCATCTCCTCGCCAATGTCGCGGTACACCTGCTTCTGTGAGGCGTAGTTCATGTCTTCCGGCTGCAGGACAAGGAGGGGGAGCAGCTGCAGGAGGCTGGGCGTGCTGTGCCGGGGTCTCGGCCCATGACGTTCACTGAGCGCCTGCATCGCACCCAGGGCCTCCGGGCGCCAGGGCCAGCACAGTGGGGAGGGACGCCTGCCCGGCCCATCCACTCACAGGAGACCCGGAGAGGGGAAATAATCCTGCCTGGGCCGCAGCTTCCGGAAGGAAGGGTGGGAGGAGCCAGCCAGTCTAGGGCCAGACAGAGTGGAAGGGCATTTTAGTAGTGGGAGCAGCATGTGCAAAGGCTCAGAGGTGGGAGTACATGACGTGGTGCTCAGTGTAGCAGCCGTGGGAGTGATGAGGTGGGGCTGGAGAGGCAGCAGGGCAGGGGCCCAAGGAGTCCATGGTCCGGGCTATCACCCCTGGACGCTGTCCTGAAGACAGTGGTCACTTTAGGCAGGCCCAGGGTTACCCTGACGACGTGAGAGGAGGGGCTGGATGGGGAAGGTGAAATGGGGAGCCCTGGGGCCGTCCCGGGACCAGGCACTCAGAGGTGTGACCCAAGGTGGGCCCTGGCCTTGGGGCAGGGGGCCTGGACACCTTCTAGGATTCAGGAGGCTGGGGGATGGGAGAACTGGTGTAGACCAGATGGGGGATGTGGAGGCACAAAGTCCGGGGGTCTCCCAGGCTCCTGGGGGAGGTGGAGGGCGTGCAGGGGCTGGCGCCAGGTGGGCAGCTTCAGCTTCGGACACCGAGCTTGGGGTGTCTGGGGAACAGGAGATGCTGGCAGGCAAATGGTTGTACGGCTAGGACCCTGGGAAACTGCCCACAGTGGGCGGATGGCCCCTTGGTCCCTGCCGCAGCTGGGCACAGTGTGTGTCACGGCTCAAGGTGACCTTCCACACACAAGGCGACTTAGGAAAGCAGGCCCCTCCCCACAGGCCTCACACCTGTGCCCCCACCTCCCAATCAGCCCTGCAGAGGAGCAGGGTGGTCCCTCGCCCCATTGGCTCAGAGAGGTCAAGGGATTGGCTGAGGGCCGCACAGCGAGCAGGGTTGAGCTGGCATCCACACGGCAGCAGCCCACCCATCTGGACCCCCAGCCCTGGGCTTACCGAGGTGTGTGACCAGTAGGAATAGTCGAAGCTGAAGCTCTTGGGCATCTCCTTGGGCTGTTTGGGGTTAACGATGGCTGCGGGGAGGGGACAGGCAAGGTGTTCAGCGCTGTGCTGCAGGGACAGGCTGACCCTGGATGTGCCCGCCCAAGAGGGACCCCAGGGCAGGGAGGTGGGGTCCTCAGAGGCCTTGGCCCCGACAAAGCCAGCCCCCCTGCCAATGGGCAGGGACAAGGGCCCTGTTTCCCGGCAGACGAGCCATCTCTGCTCCCTCCTCTGTCTGACCTCCCCCCGCCCCCCACCAAGGCAGCCCAGAGCAGTCCCGTGGTGCAGGCACTGGGTCAGACCTCGAGCCCCTGGCCCATCCCACCTCTCGGGTCCACACCCTGCTCGCCCCACCAGCCCAGGTCTGCCTTGTCTGCTCTGCATGCAAGTGCTAGGAGGCGCAGCACAGTCACAGCCGTGTCCCTGCTGCTTTGGGGCCCCATCACGCCCACGTGCTCATCCGTGTCCGGGGCGTGCTGGCTGTCCCCCCGCAGGGACACCACACATATTCCTCCTCCTGCCGAGGCACCTGCAGGTCCCATCCAGGTTGCTCTCAGGGGCTGTGGGACTGTCCTCTGCTCAGGTCCTCCCCCACCCCATCCCCCTCCTCCAGCAGCTGCACCTGGCCTGGCGGGAGGCGGTGCTCACGAAACGTCGGTTCATCGAAGGAGGAGCAATGCCGCCGGCACAGCCTGCCGGGCCTGCCGAGTGCCCCGGGAGCCCCCCAGGCAGGGCTGAAGCACCCCATGTTTCCCAGGCCCTGGACAGGCCTCGGCTCCCCGAGGCCCGGGCTCAGCAGGCGGCGGGTCTTCGGTGGCTGGGCAGAAGGGGCTGCGGCCCCCGCGCCCACCAGGCTGCCCTCTGGGACACTGTCTGAACCCCCGATGTCTGTGTTGATAGAGGACCCCGAGGACCCCCGAGGGCCCACCTGGCCGGGGGTTTTCACCTCCACCAGGAACGTGGGCCGTCCTGGTGGGAGAGGGCTCCAGGCCACCGCCCCACCTCATCCCATCTGAGGACCACATTCCCCCCACCTACTTGGAGATGAAGGACATGTCTGCCCACCCCTTGGATTGGCTTTCCTCAGCTGCAGTGGGCTGGGGGCCTCGCCTCTCTGGACTCCAGGACACCCCCACCCTTCCCCACCAGCGCGTGTCCAGGGTGACCTGTAACTCACACCAAGAGAACAAGCCCTGGCCCTGTTGCAGGTTGAATTATATCCCCTCAGAATTCACATGTTGAGTCCTAACCCCCAGGACCTCAGAATGTGACCTTATTTACATACTTGCAGACGTAGCTGGTAAGGATGAGGTTACCCTGGAGTCAGGTGGGCCCTAATCCAACATGACTGGTGTCTCATAAAAGGGGAAATTTGACGCAGACACACACATAGGGTGAAGGCCATGTGAGGGGGAGGGGAGACTGGGATGGTGCTTCTACAAGCCAGGGGACGCCAGGCATTGCCAGAAAACCACTAGAGGCTGGAGAGAGGCAGGGAATGGATTCTCCCTCTGGACCTCAGAAGGCACCAACCCGGTGACACCCGGATCGGGGACTTAACAGCCTCGGGAACTGCCGTCTAAGCCGTCCCGTCCACGGTGCTCTGCTCCGGAGCCCTGGGACGCTGGGACCCCCACTGGCCTCGCCCCACTCGGCAGCTGCCCCGGGCCACGGCTTGGCGGGCAGGAGCTGACTGGCTCTGGGTCCCAGACCCCAGGCTTGAGGGGTTCTGGGAGATGACCCGGCACCCTCGGGAGGCCGGCAGGAGGGAGCAGGTGACTGACCATCACAGCCCTTTCTTTGGAGCCGAGAGGGGGTCACGTCCATGCTGGCTCCGGGAGTGAGGCTGAGAGGAGACTTAGCCATCCCGGTTTCAACTCCTGCTGGGCCTGGGGATGCGGCCGCCAGAACCCAAGCGCGGTAATGCCGGCGCCATGGAAACAACAATCACGGTGTCTCCTGAGCGCACGCAGCCTGGGCAGGGCCCCCAGCGCCCACCAGTGCCCCACCTCCGTCCACCTCCTCCCCCCACCCCACCCAGCGGCTCTCGCTTGCCGGCTGCGACACCTGCCCCCGGCGCTGACCTTGCTCTGACTGTGTCCTGGTGCCGGGGCGTCTGCTGTATACCCTGTGTGGACCGGGAGCTCCCTGAGGACCCCCCCGACCAGGGACGGGGCACAGATATGCTCAAGGAACGCTGGGTGGGCAGGGGACAGCCGGCTGCGAGGGTCAGTGAATGCGGAGTGGGCCACGAGGAGAGCCCGACGTGGGGACCACTGGGCAGAGCTGCTCTGGCCCGCGGGAACTGCTGTCACCTGCCCCCTCCCCCTCGGGTGGGGTCCCCTGGTGCGGCTCTGACTCCCGCCCTGGTCCTGACCCCCAGGTGTCCTGCGGGGGTCCTGTGGTGTCTCCGTCATCACAGATGGGGTTCTGCGCTCCAGAGGGGACGGCCCTCCCCAGGGTCCACCCCAGGCCTGCTCTCCACCGACGCCTCTGAGCCCTCACCAGGGCGGCCTGCCTGGACTAGGGCTGGACGGGCAGCCCCCCGTCAGCACTGAGGCGATTGGGTGGGGAGGGGCTTCCCGCGCAGCTCTCGGGTCGCTTCCTCCCATGGGTTTGAGGAGGGGGGCGGGACCGCGGGCTTGTTGAGTGGGGGGTTCCGTGCCCTCCGCCCCTGCTGCAGGAGCACACAGGGACAAAGGCGACAGCTGTGAGGGGCCAGCTTGCATGGGGGGCGGGCACAGCAGGGACGGCGCTAAGCAAGGGAAGCCGTGTTCTCAGGGTCTGAAGCCCCACAGCCGTGTGCCGTGCCCGCTCCTTCCGGGCGCCGTGGCCCAGCTCTGAGGAATTCCACGGCTCTGTGGTTAAACCCTGCGTAGCTTGCAACTGTCCATGGGGAGAGCACTGACACCACGGAAACCGGCGAACAGGGGTGCGTGTGTGTGTGTGTGTGTGTGTGTGTGTGTGTGTAAGAGAGCAAGTGAGGGGCCTCGCTAAAATGGAGACCAAGACATCAGTGTCAGGAGTTTCGGGGACGTTCTCCCAACACGGGGCACGTGCCAGTCCTCATGAACCGTCAGTGGGGGCTCTCGGAGAATGGCACGGCTCCTCCCACTGACCTGGCTTGGCTCCCACGCTCCACGCCCCTGGCAGGGCCCCCGTGCCCCCAGCAAGGCCCCCCACGCCCGTCACTGCCTGCCTGACTGCGATCGGTGGCCCTTGTCACCAGCCCGTCTAGTTCCATCTCCGTGTCCCCACTGGAACGTCACCCCCAGGGCAGTGAGAGCCTCTGTCCTGCTCCCCGGGGCCCGATGCCAGCAGTGGAGCCTGGCGCGGGCTGGAGCTCAGTGATGTGTGAGACGTGGACGTGGAGGGACCCCCACCTTCTCCTCCCGTGTGGTGACATGTGCTGACCTGACCCCACCAAGCCTCGTTTCCCCACCTGGGCCGTGGGAGCGTCCTCAGCCCTGAGGGGCTCAGGCAGCCCTAACCCTAACCCTAACCCTAACCCTGCAAGTGGAGAGCCCGCTGCGACTCTCACGGGTGACCCCCGGGGAGAGGCAGCTCAAGGCAGGGAGCGCCAGGGGCATCCTGGCCTGGGGCCAGCCAGTGACGGCAGGCCCCCAGCACCCTCGGCCGAGGCTGCCGACCAGGACTCCGCTGGCCCCCAGGGTCCCTCCTTTGACACGTGTGCAGAGCCATTCCTCTATTAGAAAGGCCTGCACCGCGTCACCACCTCCTGGCAAAACCAAGCTCCCTTCTGTGGACTCCCAGGCCCAATCTCACTGTATTTGGAGCCCAGATCATTCTAGAAGAGTGATGGCAAATGGGGCCGACTTCTCGGATGGGTTAAGTGTTGAGACCGCACGGGGGCTGCTGGTCAGGCGGATCCCGGTGGACCTTCCAGGATGGTGGTCCATTCCCTGAAAGCACACACCGGGCCCAGCTTGCCAGGGTCCAGGAGGAAGGCTGGCGGCCCGGCCCTGAAGGCGTCACCCTGTGGCTTTGGGCGGGTCCCTCCCCTCCAGGCACTGTCCTGGGTTGAACAGTGTCCCCTGGAACCTCACACTGTGACCTTATTTGGAAATAGGGTCCCCGCTGTAGGGACAGAAGCACACGTCACGTACAATTTGGTTGGCTCACAGAATTGCTAGATTTGCTGTGTTTCAGATGAAGAGTGCTGTTATCCAGGCCATGATTACAGGATAAGAATTTAAATTGACTTTTAAGTGTTTCTAATTTCTGTGTCCCAGTGGAGAGTCCAGGTGGCATGTTCAGAGAACTGGGGTCTCCTGCTGTGCCCCTCGTTTTGAGATTCAAGGAGTATGTCACCACCCCCGCTGGCCGGGCTGGCCAGATCATCTCCCACCCGGACAAAACGGCCACGAGCTGCTGCCCAAACCCAGCTCCTATGAGCATCTGCCTCAGGTCGGCTCTGGAGCCGCCTGCCCTGCCCTAGCCCCTGTCCCAGGACCTCCAGGAATAAAGCTCACCCTGCCCTCCGACGCCACTCCTCAGGCAGGCTTCCCTGTGCTGAGGGCTGCCTCTCTCTCTGTGTCTGTCTGTCTCTGTCTGTCTCTCTTTGTCTCTGTCTCTCTCTGTCTTTCAGTCTCTGTCTTTCTGTCTCTGTCTCTCTCTGTCTCTGTCTCTCTGTTTTTCTGTCTCTCTCTCTATCTCTTTCTGTCCCTATCTCTATCTCTGTTTCTCTCTCTGTCTCTCTGTCTCTGTCTCTCTCTATATATCTCTCTCTGTCTCTCTCTGTCTGTCTCTATCTCTCTCTGTATCTCTGCCTGTCTCTGTCTCTATCTCTGTCTCTCTCTCTGTCTCTGTCTCTGTCTCTATATCTCTCTGTATCTCTGTCTCTGTTTCTGTCTCTGTCTGTCTGTCTGTCTCTCTGTCTCTCTGTCTCTATATCTCTCTCTGTATCTCTGTCTCTGTCTCTGTCTCTCTCTGTCTCTGTCTCTATCTCTGTCTCTCTCTGTCTCTGTCTCTCTCTGTCTCTGTCTCTATATCTCTCTCTGTATCTCTGTCTCTCTGTCTCTCTCTGTCTCTGTCTCTCTCTGTCTCTCTCTGTCCCTCAGGCCCCAGGCGGGGCACAAGCCCCCCTGAGTGCAGCCCACCGTCACCTCCAGCTGTTTTGCTTCCGTGACATGAGCCCCACCCTGTTCTGGGCCGCCCCCAAGTCCCAGGGGAGACACGGGGTCTGCCTCTGATCCTTTGTTCTTTCTGTCCATTCTACAGGCTCCCGTAGGGTTTGGTCACCTGTGAGCCCCTCAAGCCGAGACCCCCAGCTACTGTCTAAGGTGGCGACTGTGCCGCTGGGGCCTGGCCCAGCATGGACGGCGATTCTCACAGCCATTCCTGATGTCCTGGGTCACCCAACAGTGACGTGGCCAACCCTATCAGCTCCTCGTGCGGATGCCCCCTGCCCACCCAGGGTCACGTTCCCACTCAGGGTCACGTTCCCGCCCGGGGTCACAGCCCCTGGCTTCCCACCTTAAGGCTTGAGTCACACCTCCTGAGCACTTTCTCCAGCCTCGAGGGGGCCAGGCTGGAGATACAAGAAAGCCAGGACCTGGACGGACCCTCCGCCCGCGTTGGGCAGCAGCTGAACAAGACCCCCAGCCTCCTGGGGCGGACACCCCAGAGGTGCACTCTGTATTCAGAGGGTCCCAGCGAGCTGAGCCCCTGCTGCCCGTGGCGGCCACCTGCTCGCCGACGGCCCCTCGCGGCTTCTGCACCCCCGCAGTGCATCCAGGGACCACCTCCCACATAAGCCCTCGGCACCCAAATCCTCATCTCAGTTCTGCTTCCGGGACCAAGCCGAGGCAGCACCATTCACAAGAGTCACTGTGAGCCCCCAGATATGCCCAACAGACCCCCACAGGCTCTGAGTGGGGCCTCCACAACCTGCCCCAGGGGCTCCTGCAGAGACCCCCAGCCACGCCCGAAGCCTCAGCCCCTCAACAGGCCTAGGGAGGCAGCCGCCATCAGCGCTGAGCGCCCTTCCCCTGGGGCAGCCCCTCCCTCCAACCTGGCAGATAACAGAAGGGGTGGCGTTACTCAGGTGCGGGCGAGGCCTATCCTCCTCCTACACCCCGAGGTCCGCTCGGTGCGGCTCACACCACCGGAGCCTGCGGTGACGGCAGCAGCTCTAAGTGCAAACCTCCCGGCTGAGCCCCGCCAACCCCACAGCTGGGAGAGAGGACGGCGAATTCTTGCTCTAAGTCACCAAGCGTGGAGACGGGCTCTTGACCAGCAGGAGATGACCCAAACACTGGTTTGACTTCCAGGGGACCCCAAACAAGCCCTCTAACCTACAGTGTTAGAAGCAAGGATGCCGGCTCCCTTTGCGGGTAAGGGTGGGTGGGTGGGGCCGGGGAGGGGGGCTTCCGGGTGCCGCATCGCTCTGTTCTCAGCAGCGGGGTGCTGCTGAGAACTCCCTGAGCTGCACACTGGGCTCTGTCCACTCTTCTGCAAACGTGTCCCAACTCAGGACAAAGTCTGCGGCACCAGAGAGAGCAAGGGGAGGCTCGGGGCCAAGTCCCCTCTGCTGCCCCGGCAGCCAGGTCCTGTGTGCTAGAGCGGCCCTGGAGGCCATGCCTGTCCTTCGGACCTTCTCGAAATTGCCATTCTGTCTCTTACTACTCCTTGTTCATCCTGTTGACCCCAGGCCTCCTACTTCTCAGCAAGGCTTGAGATGACTTACAATTAGAAACAAAACAAAAGAGCAGACAAAGTAAAAAGCAGCTGAAACAAGACAAGAAATCAGGAACCTTGTGCCCTGGGTTGAAAAGTGGCCCCCGCCAAAATTCCTGTCTACCCCGAACCTCAGAATGTAAGAAACAGGGTCTTTGAAGATGTAATCAGTTGTTGAAATGAGGTCATACTGGATTAGGGTATGCCCAATGGTCAGTGTCCTTATCAGGCCACACAAAGACACAGACATTCAGGGAAGAAGCCACGTGACGACAGAGCAGAGATTGGGGTGATGCAGCTGCAGGCCAAGCTGGCGGCCGCAACTGGAAGCCACAAGAGGCAGGAAGGATCTTCCTCCAGAGGAGTGTGGCCCTGTCAACACCTTGGTTTTGAACTCTGGCCTCTACAACTGTGAGAGGATAAATTTCTGTTGTTTTAAGCCACCCAGTTTGTGGTCATTTGTTACCGCAGTCCCAGGAAACCAGCACCCGGGGTGGACAAGGAGGGAGCCAGGGCCGGGAGGCCCAGGAGCCATGGCCCCGAGGGACCAGCAGCAACGGCAATCCCATCGCAATACTCACTGGTGGTGCTTCCGGACATCTGGATGATGCACTTGGAGTCGCGGCTCATTTCTCGGGAATTGAAGGGGCGGACACGCACCGCCACCTTCACCGAGGCCCCAGCCATCTCTGCGGCCTTTGTGGGTCACTCCTAGTAGCGGCAGGAGCCCCAGCAGGCACAGGAGACACCTTGGGAAAAAGGGAGACGTGAGTTAGAAACAATATCCAAAAAGGCAGAACAGATGTTTCTGGCTGGCAATGACAGGGGCTAAATGACACCTGCTCGGATAACCAGTCCGCAAGGAAGGGGAACAGAGCAGGGCAGCTGCAGGTGAGAAATGCCACGAGTTTTGGGAAAGAAAGCCAACCGGATGAGAGGAGCCTAGGAAAGCTGGAACCTAACAGGAAATAGCCAATTCGCTCTCTGGGACCCGGAAAGACTCCAGGTGCCTCTGAAGGTCAGAGGCTGTGTGGGACTGAAAACGTGTGTTTGTGGAAAGTTAGCAGAGGGAGTGTCAGGCCATGTCATGGGTTAAATTGTATCCCTTGAAATTCACATGCCGAGTCCTAAACCCCGGGACCTCAGAACGTGACCTTATTTGGAGACAGGGTCCTGGCACTGTAGCTGGTTAAGATGAGGTCCCACTGGAGTGAGGTGGGCCCTGCCCAGGGTGGCCAGTGTCCTTATAAAAGGAGATGCGCACAGGGAGAGTACCACGTGAAGACAAAGACAGAGGTCTACAAGCCAAGGACTGGGGGTAAACTGCCGAAAGGCAGGAGAGAGGCAGGCAGTGGTTCTCCCCCATGGCCTCGGAGGGAACCACCCTGCAGACCTGGGACTTCCAGCCTCCACACTGTGAGACAATACATTTCTGTTGTCTAAGCCCTCAGTCTGCGGTACTTTGTTACGGCAGCCCCAGCAGAGTAATGAAGACCCCGAGACCACCTACCCCACCTAGTGAACATCCAGGACCTGCCCCCTGCCCCATGCCACCATCAGGCAGGAGGCCAGAGGCTACCCTCTGGGAGAGTGAGGCTCCGTCCAGCCTGGAGTTCTGAGGACCAGCTGAAGGTGGGTGTGAAAAGCCCAGTGAAGATGCCCAGTAGTGGGACCCCAGCCTCCTCCTCCTGCTGCAGGGCCCCCACCTGCTGGCTGCCAGGGAAGAGGGCAGGGTTCTCTGCTGGGGAAACTGAACAGGACCACACCCTCTAGCAAGCAATACAGAGACTAAAACAAATAGAAAAGGAACACAACAGAAAGAGACAAAGCAGGAAGAGAAGAAAAAAAATGTTTAAATACCTTGTAATTAATATCCTCAGAAAGAAAATTTATTACTCACCCATGAGCAAGTGAAGGATGCTTTTTTTAAAAGGACCATTTAATGAATAAGAAAGAGTCCTTGGAAATTAAGACTATGAAAACAGAACCTTCAAAAGTAAATTAAAAGGTTGGAAATACAATTAAGTAATTTTCTGTGTGAGGAGAGAAATAAAACTTGGGGATCAATGAAAAGAAACTATTAAAGAAATAATTCAAGAAAACTTCCCAGCACAGCCAGTCATGAGTTTCCAAATTCAAAGGGTCTACCTACCCCACCTGCTATAAAAAGTCAGAAACCACAGCAAACTGTGAAATTTCAGAACCTCAGGGCTAAAGGGACGATTCCAGAAGCTTCCAGAGAGAAAGGATGGAGACTCAGAATGGCCATCAGCATCTCATGGATACCAGATGAAGAAACACTTTCAAATTGCGGAGGAACGGCGACTTTCAGCCTAGAACTCTGAGCTCAGCCACACCACAACCGGGAGGGAGGGTGAGAGGAAGACCCAGGAAGACTGTGCAGGAGGCTAGAACCTGAGCTCCAGCAGGTAGCTGGTGGGGCAGACATGGGTGCGGGCCCAGCCCGGAGGATGGTGAAGGGGTCCCAGCAGGACCCTGGGGCTGCCTCGAGGGGGGGACGCCCCTCACTGGGGGGCAATGGAGGGGAACCAGCCGGGGAGAAGACCGGGCTGCGAGGCGGGAGGTGGTCTCCCCACGTGGAGAAGCATCCGTCAGAGGGTTTGAGGAGAGATCAGTGATGACCCCAGGCATTATGTCATCACTTATTCCTGATACAATGTTCTTCAAAGAAAGAAAATATAAGCAGAGTGCACTCCTGAGAGCAGCAGGAAAGAATGCTCACTAGTTCTGCTGGTGTAAACACAAAACACTCATCAACACACAGGAAACACAGCAGGAAGACCGGGAGAGGTGTTGCATGTGGCGGGGTCGTTAGCAGTGCGATGGGGCAGAAAAGCTGACTCTGTCCCAGTGGGATCTAAACGGATCAGAGAAAACCAAAAATGGACTGGGGAGGGTGAGGCCCGGGCGGGGCTGCTGCTCCCGGGGAGACTCGCAGCCCTGACGGACCTCGATGCCACGTCCCCATATGTTACTTTGGCAAAACTTTAAGAACAAACAAAAGGGAAAAGCCAAGGGGGAACCCACGGTGCGGCCAGGCTCGGGGCAAATGCCTGAGGAAGGAGGGCGAGGGCGCGGCCGCTGTCGGCCACCACGGAGTGAGCCTCTGCACGCGGCTGCCACTCCCTGGGCCTGCTTGGCCACCACCCGGGGGTGAATGTGAAGCTGACCCTCACGTCCACTTGAAGGTCACACTCACACGGAGGAGGCACCCCCCCCACACACCCCCCGAGGACGCAGGCCCCGGGCAGGCTCCAGGCCAGGTCTGTGCCGGCTCGAGAGGACTGTCCCTCCCTGGGCTGGAAGCCCACGGGCCCGAGATGAATGGACAGGGCAGTGCCCACGAGACTCGGATGAGCCGGGAGGGCGGGCAGGGCAGGAGGGGGTTGGTTTCCCTGGGGTGGAGCAGGGGGGTATCCAGGCCAAGGAAGTGGGGACTCAGGCAGCAAGGCCTGCATCGGGCAAGGGGGTGCCCACATGACACCCCATCCTCCCCTTTAGAGGGGTGGCCCCTGGGCATCCACCTGCCTACCCTACGCGTGGGGCAGCTCCTGGACTCCCAGGAGAGGGAACCCTGGGGAGAGGGGCAGGCCTAGGTGGCAGCCCTCCTCCCGCCTTGGGGCAGGGCCTGGAGCACAGGGCACCCGCCTCTCCCAGCCGGCTCCAGGCGGGCCCCGGAGTCCAGCAAGGACAGTAAGCTCCACCCAGTACAGCGGGCAGTGGTCCACCCCCCCACGTGTCAAGATCAGGGCAGGGGTATGTCCAGGGGCAGCGGCCTGAGGGGCCCAGGAGGGCCAGGGGGAGGGGAGGCGTGGCGAGGTGCCACCCGTGGCTCCAAGGCAAGGACACACGGGGGCTGAGTGTCCCCGTGGGCAGCAGCCCAGCCCAGTCACAGGCACAGGGGACAGTCCATAACGCGGGGGCACACAGAGCCTCAACCCTCACCTGGCAGAAAGGTAAAATCCATGGGAATCGAAAAGGCTTGGAAAATCTTGTTTCCGGATGACCAAGAAGGACCTACTGTAGAGCACAGGGAACTCTGCTCAATGTTATGTGGCAGCCTGGATGGAGGGGAGTCTGGGGGAGAATGGATACATGTATATGTATGGCTGGGTCCATGTGCACATGAAACTATCACAACACTGTTAATCGGCTATACTCCAATATAAAATAAAAATTAAAAAAAAAAAAGTAAAAGAAAATCTTGTTTCCACCAAAGCTGCCGCTGCTGAAGACCAGGTGATATGTTGCCTGAGCGGCCACGGCCGACCTACAACCCGTGACCCAGCAGGCTGAGCCCGCCCTGCCCTGCAGGCGGCCCGCAGCCCGGAACCACACAGCTGGGTGGGGTCTGCTGAGAGGCCCCTTCCTGCGTTCAGGCTCCTGTCCCCGCGGGGCCACTGCGGGGCCTTGCCTATCAAGGGAAGGTTTTAGCGTCCTAGGATCAGAGCGCTCCTCAAGCCCTCGTGTCCACAGAAAAACACCGTCATGTGCGTCCCGAGGCTCGGCCTCTGCAGAGCTGTTTCCACTCCTCCCCGAGCACCTCGAGCCCCGACGGTGCCCCCGCCCCAGGCAGGGCCGCAGCGACTCCCAAGCAAGGCCGGTACCCAACGGCCGTGGCCCAGGCAGCCTCCGTGGCACAGAAGGAAGAGGGTCAGGCAGCCCCGGGCTGAGGGCTGTCAGGGACCACATGGGGCCAGTCCCACAGGGGCTCAGCCGGGCCCGGAACCGCCCTGTGACTCCCTCTCCTGAGCCCCAGCCCAGCCGTCCAGCCCCGCCTGAGACCCAGAGCGCGTGCCCTCCCCTGCGACAAGGGGCAGTGACCAGACGGGCTCTCTGTGAAGGGAAACATGACCTTGGCACAGCCAGGCCTTTAAATCACCAACGCGTCAAGAACGTTTACAGTAGAATGTCCACGTGCACTGTCTCCCTGGGGTCTAGCTGGCGGCCACAACTTGATATGGTCTCCAAGCCATCAGGAAAAGGGATGATTTATTCAGCAAACCAAAAGGATAGGGCAGACAGCCCTAACCAATGGGACAAAAGTCTACACAACATCCCCCTGTCCTAACTCACGCCAGATCCCGGGGTCCGAGTCCTGAGACCACACCCAGGTCACCTTGAGGGGAGCAAACCGTGTCACAGAGACTCGGGTGCAAGCCTGGGGTCAGGGGACCAGTCCTGGTCCTGCCTTTATCTCAGCTGTGTGACTCAGCCCTTGGGCCTCGGTTTACCCATCTGCAAAATGACAGGGTTGAGGAGGTTGGTCCCAAAGTGATTTCGCCTCTGGGGTCCTGGGCCTCTGGGGAATGTCTGCAGCCTCTGCAAACTGTGACGCTGCCTTCCCCGGGGCTGCAGGGCACCGGCCAATGCCACAGCTGCTCACCCACGGGGACTCGGGGCTCAGGAGGGGCTCCTGGGAACAGGGAGGGGGACAGGCTCAGGGCAGAGAGCTGTTGGTCACAGGAAACAGAATTCAGCCAGGAGCTCTCGGGGCTTCCCCCTACTGCTGTCTAAAATGAACTTGGATGCCGGTTAAGTGGTGAGCCCCCTGTCACCAGAGGCACCCAAGTAGAGCAGAGGCTGGGGGGAGACTCTCCCACACTGAGGTTCCATGACATCTCCCCTTCTGAACAGGGAATCTTCTGCCTCAGTCTCCCTGCCTGTAATTGACACCCTCAGGAGAATCTGGCCAAAAGACCCCCTTCTAGAATGGGGCAGGGACCTCTGTGCATGGACCCCAGGACCAAGAGCAGGAGGGGCCTGCAGAGACCCTGGGGCCCCTCTCTCTACAGATGGGGGAGGGCATGGCCAGGGCTGAGGTCAATGCTGTAAAGTCCCAGGGCCAGCTCCTAGGCTCCCGAGAACTCCCCAGAGCAGGCTGGGCGCGGAGCAGGACAGTCCCCTCAAGCAACACAGCTCTTCCAGAGGCCACAGGGAGAGAGGGAAGTGCCAGACCAGCCAACGACTGAGGGCCAACGGGTTCAGGACACGAGCAAAAGCCCAGGTGGGTGGGGGCAGAATTCAGGGGCTGGAATCATGCCCAGCTCCACCCCACAGCCCCTCACAGTCACGAGTGCGCCCTCATCTACACACCATGAATGTTTTCTCCAACACTGTTTCACCTTCTTACATCCATGAATGACCGTCCAGGGTGGGGTGGAGGATGTACCTCTCTGAGCATCCATGTTTCCTTATGCGGGAAAATCTCTGCCCTTTCGAAACTGTGAAAAGCCTTAGGCCATTCTGGCTGGAGTGGGAAGAGCAGGAACAAGGTCAGGAATTCTTGGTGAGAACGCAAACTGGGGTGAGGTTTCCAGCAAGCCTTTAGCAACAGGCCGTATGTCTTAAAAATAAAGGCCGCATCCTTTGAATACGTGATTCCCAAGTGCCGAAATAGGTAATAATTAGAAACGAAGAAAATATTTATGAAAGATGTTCAATTTGACATTGCAAAATTTTCAGTTCTCCTCAGATTTAGCTATATTAATTCAGCGCAATTCCAATAAGCAAAATATTCCAACAGGATTTTCAGTGGAATTTGGCAAGTATTTGGAAGAGAGTTTTGAAAAATAAGAACAAAGAGGGGCGCATCCCCTACCAGCTATCATATTTACTCTAAAGCTACAATAATTTACAAAGTCTAGTAGTGACACCAGAACAGAGAGATCAATGGAAAAGATGAAGTTTGGCCACAGACAGACAGACAAACACACACACAGACAAATCCAACAGATGATAAAGCAGCATTGCAGGGATTGGGTAAGATTGGTATCGGACAATTGGCTATCCCATGTTGAAAAATCGAGCTAGAACTTTATCTTGGAATGTGTTACAAGAACATATAGGAGACTCTGCTTATGGCTCTGGATAGAAACTCTGCATTGACACCAAGCATGAAAAACAAAGGAGGACTTGTGCGTCCAGATGGCAGAAAGGCTGGCGGCAGAGGGTTGCTCCCTCCCCTCTGTGCACAACTAGAGGAGCTGCATACAATTTTTAAATCTGTTTGAAGGTCTAAGAGCTACAGAAGCCACGCAGACAGGCAGGCCAAGATTCCAGAGATGGGGCTACCGGGGCAGGGGAGGACTTTCCCCAGCACTTTCTCCCTGAGTGTTTTGCATTCTGGTCACGGGCTCGAGGCTGGGAATCTAGAGTTTTCCCAGGCAGAAAGCCGTTGCTGAGGGATGGAGAACCTGCAGAGCTTTTTGGTCGAGAAAAACAAAACTTGAGAGGTCAAGATCCCAGGAGAAAGAAGCAGAGACTTAAGCTGAACAAATGGTCAGTTCTCCCCTTAAGACATCTGCCAAACTCCGAGGGCATGAGGGGCGGAAGTTTAAAACTCAAGTAGAAGCCTCTGGAAATCAAAGAGAAGTCTTCCACGGTCTCAGGTGCCAAGGAGTCAGAGGTTAGAGTTCAGGGTCCACTGGGAGGAGGGGCCACAGCAATCACGCCAGGGCCTTATTTGAAAGCCCTGAAAGGCACAGAATCTAAAAGCAGGGCAGAACCACACGTAGGCTACACCTTATCAAACTGCAGCCAGCCCTGACTCAGCTTGGTCTCTGACTGAATGAGGGATGACCTTCACTCCATCTGCCTGGAAGAGAAAATCTGAGCCATCTGGAGCCTCGAATATGCATTCAGAGGCAACATCTGAGACTAATCAAAACTCACAAGGCATGAAAAGAGACAGGGCTATATGACTCAAAACAAATTGGGAAAGAAAGGTAAAAAGAAAAAAAGAAACAAACCTACATATGATCCAGATCTAGGACTTATCAAACAAGGACTTTAAAATAATCATGACTGGGGCTTCCCTGGTGGCGCAGTGGTTGAGAATCTGCCTGCCAATGCAGGGGACACGGGTTCGAGCCCTGGTCTGGGAAGATCCCACATGCCGCAGAGCAACTAGGCCCATGAGCCACAATTACTGAGCCTGCGCGTCTGGAGCCTGTGCTCCGCAACAAGAGAGGCCGCGATAGTGAGAGGCCCACGCACCGCGATGAAGAGTGGCCCCCACTTGCCGCAACTAGAGAAAGCTCTCACACAGAAACGAAGACCCAACACAGCCATAAATAAATAAACAAAAATTTTTTAAAAATGCTAGATACGTATATATTTATAAAAAAAAATAATCACGACTTATATGTTCAAAATAAGAGAGAAAAGGATGGAGAAAATAAATGGAAAATGGAGAATTTTGCAAGAGGATTTGAAACTGTAAAAAAGAATCAAATGGAAATGTTAGAACTGAAAACACAATAACTGAAATTAAGAACTGAAGAGATTAGACACATCTGAAGACAGTGTTCATGAACTGGAGAACAGGTCAACAGAATGTTAAAGAACAGAGAAAACAAAGAATGGAAAATATAAAAATGAGAGTCAGAGAAATACAGGACACAGTGAAATGGTCGAACATGCATGTAACTGAAATCTAAAAGGAGAATAATGGAATAGGAGAGAAGCAATACTTTAAAAGATAATGACCATTAATTGTCTAAAACTACTGAAGTATATATATCCATCCAGATTCAAGAAGCTCTGCAAACACAAAGAAAACTACACCAATGCACATCATAATAACACTGTCGAGTACCAAAGATGAAAAGAAAAATCTTAAAAGCTGGCAGGAAAAAGAAAACCTTTAAAGGAACAAGAATAAGATTGACAATTGAGGACTTCCCTGGTGGCACAGTGGTTAAGAATCCACCTGCCAATGCAGGGGACAAGGGTTCGAGCCCTGGTCCGGGAAGATCCCACATGCCACAGAGCAATTAAGCCCATGCACCACAACTACTGAGCCTGTGCTCTAGAGCCCGCAAGCCACAACTACTGAGCCCATGCACCACAACTACTGAAGCCCGCGTGCCTAGAGCCTGTGCTCCGCAACAAGAGAAGCCACCGCAATGAGAAGCCTGCACACCACAAGGAAGAGCAGCCCCCGCTCACTGCAACCAGAGAAAGCCCGTGTGCAGCAACTGAAGACCCAACGCAGCCAAAAATAAAATAAATAAATGTATATAAAAAAAAAAGATTGACAATTGACTTCTCAACAGAAATGATGGAAGCCAAAAGATACGTTCTAAGGTTTCAACGTTAAGTAGAAAAGTAATCATTTATATTAGACTGTCAAGGATACTTGTTTCAATTGCTAGGGTAACCATCAAAACAGCAGAGAAAGAATGTATAACTAACAGATTAATAGCAAGATAAACAGAAAAAATTTTAAATATTTTTATTAATCCAATAGAAGGCAATAAAGGAGGAAAAACAGAACAAAAAAAAAGTGTCAAATGGAAAATGAAGATTTAAGACCCTAGATAAAAGCTCAAGTCAATTAGTACGGACCATTACTCCAAGTCAAATGTTACAGTTGTCAGAACAGATTTTTTTTTAAAGTTATAGTCTGTTGACAAGAGACATCTTTAAATAAAAAGACACAGAGAGGCTGAAAATAAAAAGATAAAATTTTTTGGTTTTCCTATTCTTTTTTTTTTGAAATGGACCATTTTCAAAGTCTTTATTGAATTTGTTACAATATTGCTTCTGTTTTATGTTTTTTGTTTTATTGTCTTTATTGGCCACGAGGCATGTGGGATCTTAGCTCCCCGACCAGGGATCGAACCTACACCCCTTGCATTGGAAGGCGAAGTCTTAACTACTGGACTGCTAGGGAAGTCCCTGGTTTGCCTATTCTATCAGCTACTGAAAAGGAAAAATGTCTATCATGCACATTCTTTTAAAGCGCCCATGGAACATTTACTAAAATTAGCCATATGCTGGTCATAAAGTAAACGCTAACGAATTTCAATTTAAAATTAAATTCATTACATTCATAAAATTAAATTCATATGTTCTCTGACCACAGTAGAATTAGGCTATACATCAATACCAAACAAAAAAGCAATAAAAAAACCTACAACCAGGACTTCCCTGGTGGCGCAGTGGTTAAGAATCCGCCTGCCAATGCAGGGGACATGGGTTCGAGCCCTGGTCTGGGAAGATGCCACATGCCGTGGAGCAACTAAGCCTGTGCGCCACAACTACTGAGCCTGCGCTCTAGAGCCCGCGATCCACAACTACTGAGCCCGCGTGCCACAACTACTGAAGCCTGCGTACCCTAGAGCCCGTGCTCCGCAACAAGAGAAGCCACCACAATGAGAAGCCCACGCACCGCAACGAAGAGTAGTCCCCGCTCGCCACAACTAGAGAAAGCCCTCGCGCAGCAACGAAGACCCAACGCAGCCAAAAATAAATTAATTAATTTAAAAAAAACCCAAAAAACCTACAACCTCTCGACTGTTTGGACATAAAGCAATACAATTCTAAATAACCTATGGGTCAAAGGAAAAAAAACTCATTGACTATTAGAAAATGTTTTGAACTGAATGATGATGATACAACATATCAAAGCTGTGGAGTGCAGTTCGCGCAGAACTCACGAGGAAATGTATAGCTTTAAGTCATGGGGGTCGAGGTGGGGAGTCCTTCACAGCAGTCCCAGGTCGATCCAGAACCCACCGTCCCCCAGGGAGCCATGGGTTTGCCAGGCGGACCTTCGGGACTTGAAGGTTTGCCTTGAGAAGGACCCGGTGCACGTGAACCAGCAGCTGAGGCTCTGCCAGAGCAGGATTGTCCTCTTGTTCACCCCTTAACCCTGGCGCCGGCAGGAGATGCCTGGAGATGTCAGGGAGGAGGCTGGATGTGAGCATTTGAGGAGGCGTCAGGGCAGGAAACATGCATCAGTCGCTTGTGAGCACTGACTCTTTAAGTCATGGAGATGGACGAGATCAAGGAGGGAGAAGGGTTAGAAAGGAAGAAAGAAATGCGGAAGGAGCAGGTGGGGAGAATTCTCAGGAATCTAGCTGCTTCTCTAGCAGACTTTGGACCCGTCTGCCCAGGGCAGCTGGGGGCCCAGTTCCTGAGCCTTGTGAGGACGTCCGCCTGCTGCTTCCCAATTTCCCTCCGTGCCTTTGGCTTTCCTGGACCTGCTGTCAGTTACCACATGGGTTCTGCTTTTCACTTTCCAAAATGTGGGTGCTGAGCCTTGTCTTCTGTTTTTTTATCCTTATGGAAGCATTTAGGTCTTTCCTTAGTTTACCTCTACTGTTATTTCAGTGGCATTTAAGGAGGGAGAGAAGATAAATTAGAAATGATGAACCAAACACTAAATTCTATATAATTCTATTTATGTAACTTCTGAAACAGGCCAAAAATGAGCAGCATAGCACATTATTTACCAATCTAGAGCTAAATAACAACAGTAACAACAACAAAAAAGTAACAACAAACAGCTAAAGGGAGTTGAAAGAGGTTGCGGATAGAGAGCAAAACCTGCTGATTTTCTAAATGAGTTCTGTAGATACATTCGACTCTTCTAAATAATGTTCATATTTTACCTAAAAAAAATTATTTTTAAAATAATTACCAAACGGTTCAGGGAAAGAGGGAGAGAGAAAGCTAGCTCACTTTCGGTTGACAAGCGCTGGTGTGCATGAACACAAAAATCAGTTTTGCTCATTAAAATTAGTATTTCAAAACGGATGGGGGGAGAAAGGTGATTGAGAGACTCCCATTTCTGGCAATATGATGGATGAGATATCCTCCCATTAGAAATCACCTAGAAATTTGGGATAGATAACAAGCATCAGAATAAAAGAGGAGGGCTTCCCTGGTGACGCAGTGGTTGAGAATCTGCCTGCCAATGCAGGGGACGCGGGTTCGAGCCCTGGTCTGGGAAGATCCCACATGCCGCGGAGCGACTAGGCCCGTGAGCCACAACTACTGAGCCTGCGCGTCTGGAGCCTGTGCTCTGCAACAAGAGAGGCCGCGATAGTGAGAGGCGCGCGCACCGCGATGAAGAGTGGGCCCCGCTTGCCGCAACTAGAGAAAGCCCTCGCACAGAAACGAAGACCCAACACAGCCATAAATAAATAAATAAATAAAGGAGTTCCTTTAAAAAAAAGAATAAAAGAGGAGAATTCTGGAAAAGGGGGGAAAAGAGGAAGGAGGAGCTGAAATGAAAGTGGGGAGCCCATCCCACAAGCCCACCCAGAAGGAAGCTGCAGGCGTTTGCTGATGCCAGAAACGCAGAGAATTGGGTTTCACCTGCTGAGTGGGGGGATGGGAGACACAGCCTCAAACACAGGCAGTCGGGACTGGAACCAAATATCACAGAAAGTTGGATCCTGCAAAGTCACAGCCCCCGTGCAGTGAAAGGCTGGGGAAAGCCATCTGCCGTCAGAGGGATGCGGGCATTGGTCTGAATGATTCTCAGCTCCATGTGGTGAACAAGCCAGTGCTTCTGAGAATCTGAGGCCACAGACCTGACCTCATGCAGGTTTGGGTCTAAAATTCACCTGCACGATCAGGGAAGCCCAAGGTTGAGAAATTAGCTCAGAGTAGGTCTCGGGTGTTTGCACCCAAAGCACCTCACAAAGGCAGATACAAATCCTCCTTGGAAATAGCTTCCTACCCTTGGGGTCCCAGTATTCCCAGAGATGAAGATCAGTCACATAGGAGCTGATGGTGAAATATTACCCAACACAAGAGATGAAATTCACCACGAGAATCAGGAAAAAAAAAAAGGAAAAGAAAACCAGAATTAGATCCTCAAGGACCTCAGATGTTACAATTGTCACATACAGATTATAAAATAAGTGCACTGAAAATGTTTACGGGGCTTCCCTGGTAGCGCAGTGGTTAAGAATCTGCCTGGCAATGCAGGGGACACGGGTTTGAGCCCTGGTCTGGGAAGATCCCACATGCCGCGGAGCAACTAAGCCTATGCGCCACAACTACTGAGCCTGCGCGTCTGGAGCCTGTGCTCCGAAACGGGAGAGGCCGTGACAATGAGAGGCCCGCGCACCGCGATGAAGAGTGGCCCCTGCTCGCCGCAACTGGAGAAAACCCTCACACAGAAACGAAGACCCAACACAGCCAAAAAATACATATAAATAAATAAATAAATAAATTTATTTTAAAAAAATGTTTACAGAAATAAGCAGGAATGGGAAATAATGCAGTAAAATATGAGGGAAAAACCATGCAGAACTTTTAGATTTAAAAATGTAATCCTTTAAATTTTAAAACTTAGCAGACACGTTAATCAGCAAATTAAGTGGAGCTGAACAGAGAATTAATGAACTGGAAGATATGTCAGAAAAAATTACCCAGAATGGCCCCAGAGAGACAAAATGATGAAACCATAAAACAAAGGTTAGGAGTCATGCAACAAGGAATAATTCATTAATTTACCATGGCAGTTTTAACACACCTCTCACTAACTGACAGATCAAGCAGACATATAATTAATAAGGATGTAGAAGATTTGAACAACATAATTATCATGAACTAATGAACATATGTGCTCCCTTGCCCTCAAAATTTAGAGAAACACACACTTTTCTAACACATAGGGAACATTTTCAATATTTTACCTTGTAGTAGGCCATAAAGAAACTCCTAATAAATTTCAAAGACTCTGTAATGATCATGTAATGTGAACACAATTAATTGTGTTCATGTAATTAAATGATCATGTAATTTGAACACAATTAAATTAAAAATCAATAAAAGATCACTAAAACCCATATGTTTAGAAATTTTAAAAAATAAACCGCTAAATAACCAACACACAAAAAACAAAAAATCACTATAGAGTTATAAATAAACTTAGTAGTAAATGATCATGCAAATACTACCAGCAAAATTTACAGCACTTCCACATCCAGCCATGAAGGAGTTACAAGGACCATACTTAACCTCCCACTGTAAACAACAACTAGCAAACTGGACAAAATAGATGAAAATGACTGTTTTCAGACATGGCACAAAAGGCACTGAGAGAAGGGAAACATATGAGTCTCCCTTCCCTCCAATCACTCCACATCTTCCCAGAGGCAATTTACAGACCTCAGGCACTGGGAGGTGGGACCCAAACAGCTCAGCAACTCTGATGAGTTGGGGAGATGGAAGTCAGAGTTTGGGTAGGTTGCAGCTGCTGGAATCTGTGGGTCAGAGTTCTGGAAAGGAAACAGTTGCTCAGTAACAGAGCTCCAGAAATCTGCATAGGGATACCCTGGCATCTTTGTAGACTCCTAGCCCATGCCCACGGACTGGACAAAGAAGACTGAAGACTGAAGAATTCCCAAAGCTACACAAAGTCAGAAGGCATCTGTGCTTCCACCAGCCAGAATACAGTTCTCTTGATCCCTCCACCCCAGGCCCCCAGACATTCAGTAGAGACACCAAAGAAATCATACTTTAGTGTGGGCTTAACTATTCCCAAAGTGTAATCTACCCTAGAGCAACTCTAAAAAAGCTTAAAATCAGGCCTTGAAGGATCAAATAAGTCCTCAAGTAATTTAACTGCCTGCCAAAACAAAGCCCAACATTCTTTACAGGAAGAAAGCACAATTCAGACGCTCCACAATGTAGAAATGTCTAGAATTCAATTTAAAAAATTACTACACATGCCGAGAAGCCAGAAAAGATGACCTATAACCAGGAGAAAAATTTGTCAGTAGGAACTTGAATTTTCCTACAATCATTAAATAAATTGATTCAATAGTTTAAAATATTAACCACGGAAAAAGTAGAAGACTTAGATACTTTTTATGAGTTCTACCATATATACAAAAAAACAGATATTTCCAATCTTATACAAACTTTTTAAGAGAACAGGAAAAAGAGAGGGAAACAGAGGGAGAAAGATTATATCCCCAACTCATTCACTGAGGCTAATATGACCTTGGCATCAAATTAGACAAAGAACATTTGAGAAATCACCAATTTCACTGACGAACATAGATAGAAAAGTTCAAAATATTAGCAAGACAGTCCAGCAGAAAATAAAAAAGATAATGTAGTAGGTTTATTTCAGGAATACCAGTATGGTAATATAATGCATGGTTTAACATTAGGGTATCTATTAATACAATTCACCACATATCAGATTAAAGGAGAAAAAGGCCAAATGAGGTCCTCCATAGATACTGAAGAAGCATTCAGTCATTTTCAAAATCCATTTGTGATAAAACTCTTGGCAATAGGAGGATAAAACTTCTTTAATCTCATAATAGGTATCTAGTAAAAATCTACCCAAATACCACACTTAATGGTGAAATAGTAGGAACATTTCCTTTAAATTCAGGAACAAGTTCCAGATGCCTGCTGTCACCACTTGTATTTAACACTGTAGCAGAGGTTCTTGCCAGAGTGATAAGGCAAGAAAAAGGAATAACATCGGCAAAATATGGGTTGGAAAAGAATAAAACAAATTGTCATTATTTGCAGACTATTTGCTTATCTACACAGGAATCAAGAGGATCCAGAGACATATTATTTGAATTAGTGGGAAGGGTCAGCAAAGTTGCTAGGAACCAACCACGTGAGTATGCACTAGAGACAAGAGTTTAAAAATATTTTTTAAGGTGGCATTTAAAAAATAACCAAAAATATAAAGTACCTTCATAGAAATAAATGTCACAAAGGATACATACAACTTTTATAAAGAAAACTTTTAAACTTTACAAAAACATTATAGAAAATCTAAATAAATGAAGAACTACAACCTGTTCATGAAAATGAAATTTAAATGTCTTAAAAATGTTTATTTTCACCCAAATGAATCAAAACATTCAATGTAATTTCAAATGAAATCACAAACAAGTCTTTTTGTGAAACTGGACAGATTGCTTCTAAAAATTTATATGGTATAAGATACTACAAATATCAATAACAAGCTTGAAGAAACACAAGAGGTAGAAGGCAACAGGCCCCACCAATAACAAGACTTAATATAAAGCTGTAGTAATTAAGACAAGGTGGTTGGGACAAGTAAGTCATCACCATTGTAACAGAAGGGACCCCAGAAACAGATCTGCACACACAGCCCTTCTGACATCTGACAAGGAGGCTTTACAGGCTGATGAGAAGAGAAAGGGGTGCTGAACCAGTGATGCTGAGAAAACAGGTGTCATGGACTGAATGTCCGTGTCCCCCCCAAATTCCTATGTTGAAACCCTACCCTCCAGTGTCATGGTGTTAGGAGGCGGGGCATTTGGGAGGTTATAGGTCATGAGGATGGAGCCTCATGAATGGGATTAGTGCCCTTATAAAGGTCCCAAGAGAACTTGCTCCTTCTCTCTGCTCTCAGCCATGTGAAAACACAATTGAGTCAGCCATCTGCAACCTAGAAGAAGGCTCTCACCAGAACCTGGCCATACTGGTACCGTGACCATGCTGCGCCCGGACCAAGCTCGTGCCCTGATCTTGCACTTCCAGCCTCAGAGCTGTGAGAATTAGTTTCTGTTGTTTTTAAGCCCCCCAGTCTGTGGTATTCTGTTATAGCAGACTAAGACAGACTAACACAACTGGCCAGTCATACAAAATTAGATCCCTTTTTATTCCAAAACAAATTCCATGCAGACTGAAGGCCTAAATGTGAACAACAAAGTTTTGGAAGAAACTGAACACTTATCTCCATGCTCACCTTTAAGAAGGATTTCTAAGCCCATGGAAGACATCAAAAGGAAAAGTCCAGGCATCAAGATACCATTGAAAGGGTGAAGAGAAGCCCACCCACCTAGAGATGTCTGTAGCACATATGATCAACAAGGATTCATGTGCAGAACATATAAAGAACAGACAAAATCAAAGAAAAGAGACACAAAAGAAAAAATGGGCAAAAAGATATGAACAGGCAAATTACAGGACAAGATACTGAACCACAATAGTAATTAACAAAGTGTTGTCTAAACCATACCCGACAGATCACAACATTAAAACTTCTGACAACCCCAACTGTTATAAGGATACAGCAACAGGAACTTACAGATCACCTGGGAAAAGTTCATTGGTTCAACCGCTTTGAAAACAACACGGCAATTTTCTAGTAAGGCTGCAGACCACGTGGCCAGCAGCTGGCAACTAGAGATGTTGTGCATGAGCCCAGGAGTTGGGAGGGAGGGAATGGAGACGCCTAAATGCCCCCCAGCTGGAGACCAGTCAGTCATACAGGAGCTCCATCCAGACATAAAAGTGAATGAAGCATCCTAGGGAATCTCACAAACATGGTTCAGGCAGCAACGTGCAGACAAGTGGACACGGTGAGATCAGCCAGTAAAGCCTCACACTCCTGGCAACACTACTGAGAGCCCAGGGGTAAGCAATGGAGTTCTGAGAATGCTGACGCCAAATTCAGGGTGGCGGGGAGACCCCTGGTCAGGGGTCCAACCGACTGGGGCCAAGGCCTCGACGTGGACCTCCAGGATGTCAGCAGCGCGGACGGAACTCTGCATGCTTCTGTGGCCCCATGTGCAAAGTGGGTAAGACAGGCCCTCCCCCGACTCCATGAGGATTAGGGGAGCGGTCCTCTGTAGTACAATAGCGGGGGCCTCCGGGGGCTCTAGGCTGAGGGCTCATGGACCCAGCGGTGGGCAGGAGTGGGGAGTGAGACTGAAGAGGGGGCCCTGGATGCAAGTCTGCCTGTGGAACCACCACTTTGATGGTGAAACCCTCACGCCTTTCCCTGGCCCCTCTTCACAGAGGGCCGTGGCTTCCAAATCCTCAGGCAAAAGATAGGAGGCTCTTCCCTACAGAAATGGAAGAAAACACCAAGCAAGAGTGAGGTCCTCGATGTGGACGCTGGCCCCTGCACTCTGGCACTGGGGGCACAGCTTGGCATCCGGCTCCCACACCTTCACCTAAAGCAAACCTGCTACTGGGCACCCCCCCACCCCACACTCGGCTCCAGTTGGAATCCCACCCAGATCGCAGGAACCCTTCCACTACCCAGCAGACCTCCCAACGGCTTCAAAGTGAAAGACCAGTAAACCAGCAGAAAACAAGCCTTGTGAGAAAGAGTTAAACCACAATCAAAAAAAAGCAAACCAACAAAAAGCCTTTATAAACTTACTCAGAATGTTTCAAGAAGATGCTACATTCTCAAAACAAGAACAGGATGCTAAGAAACGGCAACACTTAGAGACAAGGAAGATGGTTCTTTTAGAGATAAACAGTGTAAATGCTGAAACACAAATCTTCCCCAAAGAACTCGAAAATGAAGTCCAAAACTTGTCCAGAAAATAGGACATAAACGAGGAGACAGAATGAGAGACACAGAAGACCAATGCCTGAACTCAAGGAGGAAAACAGAAAAAATGAAAGGGAAAAAACATGAACAGATGAAAGAAAGAGCTTGTCTTCAGTTGAAAGGTCCCACTGAGCACCAATAAAAACATAAACCTACACGTAACCCAACTGCATGGATGGTCAGGAGTCCACGGATGAAGAAAGGATCCTAAAAGATTTCAGGGAGGAAAGTCGAGCTGCTGACAAAGACTTCTCATAGGTGACTGGATGCAGAAAGTGATGATGACAAAGGCTTCAGAGTGATTTACCAACAAAAAGTGCCCCCAGACGAAGCATCGACCCAGCGTGAGGACAGAGCTGAGACACTCTCAAGAAGCCAAGGACTCGTCACCCTTTTTAGGATGTCACACAAGGATGTGCTTGAGCCAAACAAGACAGGAAACTAAGAGAGAAGCTGCTCCGGGGCCCAGAGAACAGAGAATCCAGCCCAGGGGATGCGGCGAGCAGCAGGAGGGAGGTGGCTTCCGGGGGTGCGAGTGCCAGGAAAGAGGGGACGCAGCAGAAGAGAGAATGTGATTGAGAAGCTGGGGGAAGGTGAGGATGAAAGAAATGCATTCAGTACAAGAAAGGGACAGCTGAGATCGCCCCTGATCTGGGCCTGGCCCACCGCATCACTGCTCGTCCTGGAGCTGCCACCCTCCTGGGCGCGGCCTCGGCCGTGGTATAGCCCTGGCCCCAGAAGCAGGTGGAGAGTGAAGACCAGATGACACTAGCAGCTGAGTGACCCTCTGCCCCAGCCCCATGACGGCCCCCCAGAAGCATGGTCCCCACTGACCCACAGGCCTTGGGCCTTGATGACCAAGCCCTGCCCCTCACCATCCTGGCTTGAGCTGATGACAGATGGGGAAGGAAACTGAGGGCCACCTGAGTGTTACTTGCAGGGCTGAGACTGGGGTGGGGGGCCAGGGCTCCTGACACCCCTGAGGACAGGCCAGAGGCTGGGCTAGGGGAGGGGGCCTGCAGGGAGCTGGGCCTACAGGAGCAGTTGGGGCGTCCCCACCCTGATCCCAGAGCTGCATTTCGGAAGCCCTGATGGAAGCACAGAGACGCACAGACACTCCCGCCCCTGACAGAGAGGCGGCTGCCCGCCCTGGGGCCACAGGAAACCAACTCCCTGGGCTAAAGCCACCGGCCCAACAAGGAACCGGCATTGACTGAGTGGCCACTGCCTGTAAGGCACTGTGCTGGCACGGGATGGGGTGGCAATGGGGTGGGGTGGGGGGAGCAGAAAGTGCTAGAAGAGCAACGTTTTTGGAGTCAGAGGCAGCTGGGGTGGAATCCCAGGTCCTCTGTGACAAGTCACATGCTTTCTCAGGAGCCTCAGCCTCCAAATCTGAAAAATGGGGGCAATGCCACCTGCGTGTTGAGGGGTTGGGAGCGCGGACAAGGGGGCACACGGAGGTGTGCAATGCATTCTGCCCCTAATCGGGGTTCACCTCCGCCTCACTGACCCCCAAACTACCTACGTGGGGTGGGGTGGCCCTCAGGGGTGCTTACGGCAGGCTTCAAGGTGCTGGCGGCACTGGAGCGGGGCTGGAACCTCACAGTGGGGGGTCATGTGGAGTGCTCCAGGGGAGAGAGGATCAGGCGAGAACAAGCCGGGCGAGGGCTGCAGAATCTGTGTGTGTGAGTGTGTGTGGGAGCGTGTGTGTGAATGTGTGAGTGTGTGAATGTGTGAGTGTGATTGTGAATGTGTGTGTGTATGTGAATGTGTGAGTGCGTGTGAGAGCGTGTGTGTGAATGTGAGTGGGTGTGATTGTGGGTGTGAATGTGTGTGTGATTGTGAATGTGTGTGTGTGTGAATGTGTGAGTGTGTGTGTCTGCGTGTGTCTGTGTGAGTGTGTAGCCGAGTAGCGGCTCCAGTCAGCCCAAGGGCCAAGTGGGGAAGGGTGAGGAGTGAGAACAGGAGGCCAGGGCTGGGGGGTCCTGGCTTGTCCTCCCCAGACCCCAGGGAGCCCTGAAACCCAGGTAGAGGGAGGGACAGGGGGGGCATTTCCCCACCCTGGGGCTCCTGAGCGGGGGATGAGGCGGGGGCGGGGGAACCAGGGCTCAGCCGGCCCAGACACAAGGACAGGATTAGGAGATTAAATCCAGCAGAGGCATTAGAGAGGCAGCAGGCAGAAGCGAGGCCCAGCCACCCAGGCGGTGTGTCCTTCCCGATCCCAGGGGTGACACCTAGGAGGCTGCAAGGGGAGCGGCTTCCGGCAAGCAGGGGGACAGCTGGGAGGGAGCAGTCTCAGGGTGGTGTGTGTCCGGGGAGGGCAAAGCCCGCAGGAGGGGCTGGGAAAAAACCCAGAGGGGTCAGGAGGCTCAGCCTCAGCTGACCTTGACCGTACCCTCCACCCTTCCAACGTCTCCATTACTCTGGGCTGGGGCGCTGGGGGAGCCTGGGGTCAGCCAGCGCCCCTCGGCCCGAAGCCAGGACCCCGGTGGTGCTCAGCAAACCTGCTAGAACAGGTGGGACGGTGAAGCACACCTGCCATCAACCCCATCCCCGCCCCCTGCCCTGGGCCTGCCTGTGCAGGGTGAGGCCAGGTGGGGAGAGTTCCATCAGCTAACTGGACAGAACAGAGTACCGAGCAGGCCCAGCAGCCTGGCGGTGCCCCTGGGCACCCTGGCAGAGCCGAGAGGTTTGGGGGAGGGCATGGCCCAGCCCCTCCAGCACTCTCAGAGGAGCTCCGGGGTATGGGCAGGGGAGACAGCGGGAGTGGCACACCTGGGTAGGGGTGGTGAGCCCGGTCCTTTGGGCCTAAGAACACTGAACGGGGAGTGCTCTAGGGAGCACGTGGGACTGGGCAGGAGGGCAGCCATGCACTCGTCCTGGGGGTCGCTCGCTGCAGAGTGACCCCTGGCCAGCCACTCTCCATCCCAGGGGAGGCAGCCCAGGCCGCTCCAGACTCAGGAGGGTCTCAGGTCTGAAGGGCTTGGCAGGCCTGAGCACAGGCCCTGGTCAGTCAATCCTAAAGTCCAGGGTGGGGTTCCCGGTGCCGGTAACCCTTCCACGGGCCCCAATCCTGTGATAGCAGGACCCCATGAGAATGTCCCCCCACCCTGCCACGCCCAGCTCACCCAACCTGGCTGGACTATTTGAGCTGAATGGGCCTATGAAGACTGCCCCACCCCTTCCTGGCCTTCTCCTGAGGCTACGCCCCCCCATCTCCACCTCCCACCCATGTCTGTCCCCCCACTCCCGGTCCCTCCCCCAACCCCATCCCACCCTCCACAGAGCCCATGGGAGGACTTCGCTGCTCTGCGTCCAAAGGACGTGGTCAGCCCTGGGTCAGCAGTGGTGACACCAGGGGGACTGAAGGGGGACAAGGCCGGGTGGCTGCGCCCCCTGCGCCCAGTGAGTCTGGGTGTGAATCCCGGCTACGCACCACCTCCGGGCTTTAGGCACAGCCTCAGCTTCCACCCGGCCGTGGGGGCCCCAGGACGGGCAGTCTATGGGCCACTCCAGCGGGGGCAGGCGGAAGGGAGGACACTCGGTAGGGGTAGCACCCAGTGGGTGAACATACAGCAGGCCTCTGGCAGGCCCTCCTCAAAGGGGCCCCCCCGGGAGCCTTGGGGTTGAGGGGCCCTGACTGCACACCTGACCCTCCCTCTGTCCTGTGGACCGCACCCCACAGGCAACTCCCTGCTCAGCTTCAGATCCGGGCAGAGCATGGGATGGAGTTTCTAGTCCCTTCCCTGGCTTTGACCCAGTACCCTCACCAGACTTCACACCCAGGTGGAGACTGACTGTCCCCTCCACCCCGTCTGGGTCTCTCAGCCAGTGGCCTCCTTGCAAGCATCAGCCCCTGCAGGTTCCTGGATCTCGACCCCAACCAAGTGCAGCCCTGAGACCTGGCCCTGGCCCGGCAGCACCCTTCACCCTACGCTGCAGACACTGCAGCCCACGGCGAGTGCCACACCTGCTTCATTCCTGACTCCCCCCATCCCTCAGGCTCAGCCAAGGCGGCCGGCCGACCACACCTGCAAAATGGCCGCCGCAGGTACAGCCCGAAGCCCCCACTCCAGACCCCAGAGCTTCCCTGCAAACCTGCAGCAGCTTTCTCAGACCGAGAGGGGGATGGGCACGGTTGCCCCGGTAAAGGGCCCTCAGCCAGCTCGGGAGCAGGGGGAGGGTGGGTTAGGTGTGACTGTCCTGCAGAAGCGCGCGCTGGGTGTCGCGCTGACTCCCCAGGGTTAGGACAGGGACAGCCCTGCGCCGCAGGGGCCCCTCCGCACCACCTCCTCTCCGCAGCCGCAAGAGCCAATCCTTTGCTCTAACAGGCCTTTATCCCAGCAAGGCAGGCATCCCCTGGAGGGGGCGGCCGCTTGGGGAGGGGTCCGCGGGTCTCTGTGGGAAAGTCCCTCTTCCCGGGAACGTGGGCGCGCATCGGGTCCGCGCCGGGGCGATGTCGCGCCCGCGCCAGGCAGGCCCCATGACTTGGCATTCCCTCCTTCCCCTCCCCCCTCCGCCCCTGCGGCCCGCGATCCCCCAGCCCACCCAGCGCCAGGCAGACTGCGGACCCTCCCTGCCCGCCGCGAGGGCTGCGCGGTGGGTTTGGAGGGCAAGTAAGGGCGAGAGGCAGCTTAAAGGACTAGCGAAAGGGTCTAAGCTGCAGTGTCCCTGTCATCCGAGCCCAGGCGCCTGGGGAGCGCCGCCAGCCGAGACGTCGCGGCCCCGCAGCCCCCTCCCCTCCTGCAGGCCACACCTGTTACTGGGGCGCTGGCTGCGTGGACGCAGGCCGCGTCCGAAGGCGGCCCCTCCCAAACCGTGGGTCTTTCTGGAAGGGAGAAGGGGTCTCTTGGGAGGAGGACGCGACTTGGGGTGGGGCGATGGGCAGTCTCGGAGGTGCGCACCAAGCTGGCGGCCCAGCCCTCCCGCCGCAGCCCCCGCCGCCCGCCCGCCCGCCTGTTTGGCTCTTGGCTCCAGCATCCGCCCTCCCCCACCCCGGGGACCAGGGCCTCTGCTCGTGCCCGGCCGCCCTGAGTGCCCTCCCCTCCGGCCCGGCCGCTGCAGTCGCGCCCCCTCTCGGATGCCCCATCCGCATCCTCTCGCCTTTTCTCCATCCTTCCCCTCCCCCCGCCGGTCCGGTCGCAATCCCGGCCGCATCCCTAGGAATGGCTCCACTCCAGGCGCGGGGAAGATCGGGGAAGGGGGGAGGGCGGCTCGAGATGCAGCCAGCTGCCTGCGCCCTCCCCGTAACGACCCCCGCCCATCCCAGACGAGAGTCCCCCTGCAGCCGGGGCTGCAACGGAGGGGCCTTTCCAGAGGGCCCTGCTCAGCCGCTAAAGAAGGGCGGACACCCCTGAATCTGCACCATTGTTCTCCGCGGGGACGGGGGAGGGTCGGGGGAAGGGAAGGGGCCGCGCGGCGCCAGCGCCTCTGGCCGAGAAGAGGACGCCAGCGCAGGGCGCGAGCTCCCCGCCCCGGGGCGCAGTCGATGCAGGTGCAGGATGCGGGGTGCAGGTTCGGGACGCGGGGCTCGGGAGGCCGGGAGAGCCGCTGCCCTACCTCTCCGGCGTCACTGGCGGCGGCCCGGCATGAGCACGGGCATGGGCGCGGGTCCCCGAGCGCGGAGCTGCTGCCGCTCCCGGGCTGCTCTCGGCGCTCTGACGGCGGCACCGCGTGACGGCTGCGGGCCCCCGGCCCGGCCCGGCCCGCCCCGCGCCCCTCCCGCCTCGCTGGTTGGCTGCGCGCGGCGCCCAAGCCCCAGCCGCCAGCTGGTTTGTCGCGCGGGGAGAGGGACGGGCGTCGCGGCTGCGGCGGGGATGGGGCTGGGGCCGGGCTGTGACATCACCGCTGACACCGCGGTGCGATAGGTGGGGGAGTGGGGGACCGACACCCGGGCCCGGACGCGCCGCCCCCTCCCCTGGCGCAGCCCCGGGCCCCCCCCCACCGCCCCCGAATTTACCCACGGATCCCGCGCGCCGGGCCCTCCCCGACTCGGACCTCTTTTAAGTGAAACCACTAAAGCTTCACCTGCCCCACCCGCGATGCCAGCAGTACAAACGCATCGACGCGGAGGGACAAAACTCGGGTGGCCTCCTTCCTTGCACCATGGAGGGGCTGTCGGGGGTGGTAGGGATACTGACTTCTAGGTGTAACAGGTGAGTTTTTCAATCGCGCCTGACGTCTGGGCCAGAGCCCTGGAGGGAGACCAGAGCATCGCAGACAGCCCTCCTGGCAGGGATGATGCACCCGGCCGGCCAGTGGACCTGCCGCTTCTCCTCCCGTCATGCCTCGGGTGGAGACCCCCGCCATCCTCTCGCCCCACTCCTGCAGGTCGTCAGCGCCCCCGTCCTCACACCCTGTTTCTCCAGCTTAACTTCCTTGGACCAAGCCACACGCGGCTCTCGGTCCACACTGGCAAACCCCAGCCTTTGTCAATCGCCCAGCCGGAAAGCAGGCCACCAGGGACGGACTGGCATCTTTGCGTGCCACCGACGTCCATCCGCATACCCCATTGCTGGGCGACTTTGACAAAGCCTCTGGCCAGCTCACCCACCGGAACTGCGGTGGGTGCGGTGACGTCCTGCCGCCCGGAAGCCGGGGCGCCGGGACCCCCTTCCCACGCAGCGCCTGCGTCAGCCTCCTCCGCATCCCCAGGGCCTCGGTGGCGTCGGGCGGGTGCCAGGCGCTGCCCCCAAGGTTTACCCGGTTAACCATTTACTCCTCACACTGTGCAGTTAGGGAGGTGCTTCACCTCAGTTTGCAGCATCCGTGGGGCTTGTGCCTTGAAAGTAGCAAGGGCACAGACACATACACTTCTGCAAAGGAGACCACCCTACCCTCCAAAGCCCCCTAGGTAGCTTCTGTTTTTCTATTCCCTGGCACCACCTGCATAAAAGAGAAGTTATTGTTCTTCCAAACTTTTGGTAGAAACAATAAAACTATGTGGACCCCCCAGGGAGGGTGGGTCTTTTATCCTTTCTATTTCCATCATAGTTATCCCTCTGGTCAAATTCTCTATTTCTTGAGCCAAGTTTGACATTTTACATGTTTCTAGGAATTAATCCATTTCACTGAGGTTTTAGAATAAATACTAGCATATTTATTCTTATACCTACTGTTTCTGTACTTATTTCTCCTTTTTATTCTGTATTTTGCTTATTTGCATTTTTCTCTTTTTTAATATTTTCAAAGGACAAACTTGTACTTTGTTAATCTTCTCACCTTTCCCTTTATTTCATTTATTTCTGTCCTTATCTATTATTTCCTTCCTTCTTGGTTCTTTGGATTTGATCCGTTGCTCCATCTCGAGGTAAATTCTTAGCTCATTTACTTGTAACTCTTCTAAATTTCTGATCTATTTAAAGCCACAAAATTCCTTCTACAGCACTGCCTTAGCTGGGTCTCCCAAAATTTGAACATGCAATGTTTTCATTATCGTTCAGATCTAAATATTTCTTAATATTCCTGGTGATCTCCTTTTAAACCCAAACCCATGGGTTACTTAATAATGTTATTTGTTTTCCAATAGTGTTTCTTTTATGATAAACTTTTGTTACCAATTTCTAATCTAATTGCATTATTGTCTGAGAACATAGTCTGTGTTCTATAAGGATCCTGGCAGGAGGCAGATGGCACACTCAAACTGAGCAGGGCTTGGTAAAGGGAGCACTTACAAAGGTGTGGGTAGGAAGTAGGGAAGCCACAGAGCTGAGTGACACTGTCTCCTGATTGCCCCGGGGGTGGGCGGTGGAGGTGCCCTGGCTGGGAGCAGAGGCCTTAGTTGAGGAATGCAGCCAGCCTGAGCACCCGTCAGAAGGGACTTGGGAAAAAGACCCTGAACCTCACTCTCCGCTATCTGTCGGTGCTCCCTTTGGCTGAACCCACCCACTGACATGGTCTATGTAGGACAATCTCTTAGAGCATCGGGCAAAGGGGATTTAGAAGCACAAATGGAGGACAGCAGCCCAGGCTGCGTGCATTTCTCCTCTGGAACTTATTGAGGCTTCTTTATGTCCTAACACATCGTGTATTTCTGTAAATATTCTACGTGTGCTCAAAAGGTTGTGTTCTCTGTATGATGGGTGTAAAGTTCTGTATGTGTTTAAAAGTTCAGAATTATTAATTGTATTGATCAGAATTTGGAGATTTCTGCTCATTTTTGTCTGCTTGAGCTGTTAAATTATTATTTTTAAGTTAAAGTCTCCAGTTACAATTGTTGAAATACCTACTTTTCCGTGCAAATCTGGCAGGTGTTGCTTGATGGACACTGAGGCATACTCTTAGGTATTTAAATGATTCTGATGGATGTGCATTATCATTCTGCAGCCCCTTTCATCAGCATGCATGTAATGTCCTTCATCTGTTGTTGTTTTTTTTTTCTGTTTGTTTGCTTGTTTTTGCTTTAAATTTGAATGTCATATATGAAGAGGTCAACCCAGTTTCCTTTGGTCCATATTGGCTAGTATGTCTTCTGCCAACTTTTTTATTCTAAACTTTTTGTATCTTTAAGTGTATCTCTTTTAGGCAACCCATTGTGAGGATTTCAAAATCTAGACTGCTTCCACCTTTTACTTGGAATTTAACCCACTCACATTTATAAAACTGTTATATTGAGACTTAGTTTTGCCATCTTATTAAAAATTTCCATTTATTATATATATTGTTTCCTGTTTCTCTTTGAGTATATATTCTTTGAGTATATATTCTTCTGGTGGTTCATCCTTTTTCTTATTTTTATTTTTATGGCAATTGCCCTTAATTTAAAACCCTGTTTCTTTCTTTCTTTTTTTTTCTTTTTCTTTTTCTTTTTTCTTTTTTCCCTACTCCCATCTGTTTGGTCACTTATTCCTCACTCCCTGGCAATAATGAGATTGTGTGGAATTACACAGTTCTGAGTTATTGTGGATATACTCTATTTCTTTTCTTTTGTCCTCACTTTTAAGACAATTAATACACATTCTAAGAAACTTGGTCATCCTTATTGTCCATACCTCTTGAAGAGTCTTCTTCATTTGTGTTACTTATGAAATACAAAGTATTTTTAATGTGGGTCATGGGTGGAAACATTCTGAAACCTTGTATTTCTGAGAATATTTTTTATAATACTTTCAATTTCACTGGATGTAAAAGTCAAGGTGCAAAGTTTGTTTCCTTCAATACTTTAAAAATATGACTTTGTGGTCCCCTTGTATGCTTTTGAGAAGTCCAACACTTGTTGGGTTCTAGTTCCATGTTCTTTCTCTCAGGATGCTTCTAGAATTTTCTTATGGTGTGGATTTTTTGTGTCTCCTGTTTGACAGTCTGTGAGTCCTTCAATCTGAAGTTGTTTATTTTTCTTTAATTCTGGAAAATTCATTTCCTTTGTTTTTCAGATATTTACTCTTCTCTGTTTTAACATCTTTCCTTCTTTTGCGATGCCTAGCATCAGTGCCCCTCCCCACCATTAAAATGGCTAGCTTGACAATCAAACCCTTCATGTTTTAGCCCTGCCACAGCACACTTCCCTGTGCTTTTCCAAATCACGCTCTGACCCCCTTCTGAGGTGCATGTCGACATCTGCTTTCAGTTGTGGGCTCCACGCCGTCACCACTCATCTTGATGCTTTCTGGTTTGAAAATGTCCACTTAGGTTGCATTTCAAATGTATCAACTCAAGGGCGTCACTCTGCTATGGACTCGAAACTGCTTCTGGAAAGATGGGGGCAGCAGGTGAAATTGTGGATTTTTTTTTTCATGGATAAAGGAAAACCAGTAAATTTGACAGGTTCAGAACTGAGGTCAAGGAGTCTCCCTGCTTCTGGCTGGGGGCTGCTGCCCTTCTTTCTTCCTTCAGACAGGTCCTGAAAAGATGATCAGACCTATGCTGCAGAAATGTCCACAGCATAACAAACCTTCTTGCTTTCACCTCATTGCAGTGTGGAAAGGAGGCCACACTCAGAGACTGGGAGCCACACATGGCTTGTAATCTAAATGACATTAAAATGATCCTACACCTTGACTAAATTCTCTGGAATGCAAGTGTGATTCAATATTAAGGACTCCATCAGTATAATCTACCATTCTAGTAAGTCACAGGACAAAAAGTAATAGATGGTTTTAGTAGGTGTTGAAAAGGCATTTGACCAAAGGGCCATCCATTTCTGGTTAAAAAGCAAATAACTACTCCCTTCGGGGAAAGATGGCTTCTTCTTTCACTTTAGGAGAGAGCATCCCTTCAGGGTCTTGGGGGATAAGAGTCCAGCCAAGGGGCAGCATGGATTAGTGTCTGACTTCACTCTCCATCAGCTGTGTGACTCTGGGCAAGTTCAGCAGCAGCTATGTCTGTCACCTCTCCTGCTAGTGGGATAAGAACAGTACCAACATCAAATGGCAGTGGTGAGGATTCATGTATGAAATGCTGGGTCCAGGGCTGGGCACACGGTACGCCCTATACAAACAATACTTGTAATGGTGAAACAGCAAAAGAATTCCCATTTAATTAGGGATGTGCATTATCATCTCTGTTTTATTTAGAAGTATCAGCCAATGCAATTACAAATGAGAAAAAAAGGTAAAAATATTGAAACAAAAAAAAGAAACAAAATTATCAATATTTGCAGATGACGTAATCATCTACCAAGAAAATTTAAGGGATGAGTGAAAAGCTATGGGAAACAGTACTTCAGGGAGAGGTAAGAAAAATTATCACTGAGAAGCCAACGGTTTCCATATAAACAAATAATAACCAGTTAGAGCCTATAATGGAGGAGTCTAATCACAATAGTACTAAGAAAGGTAAATAACAGGAAATGTGCAGGTTTCTCGTTTACAAAGAAATTAGGTAGGAAAACTTTGAAAATCCATGAAAAGAAGTAAATTAATGGAAAAGTATAGTATACTCTTGGAAACGAACAGGTGATACTGTAAAAGGTCTAGTTTTCCCTAAATTAAAGCTACACATTTGTTGCAATCTCAATTTAAAAAGCAGCAGAAGTTCATGTAGAAAAACAAACATGAAAGACTAGTGAGGCAATTTGTTAAAAAGAAAGAAGAATGAGGAGGATTTGCCCTATTAGATATTAAAACATATCGTGATATTCTAATCATTAAAAATATGCCAGTATTAAAAGAAAATAGATCAAAAGTTTATGATAAAGGTATCATTTCAAAAAATTTGGAGAAAATAGATGATTTGATAACTGGTGTAGGACACTATAGGAAATACATAAAATTGGATCCCAACTGACACGACATCAAGATAAATTTCCAACGAAGTAAACGCTTATTTGTAAAAAATGACATTTTAGGAAACTAGAATGAAGTGTGAATGGATGCATTCAACATCTTGGTGTGGAGAAATCAGGGTACTCAAGCTGATTGCTCTAAAGAAGACAGATGGACTACCTAAAAACTAAACATCTACATGGCCGAAACAACATAAACAAAATTGAGAGGCCAACCCTACCCTGGAAAAAATATTTCAAAACATATGAAGATGAAGGGAACTTCCTCGAGGTACAAAAAGCTTATGCGAACTAATAGCAAAAACTATAAGTAACCACCAGAGAAATGGCCACGGACTATGAAAGGGACACTTTACAGAAAGAAAATGGGTCAATAAGCAAAGATAGTCATAGTTAAAGAAATGCAGACCAGAACAGTGAGATCTTTTTTCTGACCTGTCAGATTGTCCAAAATTTAAATGTTTGGTGGCGTCCAGCACTCTGTGGGTGTGGGGAAAGGAGCCCCTCCACACCACGGCTGTGGTTGGGGAAGGGGTGAGATTTTTCTGGGCGTGTCTGCACTTCAGGTGCCCCCTCCTTGATTCAGTAATCCCACGGCTAGAAATCTGCCTGCAGTTATCTGCGCACAAAAATTTCCCAAGAGACAAGATAACCAAGGTGTTCACCCACGAGCCCTGCTTAAATCAATCGGGGTGCACAGGAGAGATTTCTCTGATACTACTGAAAAGAATGATTCTCAAAAGTTATGTGCCAGTGTGGAAAGACCACCGAGATATTTGTTCAGTTATTTAAAGGGGGCACAGAAGAGTGTGCATAATATACCCAATCACAAGAAACGGTTGGCAGTGCTTGCCAGAGCTGGGACTGCTGTTGGGGGAGGGAAGCAAGGTTGCATTCACTTAAAAAAAAAAAGTATCCATCTATCTATCGATCGATCGATCTATCTACTTTCTGTTTATATAGTTTGAATTTTCTACTCATATTCAGGGATATCTTTTGTAGGCCAGTGGCACTATCTAAGAGTAGAAATTAAGACCCATTTTCATTTTTTACTTTTTTTGGCACCATTTACAATACTAATAAATACTACATTCAGTTTTTTAAGTTTTAAAAATCTATCAAGGGCTTCCCTGGTGGCGCAGTGGTTGAGAATCTGCCTGCCAATGCAGGGGACACGGGTTCGAGCCCTGGTCTGGGAAGATCCCACATGCCACGGAGCAACTGGGCCCGTGAGCCACAATTACTGAGCCTGCGCGTCTGGAGCCTGTGCTCCGCAACAAGAGAGGCCGCGATGGTGAGAGGCCCGCGCACCGCGATGAAGAGTGGTCCCCACTTGCCGCAACTAGAGAAAGCCCTCACACAGAAACGAAGACTCGACACAGTCATAAATAAATAAATAAAAGAAGGTGAATTTCTTTAAAAAAAAAAAAAAAAAAAAAATCTATCAAAGCTCTAGACTTCCCTAAGGCTGTTGAAAGACCCCAGCCCCTCCAAATATTAGGTTAAGTTATATAAAATTGCTTATGTTCAACTAATTTGGATCATGAAAAATGGTAATTTCAAATGGTTTAACCTCATAAGAATAAGTTGTAGAAAAATATATTACAAAATTCAAAATACACAAACCAAACTTGCAAACAGAGAAGAAAAACTACCCAGGTGTCACAAACCAAGAGGAAACTAAAAATGTAGTGGTGGCTACAGTCAAGGTGAGCTGGGGGCAGGATGGTAATGTCTGGACAGCAGCTGGGCAGGTGCAGAGGGGACCAGCTGAACCAGGTGGGAAAGGAGCCAGCTGAAGGAGCTCTGCGGGCAGGATGGCAGGTCCAGGTCAGGAAAACGACTGTCCAACACGGGTCATCCCTGGGGCCTGAACGTGCTTGAACTGGGGGGAAGCTGGGAGGAAAAGGCTGGGCCGGGGCTCCTGCCTGGTGCGCACCCAAAGTCTAGGCTAGGCCAGGGCTCAGCAGAAAAGCCAAGGGCAGGTGGTGGGGTCCGGGGAAGCTGGGAACCAGGTGGAACCCGTGACCTGTGCTTGAGAAGCGTTCCTGAAATTCCAGAAGGAGGCATAGAGTCATTGAAACCATATTTGCAGAAATATCGGCTTAGACTTTTCCAGAATTGTAGATAGACGGAAATACTTAATGAGGAATCAGCATGATCCCGAACAGGAAAAAGAAAACCAAATCTGCAGAAACCAGAGACAATGAATGAATGAATGAATGAATGATGGAATGAAAAGACAGGTCGCCTGAAAAGAAGCCACAGCTGGGGGAGTGGTGGGATGTGAGGCTGCTATGGAACTAGGTGGGAGCCCTGGAGGAGCTGAGGGGACACGTGGAATTTGAACAATGCTGCACTGCCTCAACCTGGGCCTCCTCTGCCCAAGCCCGCCTCCCCTCAGGGGCCGCAGAGCATCTGGTGTTCTTGCGGTCCTGGCCCTGGAGACCCCGCCCCACTGGAGGCCCCGCCCCTTGGAGGTGCCGCCTGGTTGCCACGGCAACCCACTGCAGCCGAGTTCCGGGCTCTGCGGGGCCGCAGGGGAACGCCGTTGCCACAGCAACGGCGGGGCGTGTCTGGCCTGGTCCTGAGAGCGGGGCGCGCATCCCCGCGGACGGAGGTGCCGTTGCCCCTGCGGCGAGAGGGCCCCGCGGGGCACGGATCCGGACCCTGAGGTGAGGCCAGGCCGCGGGGGGAGCTCTGTGGGCTCGAGCTGCGTCGCGGTGGGGTTCCAGATCCAACGCTGGAAGGCCTTTATCTGTATCTTACAGATGGGGAAACTGAGGCCAGGAAGGGAAGGACTTGCTCCAAGTCAACGCGTTGATGTCCAGGCAGAGCTGGACAGAGCTCCCGTATCTGGCTGAAGCTCCCTTGCACACCTGGTCCCCGTTGATCCCCTATAGCAGGGATCCCCAACCCCCGGGCCCCTGTGAGGGACCGGGTCGCAGAGCAGGAGGTGAGCAGTGGGGGAGCGAAGCTTCATCTGCTGCTCCCCATCCCCCCATCGCTCACATTACTGCCTGAACCATCCCCCCCACACCCGCCCCCATCCGTGGAAAAATTGCCTTCCACGAGACCAGTCCCTCGTGCCAAAAAGGTTGGGAACCGCTGCCCTGTAGGCATCTGCCGAGCTACACTGAAGTCACACTCTCTCTTCAGTTTCTGCAGCCTTTCCCTAAAACTGAGACTCCCATCCTCCAAAGCGCTATTAGAAAGCCTCCTCCACGCAGCCTTCCTGCCTTCACCACTGGATGGAACGTTTCCACCCTCTGAGTTCTCATTTGTTTCATCCTCTGAGAGTCTCATGTTGTTGTGTTTAAAGTGGGCCCAATACCCTCCTTGGGGTTTGGGGAAGAGTAAAGCAAGTGAGCCAACAGGCAGTGTGTAAATTGTCTGAGAACCAGGCTGTCTGGGTCAGTGTTGGGCAGGAGAGCACGACACAGACCCCTCAGGCTGGTGGGCCAACACGTGTGCAAGCATCCAGGAACCTCAGCAACAGTGCGGGCAGGATTCCTGTATGACCCCCCGGAGGCTGCCGAGATGGGGTGGGGACCAGACACCAGCCACGGAGCTGGGTGCAGGGGAAGAGGCCCAGCAGAGCTCCTGCCGCTGGCCCGGCATGTGCAGTGGGGCTGGGGTCCAGAACTGGCCAGAGACTCGAGTCCTAGGGCTGGGACTCTCAAGCAGGCTGAGCTGAGGGCAGCCTGAGGCTGAGCACACGTTAACACGCAGGGGCAGCCAGGAAGAGAACCTCAAGCCCGCATACGGACACTGCTCTGGGCTCGCACCAGTAACCTGGGCCCTGCCAGCGTTTGCATCATGCTGCAGAATTTGCAAAGCGCTTACTTTTGAATAACTGAGCTCCTTACACGCAGGGCCCCCTTGCACAGGGAGGCACAATTATCAACCCCATTTTGTGGATGAAGAAACCAAGGCTGAGAGACTTGAAAAGGCCCTGAGGGCCCCGGGTACTTGCGGTCAGCCTGAGTCAGACCCCTGGTTGAACACACTTTCTACAACTCCAGTAGCTTCTCAGGGGCCAGAGCCACAGGGGGTGAAGCAGCCCTTGGCGGATGGTAGGAAGCAGGTTCCCAGGTGACTGGCCCACCCCAGGCTTTAATTACTGGAGGCTCTGATTAGCCGGACCCCTGAGCTCCTCCCCTGGAAAGTGGGCAGGGCTGGGATGAGGCCCAGGAGTCTGAATTTGTAGGAAAACACCCTGCCCCTTAACCACTCCCAATCTCACTTCACTGCAGAATCACCCAGGAGGTAGGATTAATGTTATCAAACTTTATGAAGAAGGGAAATAACCTGCAGGAGAGAGGCATTGCTGGGCCCCAGATTTGGAACCCAGAGCAGAGCTGGGAGATCCGCCCCGAGTCGAGCGTGGAGATTGGCGAGGCCCCAAGTGAACAGGTCCCTGGGCTTCGGGCTTGGGAGGCCTGGAGGGGGTCTGCACTGCATTTGGAGAGCTCTGCTGGGTTCTGCTCCTGGTGCGCCTGACGGCCAATTGCTGACTCAGTGTCTGGCCAGCAGCAGCTGGCAGCCGGGCGGCTGGGCTGGGGCCAGAGCCCATTGTGGGGGACCGTGTCCGAACAGCAGCTGCTTCCAGAAGCTCCCTTCGTGACCCAGCCCAGAAGGAAATGCTGACTCTTTAAAGGTCAAAGTCCCCAACACACCCCCCTCCCGGCCCCTCCACTGTTTTCCCTCCTCTGCGCATCTGCAAAGACCCCACAAGCTCTGAGCTGTGTCTGGGCTTGTAGGGTGAGGGAACAGGAAGGGTGTCCTTCTCTGTATCATGAATATGTTGTTAGGTAGGGCTAGGAATCAGGACTCTCCCGCCACCCACCCTGAGCCACGTCCAGGGCGGGAAGGTTGAGGCTCCCCAGTGATGCGGCACGGATTCTCTTGTCAGCCGGCATGTAAAGCCCGGGGGAGGCTCTGGGGGCTAGAGCAGGTGCTCTGGGGTTCACAGTGGAGGGCGTCCGGCACACTGCTTGATGCCGGCAAGGGGTCAGGGGCTGGGTAGACACCGTCCTGCTCAGGGCAACTTTGCAGCCTTACAGAAGACAGAGCCTCCCCCAGGAAATCTCTGCGAGGTGGGAAGTGTTGAGGTGGCGATGCCCGGGGCAGTGCACAGGGCAGGACCCCCTCCCTGACCCCCCGCTTCCCCAGTCAGCCTCCGCCCGCTCTGTCCCTGACTCCTCTGGGCTCTGCTTTGGCTTCAGCCAGTGGGAGGGTCCAGCAGGAGGTTAGAGGGCAGGGGGAGAGGGTGGGGGGAGGTGGGGGCAGGTTTCCCCAGCGCCTCCTTTTCAGATCTCGCCGGGGGGGCTGCCACCCTTGTTGAGGGCTCTGTTTCCCGCACAACCTTCTCCAGGTTCTGGTGCGGCCCCTCCCTGTGCCCTCCGGGACCGACACAGACTCCCAGGCTGCGGACTCCTGGGGCTCCCCCTCCCTCAGGGGCCCCCAGCCCTGCCTCCGCTGAATAAACAGCCCTTCACGAACTCTCTGCAGCCACCCCAGCGAGTTTCCTCCTCTAACCCTCACCAGTACCTGCTGCCCCTTCGCAAAAGCCCAAGAACGTTGACATAATTTTAATTAGGCCTAGAGCCCTCCAAAATATTAGTAAATTATTCAAAGAAGAAACTGTACAGGTCATCTTTCTCTGAGCCCCAGGGTAATAAAACAGGAAGTAAACAAGAAAAGTGTAGCTCCGGGAGACAAAATCAAACATCTTAGAACTTAAAAAACTTATTTGGTTAAATGAGGAAATACAACTGAAATTATACTCTAGTTAGAAATGAATGAGAATGTGCTTTGTCAAAACCAATGGGATGTAGCCATTGTGTTAAAAGAAACAAATTCAGGCCTTAAATGCTTGGTAAGAATTCAAGAAAGATCGAAAATGATTGACCTATACATTCAACTTCAGAATTTATCTTTTTATCTTATTTTATTTTATTTTTTGGCTGCGTTGGGTCTTCTTCATCGCTGCGTGCGGGCTTTTCTGTAGTTGTGGTGAGTGAGGGCTTCTCTTTGTTGCGGAGCACGGGCTTCTCATTGCGGTGGCTTCTCTTGGTGTGGAACACAGGCCCTAGACCGTGAGGGCTTCAGTAGTTGCAGCATGCGGGCTCAGTAGCTGTGGTTCACGGGCCCTAGAGCACGTGGGCTTCAGTAGTTGTGGCGCACAGGCTTAGTTGCTCCGCAGCATGTGGGATCTTCCTGGACCAGGGCTTGAACCCATGTCCCCTGCATTGGCAGGCAGATTCTTAACCACTGCGCCACCAGAGAAGTCCAACTTCAGAATTTAGATTATGAGTAACAACAACAAAATTCAACAGAGAGTACAAGAAAGAAGCTAAGGAAAACCTGAAATTATGAAATAGAAAATAAACAATTAGACTTAAGAAAAAAAAAAAGGATTGGTTCTTTGAAAATGAGGAGAGGATATAACTACAGACAAGATATTTAAAATGCAATGTTTATATAAAAAGTGAAAATCTAAATAAAATTGATAACTTTCTAAGAAAATATTAATTACCAAGATTTTCTCACAAGGTGCTATAGACTGAACGTTTATGTCCCCCCAGATTCATATGTTGAAATCCTAACCCCTGATGTAATGGTGTTAGGAGGTGGGGGCTTGGGCAAGTGATTAGGTCATGAGGGTGGAGCCCTCAAAAATGGGGTTAGTGCCTTTAGAAGAGAGACCCCAGGGAGCTCCTTCCTACCTTCCACCATGTGAAGGCACAGGGAGAAGTCGGATGTCTGTGAACCAGGAAGCAGACCTTACCAGACACCGAATCTGCTAGCTCTTTGGTTTTGGACTTCCAGCCTCCAGGACCATGAGAAATAAGTTTCTGTTGTTTCTAAGCCCCCCAGTCTATAGTGTTCTGTTGTAGCAGCCCGAGCAGACTAAGACACAGGGAGAGAGAAAAGCTGAATGGTCCAGTAACACAGGGGAAAAAATGGGAGAGGCAGTAAATGATTTGACTTCCCTCACACATGCTCACGGGTTAGGCCCGGATTGTTGCATGGGCAAGTTCTCCCAACTCCTCCAGGAACATAATATCTGTTATTTAAAGTGATCCAAGGCAGAAAAAATACGGCACGATCCCTGATTTGTCCTCTGAAGGTAACGTAGTCCTGAGATCAACATCAACAATAGCACAAAAGAGAAACTAAAGACTAATATCACTTTCTAATATACATGCAAACATCCTAAGCAGGGTTGAATAGTACAGTACAAGAATGACACGTCTTGACCATGTAGAATTTGTTCCAAGAATGAAAGGATGGTTCAACATTAGGAATCTTATAATTAAATTCATTGCCTTAATAGGGTAGAACAGGAAAAACCATGTTTTGCATTGATCAATGCAAAAAATACATTTGATAAAATTCAACAATGATTCCTGGTACAAATTCTTAAACTAGTAATAGCATGAATCTTCCTAACTTCAAAAAGAGATAGATCAAAACCTAACATCAGACACAGTCTCCATCACTCTCAGACATGGTACCCTACTCTACTTTCATTGTAATATTTACATGTCCCTGAAATTGTTTTATTGTTTTTCTTGTTTACTTCCTCTCTTCTTCCAGGGAGGAAGGATCTTGTTTGCCTTGTTCATAGTTGTGCACCCAGAATCAAGAACAGTGCCTGGCACAAAAAATACAGGCCAAGAAATATTTGATGAATGACTGAATAAACAAAGAAACAAATAAATATTGGGATGAATAACTCAGCGTAGTTCCATCAAGGTTAAAAACAACCAAGGATGGATGCTATTGCTGTTCAAGTTCAGCGTTTTATGATGCTTCTACTCCATGTGAAGGCAAGAGAAAACAAATGCTAGATCTAAGTGTGGAAAGGAAGAAAGAGTTACACTTTTCAGATGAAATATTTTCACTACTTGGGAAATTTAAGAGAACAAACAAGGACTTTAGTAAGCTGGCCAAATGACAAAATAACCAGAAAAAATTCCAGCAGTAAACGTGAAAGAACACAATGGCAAGAAGGACTCATAGGGGGGAAACCCAAATAACCAGCAGACACAGCAAACACTTGAAAAGGTGCTCAACCAAAAATCACGATTACAACGGTAATGACATAGCAGCCACGGCCTTCAGATCTATGAGCACTCAGCCTGCACAGCCCCAGGCGGCCAAGCTGCCGGCCATGCAGTAAACCCCACCCCGACCCTGCTCAGGGACTAGGGTTCGGAAGGTGAGCGATTACACTCAGGATGTTACCCCAGCACAAGTCCAGAGGAGACACACACAAGGACAATCATCACAGTATTGTTCAACACCCCAAAATTAGAAAGCCCCTGAAAGTCCACCAGTGGAAGAGTGGATAAACAAAGTGTGATGTGCTCGTGTAAAAAGTGCTACAGCAGTTAGGATGAATGGACCAGATCTACGTATAGTTGCATGGATTAAACCCCCAAAGCATAACCCTGGATAAAAGCGGCAAACAGCCCGTGTTTACCATGTGCATTTGACCACATAAGACATTTTTACTTATTGTTTATGAATCCATACAAATATAGTAAAATTTTGGAAGCACGATTTTAATTTTAAAGACCTTGGAGCTGAGTTTCTCTGGGGAGGGAGGAAGGAGAATAGGATTAGGGAAGGGTACATAAGAAGCTTCAATTGCGTCTGTGAGATATTCTTGGCTTTAGTCTTTATCGAGGTGTAATTTACGCACAGTGAAATGCTCAGATGTGTGCCACTTAATCGGTTTTGACAAATACCCAGCAAGCCAGGCACCTTTCCATCACTCCAGAAAGTTCTCACGTGTCCCTTCCCGGTCCATTCCCCACCCCAGAAGCAATCTCAGACCTGATTTCTAGTATCAGGCGTTCCTCTGCCAACTCTAGAATCTCAGTAAATGGAATTTATAAATGGAATTTGTACTCTTCTGTGTCTGGATTCCTCCAGCACAACATTTCTGAGCTTCACCCATGCTGTTAATACAGCAGCAGTCTCTCTTCACTGCTGAGTAGTGACCCGGCTTGTAGCTGTGCCACAGTTCGCTTGCCATTCTCCTGTCGGTGAGCATCTGGGTTGTTTCTAGTCTCTGCCTATTATCAATTAAGCTTGAACATTCTTGTACAAGGCTTTTGGGGGATATGTATTTTTAGTTTCTCTTGAAACTGAAGAGGAGCTGCCGAGTCATAGAAAAAATGTATATATATTTAACTTTCCAAGAAACTGCAGTAAAAATTTCCACTCCCATCAGTAGTGTGAGAGGTTCCACTTGCCTCACAGTCTTGCCAACATTTGGTATTGTCAGCCTTTTTTAATTTTAGCCACCTTATTTTCCTTGATACTTCCTTGATGGCTAATGATGTTAAGAACTTTTTTATGTGTTTATTGACCACTTGTATATCTGTGTGTGTGTGTGTGTGTGAAGTGTCTGTTCAAGTCTTTGCCCATTAAAAAAAAGCTGGATATTTGTCTCTTTATTATTAAATTGCAGGATTCTTTACATATTCTGGATACAACTCATTTGTCAACCATATGTGCTGTGAATATTTTCTACCAGTTTGTGATTTGCCTGTTTATTTTCTTGATGATATTTTTGATGAGCAGGGGTGTTTCATTTTTATGAAGTTCCATTCATCCTTTTTTGTGTGTTTGGTTAGTGCTTTTTTGAGTCCTGAGAAATCTTTGCTTACAAGGCTGCAAAGATTTCCTCCTGTTTTCCTGTGGTTTATTCTAGCACTTTTGTTGTTTTCACTTCTACCTTTAGGTCTCCGATGCAGCCCCGATTTTTGGAGCACCACTCACTGGAGAGCCTTCCTTTTGCTGGTCAGCCGCACCGGGACCTTTGACAGGAACCGTTGACCGTATGTTTTGGGTCCGTTTTTAGTCGCTGTTCTGTTGCATTGATCAACTGGTCTTTTCTTTTTCCAATACCACACTGTCTTGATTACTGTAGGTATCTGTACACTTTATTGTTTTAAAAAACAGGATCTGAAGCAAAAGGAGGAAAATGTTAACATTTGTTAAATCTAGTGGTGGGTCCATGGATTTTGAAACCTTTCAAAATATTTAAAAATGTAAATATGTAATGGAAGACAGATTCCAACCACAACAGCAACAAAAACATATAAGTGCCTAGGAATAAATTAAACAATAAACGGACAAGTTCTTTATTAAAAAAAACTATAGAAGGTTATTGAAGACATAGAATTTATATGAATAATTGAGAGATAGTATACTTTCCTGGAAGGAAAGACTGAGTATTATAAATTTAATGTAATTTCTATAAAAATCGTAAGAGAGTATTTTAGGAAGGTAAGTTGGTTCTCAAGTTAATCTAGGCAAAACCAATAAGAGTGGATAGCAAGAAAAAATTGACACAAGTAAAAGAAAAAATACTCAGGGAAATTTATCTATCTTGTGGGAAATCAACCTTAAAGCTATAATAATGATAATAGTTCAATACTGGCAAAGGAACTGACAAAAAGATAAATGAAACAAAACAGACATACATGAATTTAGCTTGTGATAAAGATGGCATCTCAAACCAATAGGGAAAATCAGTCTATTTTCTGAACTGTGTTTGTTGATTAAAGACCTATTTGGGGGAGGAAAAACTAAGGTGTCTTCCTCATTTTACATACACACAAAATTCCATATGCAAAATCTAAAATAAAAATTAAGACTTCTGGTTATTTTTGTCCCACAAAAAATACAAATCCTATTTTTCACTTCCTTGGGCTGTGGAAGACCTTTCCAGAACATAAGAAATCCAGAAACCTGACAGATGGGGCCACACCAAAATCTAGAACTTGAATGTGACAAAATCAACCAGAGACAGAGTTACATGAAAAAAAAAAAAAAGATCCAACCTAGGAGAAAATGTTTATAACACACATAAAAGATTGTGTATCTGGGGCTTCCCTGGTGGCGCAGTGGTTGAGAGTCTGCCCGCCAATGCAGGGGACACGGGTTCGAGCCCTGGTCTGGGAAGATCCCACATGCCGCGGAGCAACTGGGCCCGTGAGCCACAACTAGTGAGCCTGCGCGTCTGGAGCCTGTGCTCCGCAACAAGAGAGGCCGCGAGAGTGAGAGGCCCGCGCACCGCGATGAAGAGTGGCCCCCGCTTACCGCAACTGGAGAAGGCCCTTGCACAGAAACGAAGACCCAACACAGCCAAAAATAAATAAATAAAATAAAGAATTATTAAAAAACAAAAAAAGAGCAATGGCCAAGAGAAATTGTTCTCCCAGACATAAAAAAAAAAAAAAAAGATTGTGTATCTGTATTCATAACATTGAAATACCTCTAAATATTAAATCAATGCTTCAGGTACATTTGAGTGTTTATAAAAGAAGGTTCTAACTTTGAAGTGTTTTGAGAAATAAATAACCAATTTTTTAAAAACTACAAGAAAGTATGAGGTTATAAAAAAGTGCCCTGAGGACTCAGAAAATTGTGGGTGGCCTCTACTTGGGTGACTCCCTCCCCCACCCACCCAGGAGTCAGGAAGCAGGGGGTTCCAGGGGAGGGTCCTGGCTGATTGGGGCATGGAGGAGCGTGGGGTCCAGGCCCTTTCAGCTCCCACCTTGTTGTGACTGTGTGTTTGTGTGTGTGTGTTTGTAGCTGTCATTTGGGCCACGCGTATGAGTTTCCTGTGGCCGCTGTAACAACGCACCACAAACGTGGCTCAGGACGACCCAAATTCATTCTCTCCTGGTTCTGGAGGCCACAAGTCCAAATCAGTTTCACTTCACCGAAATCAGGGTGTTGGCGTCAGCAGGGTCCCTCTGGAGGCTCCAGGGGAGAATCTGTCCTGGCCTCTCCCACCTTCTGGACCCACATTCCTTGGCTCATGGCCCCTCCCTCCATCTTCAAAGTCAGTATCTCAGCATCTTTAAATCCCCGCTTCCATTGTCACATTGTCCTCTGCCTTCTCTGTGTGTCTAATCTCCTTCTGTCCCTCTCTTACAAGGGCTCTTGTGATGGCATCTAGGGACATCTGGATAATCCAGAAAAATGTCCCCATCTCAGGATCCTTCATTTAAACATACCTGCAAACACTTTACTTGATAAGATGACATTCACAGGTGCCAGGGCTGAGACCCTGATATCCTTGGGGGCTTCGTTTGGCCTGGTGCCACGTGTCGCTCTTTTAGGCCGAGATACCAAAGCAGATGAACACGCGGGCGCTGCACTTTGGCTCGTTTCACCATGTGTGCTTTCCTGCCCTGCGGAGGCTGCGTAGCCCTTGCTGTGATATAGGCTCTGCCAACCCCGTGAGCTCACAGGGGTTTAGAAGGCAGAGGGCTGCGGTGGGTGGTGGCCCTTCCTGGTGGCCCAGGTCAGTCACATGGCTTTGGGTCGTTCCTGGAAACCTGAGAAGGTCCCGATGGTCAGGAATGGTGACCAGCACCCCTCAATACACCCCTTTCTCCTCAAACCAGCCATAGTGAGTTCTCACTGACCCCTCTAAAGCTGTGGATCCCATCCACTGCTGCACCTGGAATCCCCGGGAAGCATGCCTGAGCCTCACGGAACCGACTGAATCAGGATGTCTGTGGCGGCGTCTGGCCCAGGCCGTTTTTTAAGGCTCATGGGTTTGACCCACGTGTGCAGCTGGGCTGAGAACCACTGTTCTGGCGGCCCATCTGCAGAGGCATCGGCTGCTGTCCCACTAAAATGTGACTTATATCATCTCACGCCATTTCTCTCTATCGGGCTCCACGAGCGCAGCAGTCAGTGCTGGGACATCCCATGGCCCATCCAGACGGCCTTCTGTTACTGGTCGGGTCCATCACCGGCTTCACACAGGCTGCCTGGAGCCCCTTCCCCTAATTAGGCACTTCTGCCCACCCCTTAGGTTAAGTTTCCAAACACAGAATTTTTGTACTCAGAGGTCATTCACCTCCACACTTTTTGGTGTTGGTATCTTCCTGTCTGTGTTTTTTTCCCCTGAATTTGTGTTTCCCTCCGTATGATGATGGGCTTGGTATTTTTCTAAAGAATCCATCAATCATCTGGGACCTCTTTTGTGCAGACAGCCCCGCGAGTAGGATTCCTCTGAAGGACTGACCGGACGTGGGTCTCTCGGGAGCAGACGGAGCACCGGCAGAGCGGCTTCAGCCCAAGAAAACGCAGCTCACGGAGGGTTTAATCCAGAAGATGACATTGCAGGAACGAAATGGGCAGCAAAAGTGGCTGAAGTGAAACCTTGTCTTAGATCTTGTCAGAAGAGAGGCTGACCTGGGAGGAAGCAGTTTGTGGATCAATTCCTTTCTCGTCTGCTATTCAGGAGCAGAGGAGAGGGAAGCCGGAGGCCACCCCACGCCCCGATGACGCTGCTATCGGCTAAGCTTTCACCAGGAATGAGCGTGGGGCTGGGGTCCCTCCGGCCGGCCACCCCGAGCCTCGATTTCTCCCGTGCATTCAGGCCTCCTCACTAAGCGGGCACGGGCTTTGAGTTGGGAGCCTGAACGCCTCCCGCCCGAGGTGCAATCTCTGGGGAAAAATGGGTGAAACGGAGGCGGCAGTGCACCAGGGGATCCCAAGACTGAGGCGAGGCCTGTGCAGGCCCTGACGGAGGAGAGCGAGCTCCCTCGGACGGGTCAGCACGCAGCAAGATGCCGGTGGCCTCGTGGTCTGAGCCACGTGCTGGGAGCAGTGGGGAAAGCGGGAGAGTGCGGAATGCGTCTGGAAATGACAGGGAGGTTAGCGGAGAGCTGCTGGTGGGCGAGTCTTCACGTGAGCCGCCACACCAGGTCCTGCCTGCCTGGGACAGCTGCCCCGGCCTGGCCCAGCACCGCCGCCCGCAGGAGGACCACGGCCCTGGCTGAGCTAGGGGGCGCCTGCCACCTCCCAGGGAGATCGGGGCTGAGGCCCTGACGACAAGCACCCCTCGGAATGACCCAGCGTTTGCTCCTTCCACGCTCCCACCCGGGGCTGAAAGCCGGGAGCCCAGCTCACCCCTGACGCCCATCAGTGTGTGCTCACGGTGGCCGGGGTCTGGGTGGACACAGGTCCAGGCCTCTCCTCCTTCAGGCCGGCTTGGTCCCCTCCCCTCTCCCCGCGCTCCTCCCCACTGTAATGGAGCTGCCCTTGCGGAAGTCGGTCCCTGCTCCGTGCCTCAGTGTCCTAATTCATAAACAGGGAATTTAAACAGCCTACCTTCATTGAGGGATGCCAGGCTTGGCTGAGTCAAGTTCTGTGAAGTGAGGACGGGCAAACCAAGAGCCCACTCACCATGCCCTGGGCTTCTGGACCACACGGGAATCCCACCTCCTGCCTGGGCTTTTGGCTTCAGCCCTTCGCAGAAGGATCTGGCAGAGGAGGGGGCCCCAGTGCCCCTCAGGACCTCCCACGGCCTGTGCTTCTGGAGGAACAGTGAGCATGAGCGTCCTCTCGGGGTCCTGACGTCTCCCCGACGCCTCCCCCGGCCTTGTCTGTAGCCTCCTGGGCCACGTCTGGAGTCTCAGGAGCTTGGACGCCTTGCACCAGCTCCCTGGGGGGCAGGGGCGCCGGGGGGAGGCCAGCAGGAGGCCCGCGACCTCAGTCACCCGTCTTCCCGCAAGCACCGGCTCTGGGGCAGGGGCAGCACCGAAGGATGTGCCGACATTCTCAGAGCCCCTACCAGAGCAGGGCAGAGGCTAGGGGGCCATCCAGGCTGGGAGCTGGACCCCAGGGTTTCCAGCAGGACCGGCTGAAGGTCTGAGCTGGGGTCTCGGGAAAGGAGCCTGAGGGGGGGGTTCTGTCCTGAGGACGGGGACATCTCCTGACCTGGGATGACCCTTCTCAGGGTAGTCTCACCCTTCCCACCAGGAAATCAGGTGCGGCCTGGGGCCCCACGCCTCACAGGGTCAAGCCTCAGACCCTGCGGAAAGGCGACCCTCCTGCCCAGTCCCTTCATCCCTCCCCTCTCAGAGGCTCCTGGGACGGGATGTCTGTGTCCCGGGGGTGCTGGGGGGTGAGAGAGATGCAGGAAGAGGAGGCCGGCCGGGTGGCCAGGGGCTGTGGGCAGCCAGCAAAGTCCTTGAGACCCAGAGCTTTCCATGACATGGGGGCTTGTTATAAATGCAGAGTCTTGGGCCCCACCCTGACCTCCTGAGCCAGGATTTGACTTTAGACAAGCTTCCTGCTGAGGCCTATTTCCACCGACACAAGAGAGACGGTCACCCATTAACGGAGACTTGTACCCAGCAACACACGACTCAGGGACCCAGTCTGAGCCCCAACTCTAACAAACCACCTTTGAAAAGTCATTTTTTTGGACAATCGGGAAAATTTGTCTCCGGATGGGCCATTAGATGATATTAAGGAATCTGATTTAGTTTTGTTAAGTATGAGGCTCTGTAAGAAAATGTCCATTTTTTTCAGATGCACGCTGGAAGATTTAGGTAAAACACCATAAGGTCTGGGATTTGCTTTGAAACAGGGAAAATTAGACAAGTGAACGTTGGGGGGCTGCGGGACCAGATCAAAGAAATGAGGTCGACAAGATGTAGACGGCTAGTGGGCCTGGGCGGCTGGTGGGAACCAGGTTCGATGAGCTCTATATCTGTGTCTGCTTCGAGGGTTTCTGTCGTGACTCACACTGAAGATATTTTAAATTTGTGACTGTCCCGTGTGAGGTTCCACCACCACGTCCTTCCCGCGGTTCACCCATCTCTCCCTCTGCACGTCCCCGCAGACTCCGCAGGGGTCACTGTCGCGCTGCTCAGAGCACAGCCGCGCAGGCAGGCGAGGATCTAGCCACCTCCTGGGGCGACGTGCACAGCCCAGACCCTCTGCAGGGCTGGCACTCTCTCCAGCCAGCAGACTTGGCCTTGCCCTGGGTGGGATCTTGGGTGAGGGGCACCGTCCTCTTTAGACCTTCCTGCAGTCCCCCTGTGCCCGCCTGGAACAACCAGCCTGTGTCACTTTGCCATCAGGAAGAGCAAGAAAGCTGTGTTTTGAGGGGGGAGAATGTGAAGTTTCCTGTGGGGTCTCAGTCTGGCCGCTGGGTGTCGCTGCTCCCCACGGGGCCAGCACGTGGTCCCCTTACCTCCTCTGTCCCATCCCCAGGCTGGAGGCTCCCAGGGCCCAAGCACAGGCTTTTGGAGTCAGGTGACCTCTGACCCCAGACCCACCCCCTCTGAGCCTCCCTGTCCTGTGTGTCCCCTGGGAATCCTGGCCTCCTTGGGTTCCCTGCTGAGGATCTCTGGCCAGAAATGCAGATTCCCGGGCCCACCCAAGTCCTGCTGAGCAGAAATCTGGGGATTCTGATACTCACTCCCATTTGGGACCCTCTGCACTCCAGGCACACCGGAGGTCACCAGGGGAGACGCCCTCCTCTCCTGGCCAAGTCTCAAAGCACCTTCCTTGCTGGATCCATCATTGCTCAGGAAGTGTCCGTGGTTCCGCGGGGCTTTCAGGAGAGACGCCAAATGTGCCTTCCTCTGTTCCTCCTGGTGCCGGCTCCTTGGGGCTGACCCTTTGTGCCTCCCACCCTCATGGCCCCGGTCAACCTTTCTCCCCTGTCAGATTCAGAGCTTCCTGCCCGCCTGTCCTCACCTTGGACATGCTCCCTGCTGCCGCCTGGGCTTCTCGGAGGCCACAGCCTGCAGCTGCGTCTGTCCCTCCCCTGGGCCAGCATGTTGGAGCCGTGAGCCCGCGGGTTTTCTCATCATCTTATGCACAATCATTTATTCTCACACGGTTGACACAGAGAAGACCATCAGTCAATGATGGTGAACAAATGAAAACATGAATTAATGAAGCAAAACGTCAGAACCTCTCTCAGGATAGGAAAGAAATGAGGCTCGGGCTTCCCTGGTGGCACAGTGGTTGAGAATCTGCCTGCCAATGCAGGGGACGTGGGTTCGAGCCCTGGTCTGGGAAGATCCCACATACTGCAGAGCAACTAGGCCCGTGAGCCACAACTGCTGAGCCTGCGCGTCTGGAGCCTGTGCTCCGCAACAAGAGAGGCCGCGATAGTGAGAGGCCCGGGCACCGCGATGAAGAGTGGCCCCCGCTCGCCGCAACTGGAGAAAAGCCCTCGCACAGAAACGAAGACCCAACACAGCCAAAAATTAATTAATTAATTAATTAATTAATTAATTTTTTAAAAAATGTAAAAAGAAATGAGGCTGAAGTTTGCCGAACAGAGGACAGAAACATGGATCTAATTACAGTGTTGTCAGTGTTGAAACACTCAACTCCCTGAGCTTTAAAAGTCAGTTGTGCATATTTGTCTGCGTCCCCAAGACCACCCCCAGGTTCGCTAGGGGGCCCCCAGGACTCAGCAGCGGCCGCGCTCACAGCTGGATTCAGGACAGAGAAAGGATACAAAGCAATTATCGGTAAAAGGAAGGGGCGCAGGGACAAGTCGGGGACCAGGCGTGAGCTTCCAGAGCCCCCTCCCCTCACATGACGTGCTTAGCTCCCCACCACCAGCCGTGACGCCCGTGAGGTGCTGTCTCCCCGGGGAGCCCCTCAGAGACACAGCGCCTGGGGCTTTTCCTGGGGGTGGTCGCGGGCACCTGTGCCTGGTGAAGGTTCCAGACTCCCAGCACAAATGTTTAGGGGCGGCGAGGCCCTCTCCTCCACGAGGGGGCCGGGGACCCTCCTGGGAGCTCCCAGCCCAGGGCCTGCCTGTTAACCCTTTTCTCCACAGCAGGTGGAAAGCAGCTCCGGGGATGTCAGGGACAGACACTGAAGATATGTTGCTCTAGAAACGCCAAGGTAAATGATTTCAGCTGCAGCTGAATCAAACAGACCTGCTCACCCGACACACTAACAAATGAGAGTATCAACTCTCTGCCTCTTGAAGGTCTATGAACTGGCTTAAGAAATCGTTTCTTTTCCTGTTCATTAAGAAAATCTTGGAACGGGAAAGGCTGACAAACTCTGAGCATCCAGACTGTCTCAGGAGTGAAAGGCAGCACCGGCTCTGACCTGTTCTGTATTCTTCCCTCAGGGACCATGAAGGCACCGGTGTTAACACCACTGAAATATCAGCATATATTAAATGATTTCAGTGATGCAGACAAAAACCTGGCAAGATGAACATAGAGTGTAAAAGGGGCCTAGTGTCAATAGAGGGTTTCCAAGCGCTTGATTTGTTTTAAATTTCTTTTGTCTTTTAAAAAATTACTTATGGTGAACATATAATACTTTCATCTTTTAAAATTCAATTTAAAAAGTGAGTGTCAGGTAGGCATTGAACTCTTCTTCCTGGGAGAATTCCTGAGAATAGCAAAGTCCCCCAGGTTCTCCATAACATCAGGCCAAGGTGACTCAGGGCAAGAGTTTGCAAAGTGTCTTCTCACATACTATGTCTTTTGAGGCTCATAAACCCCTGGGATGCCAGCGAGGGTGGGCGCCTATACCTCCTGCCGCAGAGGCAATCCCAGTCGGGGAGGTTAAGTGACCGATGAGGGCCAGGCCCCAGGAAGAAGCGGGTCCACTCAGGTCTCCCAACCTCCTCCAACAGCGTTCACCCGGCCCCCAGAAATAACTGCGTTTAGGGCAATGGACGTTTCGGAAGCTCTCAGTGAGGGTCAGACATGGGAGGGCCGTGGGCACGAGAGTCCCAGGGGACGCGGGCCGTTTCTCAACTCTTTCCGTACGAGCTGGGGTGAGTTTCGGAGGTGGGGCAGGGCTGGCAGCCCACCGGGAGGGGCCGGCCTTGGCTCCATCTCTGCGCTCTCTCGGCCTCGCCAACCGGGCTGAGCGGCCGCAGAGACGGCTTCCCTGTCATCAGCCGAGCGCTTGCGTAGCCAGAGAACAACTTCCGCTTTTGTGTTTGGCTGAATCAGAGTTTCAGAAATCTTGGGGGTGTGAGATTGGAGAGGAGAGTGAGGGCTTGTGAAAGAGACGCCAATGAGCCCGCAGAGGAGCTGTGCCAGGCAGTGGGACCGGGGTGGGGGGATTGGAGTGCGGGGCTGGCACCGACGGGCAGCGGGAGGCTGGAGCGCCCGGCTGTGAGCACGGCGGCCAGCAGTGCCCTAGCTCTCGACACGTAACAGCTGTTGACAGCAAAACCCAAAGGTAAAGCCCCAGCGTCAGGGGTTCCCTGCTGTGTTAGCTTCCTAGGGCTGCCGTGACACATCCCCGCAAACTGAAATGTGTTCTCTGCTGGTTCTGGAGGCCAGACGTCCAAAGCCAAGGTGTGGGCAGGGCCGCACTCCTCTGAAGCCTCCAGAGGAGGCTCCTTCCTGCCTCTCCAGCTTCTGCTGGTGGCTGGCGATCCTTGGCGTCCGTCGGCTTGTGGCTGCGTCCCTCCCGTCTCATGGCCTCTGCTGTGTGTCTGTATCTCTGTCCAAATCTCCCTCTCTTTGTAAGGACACCCGTCATCGGATGGGGGCCTGCTGTGCCCAGGATGACCTTGTCTTACCTGGATCACATCTGCAGAGACCTATCATAAGGTCACATTCACGGGTACCAGGGGTCAGGACCAGAACATACAGTTTGGGGGGCACAATGCAACCCACAACACCTGAGAGCACTGAGATCTACCTGGAAGGGGCCTGTTTCCCTGGCACCGGTGTTGGGAACGCGGGCTTCAGCGAAGGCACGTGGAGGTGGGACTGACCCCGCAGAGCCGCGTGCAGTCCTGCCCTGAGCAGCAAGTCCTCGCAGACAACCCGCCTTCCGGCTTGGATTCCACGGTCGCCTCAGAGAAGAGAGTGGAGCAAAGGTGCCGGTCCAGCCCGTCCAGCTGCGGGCCCTGGGCCAGCTCCCTCCCTCCCGGGGCCCTGCATTCACGGCCTCCGGAGGACCAGCCGGACAGGCCGTGCAGTCCCTGACAACAGAACTGGAACGGGTCCCTGGGATCCCAAACACGAAGGGCGGGGCGATCTTTCACCTTTCACCTTTCACCTTTCACCTTACCTTGCAGCTAAACCGCAGCTTCCCGTTAACAGGAAAACAGTCAGGGGGGGGGGGGTCAGTGCCTGCGCCGTGGTGACCCGCGGGAGGAAACACCAGGCATGCACATCCAGTCCGGCCTGAGTCTCGCCAAACTTCTCCGCAAAATCTTGTGTCCTGGGTTTTGACGATCCTCATCTCATGTTGGATTTTACACTGACGTTAAAGTGGATGCTAAATGTATCCTCCGACTGACAGCAAAGCCTGGATTGACTTGTGTGACGTTTGTGAGGCCAGTGTGTGTCATCTCCTGAGCTCTGTAGGTGGGACTTACAAATAGCCACTTCCTGGGTTTTGGGGTGTGAGAGGGTGGGGCGCCCTGGGCGATCCTAGACCCGGGTTCTGCTGTGTTAAACGCAATGTTTTAAGTCCAAATGTCAGTGGGAAATACTCAAAAGTATCTCTTTACTTCTTGGTAAACTCAGCAGGCTGGTACCCGGCTGTCCCGCTGGGGCACTGGCCACAGGGGCCGGAGGGCACTTGGGACACAGCCTGGCCAAAGCTCCCACCTCATGGGGCAGGCGCGAGGCTCCGGGATCCTCTCTGGTTTGTCACGACTGTCACATTATGAATGACACAGCGCCCCAGGGACCCATATGGGAAAGGGGCCGAGCCCCCCATGAGGCCCTGAGAATCACAACACACAGAGCGGGCACCTCGAGAAACCCAGGAACGCCTGGTTTTTCTGCGAGGGTGCTTGCTGTGGTGATCGATGTGTCATTCGTCACCACGTGGCCAGGGGCTTGTCTGCCTGCTCAGCGCCTGGAGAACAGGGGTGACTGGCTGCCGCAAGTTGCCCGTCCACCCTCATCGTAGTGGAGCTGAAGCACGTGAGCCATACCCGTGGCAGTGCCCTGAGACTACTCAGTCCTGATTCTCCGAGGCAGAGCTGGGCGGTGCCCTCCGCTGGGCTCCTGGCCCCTCGCCGCAGGTGCAGGCTTCCACACCAAGACCTGGTGTCCTCACCCAGGGCGCCCTGACCACCGGGAAGCAGCATCATGCTGGACCGCGGTTGGGTGGAGGGGCGGCAGTTAATCGATGGTGTCCAGAGCCTGGCCCTGTAGCACCTGCCAGGGCACAACTAAACAAATACCCAGACACGTGGTGTCTCAGCAGGGGCTGCTCACTGGGACAGGCTCCCAGTGACCTTCTCCCAGCAGAGACCCACCCCTACCACTCAGGTGGTGGCCTGGCCGTGGCGCCTTGGGCCCGGACGCCCTGAGGCAAAGCTGCATTTCACACCAGGCAGCCCTGGGGGTCCTGCCGCTCTGGCTGAGGCTGCGGGTTTCAGGCCGTCTGGGACCTGGCTGGCTGTCTGTGAAAATGTGAGCGGCGGGCCTCTGACGGCCTCCTCTGGCCCAGGATGTCAGGACAGGCTGGCTTTAGCCGTAGGTTTGAAACAGAGCATCCGGGGAGACTCCCAGCTGGTAGATAGGATGAGAAGCCCATCGGTACCAGCACACAAGGTCACTGTCTGCCCAGAGGGCCAAGGGGACAGATGGCACCCGCCTGCCTTCACGACATGCCTCTGGGGCGCGGCAGGTTGCAGACCTTCAGGCAAAAGCAATCGTTTGTGCTTTTCACATCAACTGTGGGAAACCAGAAGTGAAATTTAAAAACCAGACTCAGTGTGTGGCAGGCATCAGCCCGTGGGTTCCACCACTGACTGGGGGACTAAGACACTCCTGGGTCTATGGGAAGCTGGGCCCGGGAGGCCCCCCCATAGGCAGGCACCAGGAACTGGTCTGGACGTCATTTCCCCAGGCCCCCACGGCTGCTGGTTCAAGGCCCCGCAGGGTGGCCTAGGGTGAGCCGGCTGGCCCTTCCAGAGCTACAAGACGCAGCTTCCGGGAGATGCTGTGCTGACCTTGGCCTCAAGACCAGGATCTGCCTAGCCCACCTGGCCAGGTGGCCCTTATCTCCAGGGATCCGGGAAACAGAGGTCGGGTGCCTGCCGCACTGCTCGCTGTCGTCAGTGGCTCGCGGCTCCCAATCTGCTCTCGGGCTGAGGAGACGCCTCTCCGGATTGCAACACCCCGTCCCGCTTACGTCGACGCAGGACGTCTTCCTGTTTTGGAGCAAAGGACACAAATCTCCCTGGTTGCCCTGGGCCGCCCCCACCCGTCCACCGGCCAGGCCGGGTCGGCCAACCCCGGGCCCAGGCTCCTCCCGTCCCGACGTGCCGCGCTGGGCACCCCGCAGGGCTGCATGACGTGGGGCCCTGCCCGAGGCCTGCACAGACAGGGTGGCCCGTGCAGCCTGCGGCGTGGCGGAAGGATGTCTGAGGAACCCCAGACAGGATGGCCCCCCGGACGGGAGGCTTGGCCACAGCTCTGAGAGAAGAGCCAGAGGGGCTGAGCGAAGAAAGGGACAAGCCTTCCAGGCAGAGGGAACAGCACGTGCAAAGGCACAGAGGCATTTGTTAGACTGGAGCGAAGGCGGCAGTGTACCTGGCGGGAGGCCCCGATGAACTGGTCCAGGTGGTGCAGCTCCCAGGTGGGTGGAGGGCGGGCCGAGCAGGATGGGCTCAGTGACTGAGGGAAGGATCCCAGGGACCGTGTGGCTGCAGACAAGGTGGCCAGGGCAGGCGCAGAGTCGAGGGGTCCTCCCGCTCCTAGCAGGCAGGGGGCCCCCAGGGTGGACACAGCAGTGGGGCTGGCATCCCCTCCAGCAGGAGAAGGTTCCTCACTGTGGCAGGTCAGCACCAGGGCTGGGCAGGGCTGACACACCTGTGACTCCAGAGGCCCAGTGCCGCACGGGCGTTACCAGGCCAGCACCGGGCCCCAGACGCCATGGCCGGGCCAGACCTGAGGCTGCCGGCCCCAGCAGGGGTCTGCACAGGCCCTCCTCACACAGGCCTCCACCTCTGAGCCCAGGTCCCTGCAGCTCCTTCTGCCTAGCAGGCCCTCACCACCCCTCCCACCCTGGGGTGGGCCCGCCTCTCCCTTCTCCAAGGCCCAGCTCCGAAGCCCCCACGAACTTTGCCCAGCAGCCCCCTGGGGTTGTCCCCTCCTCCAGGCTCTCAGGCCCTTCAGGCCTCTCCTCTCAGCTCCCAGGAGGCTGTCGCAGGCCCCAGGTCCTCTGCCCCACCCGCTGGCCGCTGGTACGGGCTTCTGCTTCTCTTCTTGCTGACCCTGCATCAGTTGGAGCTGCCAGACTGGGTCCTGGCCCAGAGGGTTCGCTTGGTAAGGAAGACGTCGGGGCAGTGAGGAAAGGAGGGAAGGAAGGAGCAAGGGGGGGGAGCGCCCGCGGGGCCTCCCTGTGCGGACAGGGCCAGGCTAGCAGTGGCGTGGCAGGCCTGCCCTGGGCCAACAGGGACACGTTCGGGCCCCCTTCCCTGAGTTGCTTTCTGCCCACCACTTGGGGCCTGTCCCCTTTGCCTGTTCCTCCCCGATGGACGGAGCGCCCCGACCCAGCAGGGCTGTGAGGGTCCCCAGGTGCTCAGGCCATGCCTGTCCATCCTGGCTAAAGCTCGTGGAGTCCCTGCCACCCCAAGACGCCAGATGAACCCAGCCCAAGCAGCGAGTGCTGAAAGCAGGGCTCTGCTGAGCCGAGCAGCAAGTCCCCGTGGGAGAAGGTCACGTGCAGGTGCCTGTCGACCATGGAGGCTCCGTGGAAGCCCGGACGGCTCCCTGCTTACCGAGGCCCAGGCGTCAGGTCCCTAAACACAAAACGGGAAGTCCTGGCAAGCTCCAACCCGGCCCCTCGAGAGCTGTCAGACGCAAGAGCTACTCAGAGAGCATCCGGTCCAGTGCCTCCCTGGCCTGGTCACCCACAACGCAGGGCTCCTTCGATGCCCCAGGACGCCAGCGGCTCTGCTGGGCTGCCACCCTGGGCTGGGCCTGGCTCCTCCTGCAGGGAGTCTTGGCTGCATTTATTCTACCCACGTGCTGACTCAGAAGCTGAGGAGGCTCCCCAGTGAGGACCCCTTGGTTACGTGTGTGGAGACCAAGCATCGGGGCCCTCAGGTGTAGACGGGCAGAGGAAATACTTATTCCAAAAGGATCAGGAATGGACATGTCCTCAGTGTGTGCGTATGTGTGTTTATACACGTGGAGCATATATATTTTCTAAAGTGGGTCTTTCCAGGAGCTAAGCCAGAGTCAGCAAACTGTGGCCCTGGGCCAAATCTGGCCCACCGCTTCTTTTGTAAATAAAGTTTTATTAGCACACAGCCACACCCTTGTAACCGCCTTCTCACCACCACAGCAGGGCTGAGTAGTTTTAACACAGCCTGTAGGTCTGCCAAGTCTGAAATGTTGGCGCTCTGGTCCCATAAGAAAAACGCTGGGGCCCCCTGAGCCCAGCCAGATGCACCAGGCTGGGCATCCTTCGGGGATGGAGCGGGAGGGGCAGCTGGAGAGCAGAGGACCGCTTGCCAAGATCTGTTTTTCACGGACTGGACTTTGTTGGCTCCTCCTCTCCCGCCGAGGGTTCAACACCCCAGCTGCCAAGCCTTCACGTGCAGGACGAGCATTGATAACGGTCTGGTAACAACGACAAACAGCCAAAGGCAGCAGGTAGAGCAGAAACCCATCGACCAGGCTCGCCTCCTGGGCGCCCCCGTGTCCTCCGCTGCCCATCGTCAGTGCAGGGCCTGCTGGGAAATGCTCCGGGCACTGACCGCGGCCAGTGCGGCCCTGGGGCACAAGGCGGCGGGCTGGGTGAGGACCATGGCCTCCCACCCACTGCTGGTGGCCCCCCCAGAAGCCCTGAGTAAGCCCCTGTCCCTCCCCAGCCGGCTTCTGCTGGGGCCCGGCCCCTCTAACCTGACCCCCCGCGTCATGGCGGCTGGGGGGCGGCAGACAATAGGACACATGCACGAGGAGATGTTCCAGGTAGGCCACTGAGACACAGCGGTCAGTGCCCTGAGTGGCCTCCTCCCTGGGGTGGGAGCAGGGGAGGCGGTGACCTGCATGTCCACTGCCCGCAGATCATGGACGAGATCAAGCAAGGCATCCAGTACGTGTTCCAGACCCGGAACCCCCTCACGCTGGCCATCAGCGGCTCGGGGCACTGCGCACTGGAGGCCGCCCTGTTCAACCTCCTGGAGCCGGGGGACTCCTTCCTGGTCGGGGTCAACGGCATCTGGGGGCAGCGGGCCCAGGACATCGGGGAGCGCATCGGTAAGAGACGGTGTGGGCGTGGGGTGCGGCCCTTCGCTCCATCCTTCCCCGGAGGCCTCCCTCCTCCGGCACGAAGCCCGGAAGCCCCCCTCTCCAGGTACCAACCTCGGGCCCTGAGCACTTACCCCCCTTGGAGGCCCTTCACGCATCCACCTGCCCGCCAGCCTGCTGTCTCCTCCAAGTGGGCGTCGGGATGCTCGAGGGGCCCCCATCCCCCTGGTCTCCCGGAGTTTGGGGAGCAGCTGTTTCCGGAGCCCGTGGTGGGGACGGCACTGCAGGGGCTCCTCTTGGTCTCAGCACGAACCCAGAGCGTCCCCGCAGCTGTCTGAGGTCCCCAGGGGCCACCTCCACTCTGTCACAGGACAAGGTTTCAGAAGCTGACATCCCCCCCTCAAAATCTCAGAAACAGCTCTGTTTCTAGAGCTGCAAAATACGGAGGTATGGACAGGGTTTCCACTTCCAGAGTAAAATTTACTAAAGGGAGAGACAGAAGTCGAAAGCCCGAGGGTGCATTGGGTTTAATGATTGACCGCGGGTTTGGAAACATCGCGGAACCCCTGCCTGGTCAGCTCCACACATGGCCACGCTCGGTCCAGGTTAATGGACAACCCCCGACAGCCCGAGGGCATCCTGACCCCTCACCGGGGCCCCTCCAGTGCACACGCTGGTTTTCAAGGGGAGCCCGGGTTGGGCAAGGTCCAGGGCGCTGAGCGGACCTCGGCCACCCTCCTGCCTGGCCTGGGCAAGCCCCTCCCCTGCCTCCACCGCCCACCTCAGGCCCCTGAGGCTGGGATGGCCCTAGGGCCTCCCCGCCTCCTGCCTATGACACTGGGGGCCTGCTGTGCACGGGGGTGCAGGGCTTCAAGAGGCAGAGCAGGACAAGGGCCTGCCTCCCTGGAGCCCCAGGGCCCCAGAGCGGGCAACGCCCGCTCCTGCTTCCCGCGTGCATTCAATCCGTCACCCAGTCATCCGTCAAGTGCGCGGCCCCTCCGACGCCGCCCTCTGCTGGGAAGCTCCCGTCTGCTCAGCCCTGCACAGATGCTTCTCTACTTCCCGTGTGGAGAGCACTGCCAAGCACCGGGGTGCCCCGGCCTGGCTGGGCTCAGGGAAGGTGGGCTGGGGAGGCGGCAGTGGAGCTGGGGGAGCCGCTCTCATCCACGGCACCGCGGAACCTGGATTCGCCCAGCACACTCCGCCTTCCCCCTCCAGCAGCGGCTGGGGGCAGGCGTGGGCGGCCCTCACAGGGCCCACCTGCTCAGCCCGGCCTCTGGCCCCAGCACCGGCTCCCGCCCAGCGTGCGGGGCTGCTCACCACTCACTCTGCCCCCAGGAGCCCGCGTACACCCGATGATCAAGGACCCTGGAGGCCACTTCACGCTGCAGGAGGTGGAGGAGGTATGGGGGGTGCGCCGGCCCGGGGAGGGGGCCGGTCAGCTGGGGCGCAGGAGGGGTTGAGGGGCGTCCAGCTCCCGCTGCCCAGATGTGTGCTGTCCCTGGGGAGGGAATGTGTGGGGGCCCCCGCCAGGCAGAGGCCCCTTCCCCGCACTGGCTCCACCCACGGCTGTAACCTCCGTCCCCTCAGGCCCTGGCCCAGCACAAGCCCGTGCTGCTGTTCCTGACTCAGGGGGAGTCATCCAGCGGCGTGCTGCAGCCCCTCGATGGCTACGGGGAGCTCTGCCACAGGTGAGCCTGTCCCCTCAGGTGGGCCTGTCCCTCAGGTGAGCCTGTCCCCACAGATAGGCCTGTCCCTTCAGGTGAGCCTGTCCCCACAGGTGGGCCTGTCCCTCATGTGGGCTTCTTCCAGGGTGGCAGTGCTGGGGGCAGAGCCAAGCACAGCTCAGACCCAGTCTGAGGACAGGGTAGGAGTGTGGTGGGCTGCTGGCCGGTCCCCCCAGCCTCTGCCGTGTGACGGGGGTGCAGGTCCTCGGGGGTCCTCCTGGCCCTGGGCCGAGGCTGGATGGACCCTCCCATCTGAGAGCAGGGTCAGGTGTCCCCCCAGCGCCACTGCCCTCCTGGCCCATGACTAGGGTGGGCTCACACTGACCCTGCAGCCTTGGTGCCAGGGCCGCCCCGGCCTGCCCCCCTCGCCCCGAAGTCCCAGAGCCCCAACGCAGCGCCGTGCTCCACTGCCTTCCGCCAGCCTCCCGCCACCCGTGCCCGGGCTGCCCAGGGCCCTGCGTGGGGTCAGCTGGGATTCCCTCCCGGGACCAGCAGTCGTGCTCTGGACAGCTGACCGCAGGATGGAAGGAGAGACGCGCCACCGACAGGCAGGGTCACCCCGGCAGGGCTGCCATCCTCCACGGGGGCCTCGGGCCCACTGGGCACAGCCCAGCCAGGACCGCCTGCCGCCTGGAGTCTTGTCCAGTGAATCAAGCTCACAGATGTCACCTGGGCTACGACTCCCATAGGTCCGCGTGGGATACTCTTTGTGCCTTTATTAAAGAAAATGTGGAGGTGGAGGGAAGTCAGCGGTTTCAGCGGTTTCAGCTCAGGCTGTCTCTGGACTCTGTCCGCCCCCTGCTCTGGACCGCTGCCCTGTGGGCTGTCGGCAGAAGGAGGCGCAGCCTCGTGCTAGGCTGGTCCCTGGGCCCCACACGGCCCTTGGGCCTGAGCACTCAGCACCCAGCCAGCCCCCAGGGCGCAGACTGCCTGGCTGGCCCCATGAGCACCGGGCTCCGGCCGCCTGGGGCCCCCAGGGTGACTCTCGCTGTGCCGGGGGCTCACCCCGGCTCAGACACAGAGCTGGTCCCGGGGGGCTGAGAGCCCCGGGGGAGGCATCCTGTGGGAGGCGGGAGGTTCCCCCTGCTTCCCCGGTGGCCCTTCTGAAGGCTCGTAAGGCCCCTCCAGAAACCCCACCCAGGGGCAGAGTCTGAAGCCCCTCCTGCTCTCTGCTGCCCCTGCCCCCAGGTACCAGTGCCTGCTCCTGGTGGACTCGGTGGCCTCCCTGGGCGGGGTCCCCATCTACATGGACCAGCAGGGTAAGGGAGTGCCCCCCACCCCAGCCACCGGTGGCCCGAAGCGTCAGAAGCCCCGGCTGGGAGGCGTCCTGTGCCAGGGCCTGGTGTCCGCCAGCCGCACACCGGATTAGGCGCTGGTGTCCACAAGGCGTGGGAGGAGCACCAACTCCGCACAGGGCAGGGCACGGTCCGTAAACTGGCCACACCCCGTGTTTCTGCTGGGCATCGGGCCGGGACCGGGGGGAAGGCGGGAGGAAGGGACCCTCCAGGGGAGACATTTGGAGAGGCACTCAGAGCCTTGGAGGAGGGGTGGGGGCAGTGTCAGGGCCCCTGCCAATCAGGGCGAAGACCCCCCCAACGCCTGTCACACGCCGGGAGCGCCGCTGACATTGTCACTGCAGGCCAGCCCGGGGAAGCCTTCCAGGCCCCGCATCTCCTCGGGGAGGAAAGCCTGGATCCACTCTGGGTGGTGCTGGGCCCGCGGCTGCCCGCCCCACGTGGCCTGGCCCGCTTCTCGCTCTGCGGAGTGCTCTGCTCCGTGGGGTCCAGTGCTGAAGGGCGAGCCTTCTGGGCTGACCCCAACCACTGCTCTGAAAGGACAGGCGCACAGGGGGCCCTGGGCATGGGAGCAGGGGGGCAGTGCTGTCCCCGGGGTGCCCACCCTGGGCTCCAGGCTGGCCGCCCCCGCCGTGGAGGGAGAAGCCGGGCAAGGAGGCTCCAGCCTGAGGCCCAGGCCGCGGAACAGCAAGGCCAGGCTCAGGGCCTCTGGCCTTCACTGCCCCATCCCGGCCGCCACGGGACCTTGTGGGTCAGCAGGCGTCAACCTAATGTCAACAAAGGTCCCTCGTGTTGCTGCTCCTGAGTATTCATCGCTTGTGTGAAAACACCCACTTCATCCCTTTCCTCTCGGGAGAACTTCGGGTCCGCCCAGTTTTAGGCGTTAGGAATGAACTGCAAAGAATGTTCCGGGTCCACCTGTCCGTGCACCTGGGCACGCAGTTCCCTCGGGTCCCCACCCTCAGGGAGTCAGAGGCGGGTGCAGGGCTTGGATGGGAACCCTGGCCTTTGTCCTGCCAGCTTTGGGCTTGACCACCGCCCTCTGTTGCTGCCCCATGATTTGAAAATCCCCTCAGGCTGTGTGGAAGGCCGGGGGACGGGCACAGCCAGACATGAAGGAAAAACCCGTTTGCTCCTCCACGCTCGGCCGCCCCCCGCTCTCTCCCAGCGCTTCACCCCGGGCGTGTGGGCTTTCCACACCAAGCAGATGCTGACGGGGTGCCCTCCAGGTAGCTCAGCCCCCCTGCAATAGCGTCGGACCCCACAGGTTAAGGGTCTAGTCCTCCAACGCTGTCCCTCCCATTTCCGACACCAGTTGCTTGGTGGGTCCCAGGTTCCCGCAACTTCTGCTGGACCCTCAGGACCTGCGCTGGGTGGCCCCCCATGACCCCTCCCCCACGTGGGGCTCGGCCCCTGAGCACGTGCCCCTCCCCTCCACAGGCATCGACGTCTTATACTCGGGCTCCCAGAAGGTCCTGAACGCCCCTGCAGGCACCTCGCTCATCTCCTTCAGCGACAAGGCCAAGTGAGTGAGCCCCGCCCCCAGCCAGGGCTGGACAGGCAGCAAGGCCAGACGGCCCCGAGGAGGGAGGGACAGAGCAAGGGAGGGGACGGCTGCTCGGGCAGGCCGTGCTCTGCAACGGTCCGCCCAGCCTGGACAGGTGCCCGCCCTGGACAGGTGAGCCCATTGTCTGGGTTCCCCGGGAGTGGGGTGTCTGGGGCAGCCTGAGGGCCACGCGTGTGGCCGAGTGGCCTGGCCAGGCTGGCCTCCAGAAGGTGCTCCTTGTGGACCCGGGGCTTGTGTATGGGCTGCAGGGCCCAGCGTTCCAGCAGGTCCCTGGCCTCAAGCCCAGGATGGGGGGCAGGGCCAGCCCGCTGCTGCCCCCACCCTGGCTCAGCACCCAGGAGCCGACGCGGGAGCTGCTCCCCGGGCTGGGCACGGCCCCCCCACCCGCTGCAGCCTCAACACGCCCACGTCCCCGGTGTCCAGACCCTGAACCAGGCCTGGGTGGGCTGGGGGAGGGGATTGAGGACCGGCCCCAGCAGGCCATTACCGTGCGCTGCACCCAGGTGACGGAACAGAGAGGATGTGAGGTGAGATCTGGAGTTCTGTGTGGGTGTGCGAAGTCTGAGGGGCCTGGAGGCAGGTCAAGGAGGCATCTGGGTCTGAGTCCAGAGGTGAGACAGTGGCCCCCGTCTGTTCACGTCCATCTGGAGCTGTTGGAGAACACCTCTATTTAATGCTTCAAGATCAGCCAGCATCACCTGGGACCTGAGAGCAGAGGAGCCCACGGGGGGTGCAGGGGTTGGGGAGACCAGGGGGAAGGAAAGGAGAGAACAGGACGGGCCGGGTGGGGAGGAGAGGCCTGCCAGGGCAGCCTGGGGTTACCTGGCCCGGGGACGCGGCTCTTCCCAGGCTGCCCCAGAGGCCCCTCCGGCCGACCCCGGCTTCACAGTTTCTTCCCCAAGGCTGCACTTGCTTCTAGGAGAGGTGAGGCCTCATCTCTAGACTCCCAGCCTCAGTCTCCCCTCTGTCATTTTCTTATGGGTATACTATTTTTATTTTAATTACGTTTAAATTTCACCATTAAACACTGAGCATAAGTATATGCTGACCCTATGTTCAGATTTTTGAAACAAAGATAAATGGGCAGATAAGGGAAGTGTGCAATAAATGTTGTACCATATATCAAACAATTAGAGAAAATCTCAGGGGTGATATAACTACGTGCCTTTATACATTAGGTATACATTTAGCATAAGCACCAGCCAGGTAACTGGAGGACTGAACAGAGAGGCCCTTGACTTCAGACTTGAGACAAACCAAGGGCTCTGCCCGTGTATAAACACCATTGAATTCGGGAGGAGCAGTAGCAAACCAGGGTAGGTATTAAGGAACGGGCTCCTGCCAGCTGGGACTGTGGGCCAGTCTGCAGTGAGCGGAGCTGCCTGGAGCCTGGAAATGTTGCAGCTCAAGTCCCGGCCTGTAGGTTAGAACAGCAGTCTGGAGACTCCACGGTTAGTGCATTCTTCAAATTTTCCGGGTTTTCCAACAAGTTCCCAGGACACTTTCCTCAAATAGTGTCCCCTCTGTCATTCTTATGTGTTTGAACTCACCACGCAGCAGACCCTCCGGTCCCCCTTCTCTGACCTGAGGAATGAGTTGGGGTGACTCCATGGGAATCAGCCCGTCCCGAGTGACAAGCGCACACCCGAGGCAGAGGCAGAGGCTGGGCCCCAGGGGCCTGAATACAGACACGGGGGTCCTGGGGGCCCCACCCATCTGGCTCACTTCTGAGCAATGGTGGGGGGGCGGGCATTCAGGCTGATTCTCCTCCCCAGAAATAAGATCTACACTCGGAGGACCAAGCCCTTCTCCTTCTACCTGGACATCAAGTGGCTGGCCAACTTCTGGGGCTGTGAGGACAAGCCCAGGATGTGAGAGAGGGAGCGGGGCTGGGCAGGGAGGGAAGGGGTGGGTGGGGAGGGGGAGGGAGGTGCTAAGGGATGGGCGGGCTCCACCCTCATGCCCTCACACCCCAGCTGGGGCCCCGGGATTCACCACTGCCAGGCCTTCGATGCCCCCAACGGGGTCCCCCCCATTCCCCCCAGGCCCCCCAGGCATGGTCCCCACCGCCCTTTCCATGCGGCCCTCTCCTCCCAGAAGTCCCAGCGCATCTGCAAGCACTTTGGACCTGCCCTGACACATCTTCCCAATCCTGGGCTTGCTTTACCCATCTCTCAGAGGGAGGAGGGGACCAGGGGGCTCTCTGTGAGGTGGCTTTGACCTTAACCCGAGGCCCCTTACGTGACACACGTAGACAGGGACACCAGGAACTGTGCCCTACGCAGCGGGCACAGCAGGGCACTGGGGCTACAGGTGAGAGCCAGCGCCCGGTCTCCAGCCCATCAGCCTCCCCCCGCAGCCCGGCCAGTGCCCTGCTCTGAGCCAGGCTCTCCCCAGATCTGGCTGCAGGTCTGTAGCCCCCAAGCTGGACCGCGCTCCCCTGGGTGGGGGCCGACCCGTCGTCAGAGAGCCTGGGCCAGCTGGGGCTGGGAGAGACACAGTCACTGCCCTGGCCCCGCCCAGTGACCTGGCCACCCCCTCCTGTCTTCCAGATACCATCACACCACCCCCGTCATCAGCTTGTACAGCCTGAGGGAGAGCCTGGCCCATCTAGCAGAGCAGGTGAGCGGAGGGAGCAGCTGAGCGGCGTGGAGCTGGGACCCCGCGGGTGCTGAGGCTGGCGAGCCGCTGGGAGCCCCCCCCCCCCCCCGCCCGGAGATTCCCGCAAGCTGACCGGGGGCAGGGGGTGAGAGGGATGCTGAGACTCGGAGAACTGCTGGTTGGTTTGCTGAGGGGCCCGCAGGAAGGGAGAGGTGCTGGGGGCCTTGCTGGAGAGTAGCCCTGAGTGGGGAGGGGGACAGGCTCTGGGCAGGCGTCAGGGAGGGGTGGGAGAGCCGGCTGCCTGCTGAGGGTAGAGGCCCCGGAGGACAGAGCCCTGAGGGCAGATGCGGTGATAGGGCAGGTGTGGACCCCCTTCCAACCCCTCGGTTCTCAGTGAAGCGCTAAGCGCGGGCCTGGCTGAGCAGAGGGGCCAGGTGGGAGGAAGAGAGGGCGGGCGGCCAGGAAGTGGAGCCAGAGGGCAGGGGGGTGGGGTGAGACCACCGCCAGAAGGCTGGGCTGTGCCCTCAGCCACTACCTGCTCCAGGGTGTGGGCAGGAGCCACGTGGGGACAGCTGGGTGTGACCACGACCAGGGTGGTGCCTTGGCCCAGTGCAAGGTCCACACTCTCGGGACCCAAGAGGCCAAGTGTGGCCCAGGCCAGGAAACACAGCCCCAGGACGGCCCCCAGGGGCCCTGCCAGCTGCCGGTCCAGAGGCCAGGGAGAGACCTGGGCCAAGGCCTGCCTCCAGCGAGGCTGCAGTGCTGCGCTGGCCACGTTTGCCCTCTGCGTCCACTCACGTCGCCACCGCCCCAGGGCTGGGCTAGACTCGAGGTGTCCCATGGGCTGGGTGGTCACCAACACCGGGCTGGCGTGCGCAGCCGAGAGAGAGGCCGGGAGCTGACGCTTGCGGGGGAGGGGGCTGGGCCACGGCTGTGAGCTGCGCAGGCAGGAGAGGCTGGACCCCCATGGAATTGGGACTGTGGGCTCAGCGGCTGGGAGGGCAGGAGGCAGCGTGTGGCCCAGAAGACTTTCTGCCCCCTGCCGGCCCCCCACCTCTGGCCAGGGCGTCCCCACCCCTCCCAGGGGCCTGGAGGACCCAACAACCAGCTGGGCCGCCACGTCCCTCTCCCAGACCCAGACTATTTCCACCGCCCTGAGGTAGCCCGGGCCCGGCCCCTGGGGCAGAGTCAGGGCCCTGAACCTGGGGCTCCAGGGGGCTCCCGAGGGGCTCAGAGCCCAGGCCAGGAGAGGAGCCCCTCCGCCAGCCAAAGTTGCCCCCCTGTGGATGCCAGCCAGTTTCTCCCTCTCTGCCCACCGAGGAGGGCCCCCAGCGCCCCCTGCCCACCCCACTGCCCTCTCCCCACCCAGGGCCTGGAGAACAGCTGGCAGCAGCACCGCGAGGCCTCAGAGTACCTGCACGGGCGCCTGCAGGGGCTGGGCCTGCAGCTCTTCGTGAAGGATCCGGTGAGGAGGGCAGGGGCAGAGGGCATCAGGTGGCGGTGGGGGGAGGGAGAGCTCCTCCCCAGCCCCCTTTAGGGATACGGCAGTTCTGGTGGGGGCAGGGACGGTCCTGGGGATGGGGGGGGGGGCAGTCACCATCATTGTCACGGTTTCCTGGCCTCCGGATCTTAGGACATTTAATTGGATGCCTCCACCTCCCCCAGAGCCTCCCCACCTGGAGTAGTTATGGGTGATCCCTGAGCTGGAAGACGCCCATCGGCCTCCAGAACCCCAGCCAGACACCGTCCTGGAGGGGCTGGGGGTAGGGGCTCAGCTGAATAAGCCAGGTGCCCCGAGTTTGAGCGTGTGGCCTGTCAGAGAACAGACACAGGGAGGGGTCCCTGGAGGCTGGAAGCCCTGCCCTGAGCACCAGCCGGTGGGCGTGGCTCCTGGGGCGGTGGTGACCTCGCTCTCCTGGCGCCCTTTCTCCGTCCCCCACATGCACCCCTGCCCGCCCCTTTGGAGCCTGCGGCCGGGGCTGGCCAGGCCAGGGCAGGTGGGGCTGGCTGTGATGGCATGAGGTGGCTGAGCCCGGCCTGTCCTGCAGGCCATCCGACTGCCCACCGTCACCACCGTGGCCGCACCTGCGGGCTACGACTGGAGAGACCTTGTCAACTACGTCATGGACCACTTCAACATCGAGATCACGGGCGGCCTTGGGCCCTCGGTGGGGAAGGTAAGGGGGGCCTGTGGTTCTGAGTGCTCCACACCCAGGCCGAGGTCAGCGGTCATCTGAGGACCCAGGACAGCAGGGCATCAGGAAGGGAACACCTTTCTCTGATCCCCGGGAACTGTACTGGGAGTGACCGAGGCCAAGTGTACCCTCCTGCCCCCTTCCTCCCGCACGGGGGACACCAGCTGGCTCTGCCCTGACCTCAGTCACAGCCAGGCAGGGCCCCAGACAGAGGCTGACGTCTGCGCCCCGCCCCTGCCCCAGGTGCTGCGGATCGGCCTGCTGGGCTGTAACGCCTCCCGGGAGAACGTGGACCGAGTGATCGGGGCCCTGCAGGAGGCCCTGCAGCGCTGCCCCCGGAACAAGCTGTGACCCGGCTGCCTGTCCCACGCCAACGCAGTCGACTGGGGGTGGGGGCCCAGGGGCAAGCAGACTCTGCAAGGGGGACAGGCCCCGGGGACAGGACAGCTGCTGACCCAGCCCAGGCGAAGGGGGGAGGGGCAGGGCTGGGCAGCTGCCCCCGCCCCCAGCGGCCCGTCCCCTCCGAGTGGAGCTTCCTGGATGTGGGCCATTTGGACCCTCAGCGCCTCCCCAATGAGCTGCCGTCCCCATAGGTCACTGGCCTGTGAATGTTCAATAAAGAAGCAGCTGGTCATCTGTCCTCACTGTGTGGGGCTGGGCTGCAGAGGATTCTGGCAGGAAGGCCCTCCGCTCCCTGACTGCACCTCTGTCGCGGGGAGCTCAGGGAGCGGATCCTCGCCTGGGCCTCCCCAGGGCCTCCCCAGGGCTGGAGGACGGGGTGTGTGACCAAGTCAGCTGGGCCGGGGGCCCTGACACTGCACACTCTGGGACCAGATCTTGAACCTGCAAAACACATCCTCACGTACAACCTCCACGGAAGGCCCCCAGGGTCACGGGACAAGGGCACCAAGACGCGCAAGAGCAAACAGCCAGGACTTGAGCCCTGATGACTCAAGGGCACACCACAGGCACGCAGGCCACTGCAGGCGCTGAACGTCTGGGAGTTCGCAGCCCTGGGACCACTCTGCCCTCGAATGTGCAGCCGAGGGGGGCCCCCAGCCCCCAGCCCCCTCCCCCTCCTCTGCCTGGCTCCTCCTGACCCACTGTCCCTTCGCTCCTGCCCCTCACTGGTCTCTGCCTATGCCAGGCTCCCTCGCCTCTCCTTCCTGGGAAGGGTCAGGCCAGGCCAGACCAGCCACAGCCACGTCCACACTTCCAGGTCCTCACCCGTCCTGAGAACCTCCAGGATGCAGGCCATTCCTCCCTCTGCTCGAGATGGGCACCCACACCCCATGCAGCCCTGTGTCTTTGGGGAGGGCTGGGGCTGGCCTGGCTCCACCCCGTCGCTCACCCAGCTGGGGGCCGGGCACAGCTTTGGGCACTGGGGTGGGGCTCTGAGCAGACCCGAGGCCCGCTGCCCCATGGTGCTCACAGCCACTGGGAGAGAGGGCACTCATAGGGTGACCCAGACACTGTCACACGGTAGCTGTGGCCAGCACAGGAGCTGAGAGGCCAGAGGGCCTGAAATCCCATTTTTAAAGTCCTATTTGTTCATGTGTTTCCTTCATGGTCTGTGCTGTTTGGTTCCTCCCTAGGAAACCTCTGCCTACCTTGAGGTCCTGAAGATCTGTTCCCATGTTTTCTTCTAGAAACTTTGCGGTGTCAGGTTTTATGTTGAGGTTTATGACCCACCTCCCATTGATTCTGTGCGTGGAGTCGAGAAGGGGGCAAGGTTCATTTTTATCCAGACTGATACCCGGTCTTTCCAATGTTTGTTAAATAGACTTTCCTTCCCATCTAGTTGACATGGCCCCTTTGCCAGCCGACCATAGGTGCAGGTCTCCTTCCGCCTCTCTGTTCCCTTTCGTGGCTGAATTTATCCGCCCTTCTGTCCACACTGCACTGTCTTAAGTATATCAGCTTTATAGAGAGTTGTTGTTTTTTTTTTTTTTTTTAATTTTATTTATTTATTTATTTATGGCTGTGTTGGGTCTTCGTTTCTGTGCGAGGGCTTTCTCTAGTTGCGGCAAGTGGGGGCCACTCTTCATCACGGTGCACGGGCCTCTCACTCTCACGGCCTCTCTTGTTGCGGAGCACAGGCTCCAGACGCGCAGGCTCAGCAATTGTGGCTCACGGGCCTAGTTGCTCCGCGGCATGTGGGATCTTCCCAGACCAGGGCTCGAACCCGTGTGCCCTGCATTGGCAGGCAGATTCTCAACCACTGCGCCACCAGGGAAGCCCGTTATAGAGAGTTTTGAAATCAAGTAGTGAGCGTTCTCCAGTTTCATTCTCCCTTTTAAAGATTGTATTTCCTATCCTAGATCTTTTGAATTTGCATATAAATTTTAATCATCTTGTCTATTTCCTCAGAATAGCTTACTGGAATTTTGGTGGGAATTGCACTAAATCTATATATCAAGTTAAGGACAATGGAAACTATTAAAATATTACAAATTCTTATTCATGAACATTAATTTAGGTCTTTTAAAATTAAACTTAGCCGTGTTTCCAGTTTTCAGTGTAGAGGTCTTACACATCTTTTATTTGATGTATTCCTAGGTGTTTGGGGTTCTGTTTTATATATAAATTTATTTTATTTATTTATTTATTTTTGGCTGCATTGGGTCGTCGCTGCTGCGCGTGGGCTTTCTCCACCCCTCATCGCGGTGCGCGGGCTTCTCAGTGCAGTGGCCTCTCCTGTTGCGGAGCACAGGCTCTAGGTGAGCAGGCTTCATGTCTTGGGACTCACGGGCTCAGTAGTTGTGGCTCGCGGGCTCAGTTGCTACACGGCATGTGGGACCTTCCCGGACCAGGGCTCGAACCCGTGTCCCCTGCGTTGGCAGGCAGACTCTTAAGCACCGCACCACCAGGGAAGCCCCGTGTTTGGTATTTTTGATGCTACTGTAGATGGTATTTTTAAAATTTCATTTCCAATAGTGATTCTTAATATATAGATTTATAGCTAACCCTTCTCTGTAAACAAACCTAGTAGTTTCTTTGCAGATTCCTTGGGAATTTCTATGTAGACAATCAAGTTGTCTATGAATAACAACATTTTCACTCCTTCTTTTCCAGTGTTCATATCTTTTCATCATTTTTTGCTACCTCGTTGCACAGGTGAGGACCCTGTACCAGGTGGCTCCTGATGGGCAGCTCGGAGCCCACGGTCCGCTGGGGTCTCGCAGGCAGGGCCTCGTTCTCTGCCAGGGCCGCACATCATGGCAGACACCGTGCTGAGCGGTGAGGCTGCAGATGACGTGGTCCCGCTCCACCACCTCCACGACCACGTTAGGGTTTCCGGAGGTGCCACGTGCCGCCCACTCTCCCAGGGTCCCACCAGCACCTGCACCTGCACCTGCTGGAGGGCCCAGCTGGCCTCTGACCCCGCTCGGAACCCACAGCCTTCCGAGTCACTTACCCTCCGCACTTTGGAATGAATATGTCTAACAAGGCATCCAGCGAACTGCTAGCTCATGCTCCCCGGGTCTTCTTCGCAGGATGTAATCAAAACGGTGAACCAGAGTGACGTTCTACAGGATGTCCCAATGATAAAGGCTCATCAGGCTTGTGTTGTGACACAGAGCGCGAGGATGAACCTGGGGCAAGATCGTGAACTCACATCGTTGCCTCTTCCAAGTGAATGCAAATTATTTCTGATCCTCCTCTCTAAAGGGGGCCGAAGAGAATGCATTCCCAGATCAGCAGTCACATAGCACGTCCCAGAGGCTGTGCTGTCTGTTCTACTAAAGAAACCACAAAGCACAGCACCTGGGTTGCAGGGTACGGCTTGGTTCCGTTTATGTAATCCACTGCCATTCACCACAACCCCACTGAGTTTTTAATTTTTTAATTTATTTTTTAAGACACATTTTTAGAGCAGGTTTAGCTTCTTAGCAAAATTGAGAGGAAGGGTCAGAAATTTCCCATACACCCCCTACCCCCACCGGTATGTAGTCCTCCCCACTGTCGACATCCCCGACCAGCATGGAACATTTGCTGTAATTAATGAGCCTACACTGACACGTCATAATCATCTAAGGTTTAGAGTTTACATTAGGATTCACTCCGGGTGGTGTACATCCTATGGGTCTGGACAGATGTATAATGACATGTGTCCACCATTATAGTATCATACAGAGTATTTTCACTGCCCTAAAAATCCCCTGTGCGCCCCCCCCCCATTCATCCCTACCCCTACCGCAAACCCTGGCAATCACTGATCTTTTTGCTGTCTCCATAGTTCCACCTTTTCCAGAATGTCATAGAGTTGGAAGCATACAGTATGTAGCCTTTTTCAGATTGGCTTCTTTCACTTAATAATATGCATTTAAGCTTCCTCCATGTGTCTTCAAGGCTTGATAGCTCATTTCTTTTTAAATCTGAATAATATTCCATTGTCTGGATGGACCACAGTTTATTTATCCACTTGCCTACTGAAGGACATCTCAGTTGCTTCCAGGTTTTGGCAACTATGAGTAAAGTTGCTATAAACATCTGCATGCAGGTTTTTGTGTAGACATAAGTTTTCAGCTGCTTTGGTTAAATACTAAGGGGTGTGATTGCTAGATCATATGGTGAGAGTATGTTTAGTTTTACAAGAAACCACCACATTGTCTTCCAAAATGGCTGTACCATTCTGCATTTCCAGAAGCAACGAATGAGAGTTCCTGTTGCTCCACATCCTCGCCAGCATTGGGTGTTGTCAGTGTTCTGGATTTGGGCCATGCTAACGGGTGTATAGTGGTATCTCGCTTTAACTTGTGTTTCCCTGATGACCTATGATGTGGAGCATCTTTTCATATGCTCATTTGCCATCTGCACATTTTCTTTGGTGAGGTGTCTGTTAAGGCCATTGGCCCATTTTTTGGTCAGGTTGTTTCTTTTCTTATTGTTGAGTTTTAAGAGTTCTTTGCATATTTCAGATAACAGTCCTTTATCAGATGTGTGTTTTGCAAATTTTTTCTCCCATTATGTGGCTTTTCTTCTCATTCTCTTGATATTGTCTTTCACGGAGTGAAGGTTTTTAATTTCAGTGGCATCCAGCTTATCCACTGCTTTTTTCATGCCTTTGGCATTGTATCAAAAAGTCAATACCATACCCAAGGTTATTTGGGTTTTCTCCCATGTTACCTTCTAGGAGATTTAAAGTTTTATGCTTTACATTTTGCTGTCTGATCTATTTTGAGCTCAGTTTTGTTAAGGGTGTAAAGTCTGTGTCTAGACTCATTTTTTTCATGTGGATGTCCAGGGATTCCAGCACCATCTGTGGAAGAGACCACCTTGGCGCCATTGTATTGCCTTTGCTCCTCTGTCAAAGATCAGTTGACTACGCACATGGGTCTCTTTCTGGGCTCTCTATTCTGTTCCATTGATGTATTCGTCTAGTCTCTTGCCGTCTTGATTACTGTAGCTTTATAGTAAACCTTGAAGTCTGACACTGTCGGTGCTCCGAATTTGTTCTACTTTAATATTGTGTTGCCTTCTGGGTCTTTTTTCTTTCCACATAAACATTACATCAATTTGTTGATATCCACAAAATAAATTGCTGGGATTGGGATTGCATTGAATCTATAGACCAAGTCGGGAAGAACTGACATCTTGACAATACTGAATCTTCTATCCATGAACATGAAATATCTCTCCATTTATTATTATCTTCTTTGGTTTTGTTCATCAGAGTTTTGTAGTTTTTCTCTAATAGATCTTGGATATATTTTGTTGGATTTATATCTAAGCATTTCATTTTTGACCCATCTGTTGCTGAGGTCATCCTGGTGAGTCACAGTCTTTGAAGGTGGCTCTAAGCCCTGATACTGCACTGGCACACAGTATGTTTTGCTGGACAATTTTGGCCATGGGAGTAGGTGGTTTTAAAGGCTTCCCCTTGGCCTTTCCTACCACTGTGGCTCTTACTCCTGCTAAGTACAGCCATCCATCCCAATATACCTCAAACAGCAAGGAAATGACCACAGGGTGGGCCTGGACACTTTGTACCCATTACAAATCAGATTGGACCAAGATAATGTCTTCTGCAACCTCCCCTGCCTCATGGCAGGGGGTGGGGGGAGTGGGCATCATGGCATTTTTTTGTCTCCTTGTGTTAATGTCAACTCTGGTCCTGAGTCCCACAGCCTTCAGGGAAACTAGCATGTCCTCTCCGTGGCCACAGGTCTTTCTGGAGGAGGTTCAGGGAAGTGGCTGCTACACGGACTCGCTCAGGGTCTGCAGGCCCTTCTCAGGACCCCGGGGCGTGGGCTGCGGCTCGGAATCTGAAGAGTAACGTCACTGAGAGGCAAGGAGAGTGAAGAGTAGAAAATGCCTGCTGGCTGGGACACGTGGAGGGTGAGAGGCTGCCGGCTGTCTGCAGTGAGGTGATGAGAGAATGCAGGTGGGAAGTAGGGCAGAGAGAAGAGATGGAGGGGCTGGCATCAGATGCCAGGAGAAGCCTCCTTCACGTGACAGCATCAGCAGCTGCTGGTGGTGCGGCTGCGGTTGTCTCCTTCATGAACTAGAAGGTGAGGATTCGGGAGTGGGCAGGGGGTCGTTCACGGAGAATGGGGGAGGGTTGAACTGCCTGTCTGCATACAAGCTTTTTCTACTTTTATGTTTTCAGGAAAAATAATCTCCCCACAGATACACAAAAAGCAGTAGGTACCATCTCCACTGTGTACAAGCAGCGCACTGATGTACTCAAGATCAGACACTGAGATTTCATCACGCGGATCAGTGTACTACGCGGGTGGGGACCAGCTCGGGTCTCACGCGGATTCTTGGTTTTCAGAGTCTTGATGACATCATATGGATGGATCAACAGCCGTCCCATGAAGTACGTGGCACCTTCATCCCAGGACCTCTGGAGACCCACTGTCCAGCACTCCCAGACTCCCACAGGGCCTTCCCTGGACAGGCTCAGGTGGTCCCAAGGGACAAAGGCCCTCCGCCCTCCCCCCACCCACTCTAGGTGAAGCCCATTCCCATCTCCAAATGTTCCAGGAGCCTCCATGGGGCAGTGTAGCCAGACGGAGGGTGCTGAGACAGGCACTCAGCTCAGCAATTCTCGGCACCCTGGGTCTTGGTCTTCAGGAAGATGGTCTGCATGGCCGAGATCTGGTCCTCATCCTGGATGTTGAAGACCTGGAACTGCAGATGGGGCAAGACAGAGGGGTCACGGTGACATCTGGGGGCCATGACGGGGCCCCGGGCACAGCGTGGGACTTCACGCGCTCCCTGGCTTCTGGGCTTTCCGCCTCTGGGTCTTTGCCTGCACAACCCTCCCTGCAGGTGGACCTGCCTGGGACCCTCTCCTCTGGCCCTTCCCTGGATGGGCCCGTCACAGGGGAAGCCCCATCAGGTGCTGGTTGAGAGCTCAGCGTGCATCACCCCTCCCGCTACCACCACCCCAGCCCCGTGTGCCCTGGAAGGAGGGTGGGAGTTGGCCCTGGGGGACAGGAGCTAGAGGGGGCTCTGTGGGGTGGGAGAGGGGAGGCCGAGCCCAGTTGGTTGAATCTTGGCACTCAAGAAGGGACAGCTGGCAGACAGCACCTGAACGCCCAACGGGCATGGCCGCTGCGGGGGGGCCCAGGCTGGGCAGGCGGGGCTCTGAGCACTCGTCCAGTGTGGGTCTGCGGGAGGTTCGGCTGGAAAAGGGGGCAGGCGCAGACGACCCTGGTTCCCAGAGACTGGCCCTGGCCTCGAGGCCCCCCGTGGTTGGGGGCACGCATGGCTTATCCGACCCCAGCAGGCACATGTTCCCCGACAGATGCTCTCGCTGCGCTGTCCCGAGGACTGACCTGACCCACCTTCCTCGGCTCCTGACCAGGGGTCGTGGAGCGGGCCTCCACCCGCACCCACGTGTGACCCGGCCCCGCCCTGCCCCCACCTTGTCCAGCAGGACGTCGAAGTAGGCAGTGACCCAGTAGGCGGGGTCACTGGCGGGCAGCTGCAGGAGCGCCTTGACCCCGCTGCCAATTCGCGGCGGGGGCTGCGGCCCAGGTGGGTGACACGGATGCGCAGGGAGGCCTCAGGCTGGCCGGCGAAGCGCTCCACGCGCTGGGAGGGGGCACTGAGGTCCAGGCCGGAGTCCTGCAGCAGGTTCCGCGCGGGGTAGAGGAAGTGGGGCAGGTTCCTGGTGGCCAGACAGCAGAGCAGCACCACGAGCTGGCGGTACACGGCGCCCTGCAGCTCCGCCCAGCCCTCGGGCGCCGGGAAGAGCATGCGGCCCGTAGCATCACAATCTGCGGCAGGACGGCCGGGTCAGGCCCCCACCACCCTCACACCTGGCCACCTGCAGCCCACCGCCCTTACCAAAGCTGTCCCACTCCACCCTGCACCCCACCCTGGAAGCCCCCTGCCCACCCCCACCGATCCCCATCCTTCGTGCCACCCCTGGTCCCAGCTCGAGTCCCAGCCGCTCCCTGCCTGCTGCCCCCGCCCTGGCGCCTCTCTTCTCCCCAGGGCCCCACACCAGCCTCCCAGGATGCCTCTCAGGAGATTCTGAGGCTCCTACCCATCCTCTGGGCCTTTCCCATGTGCCCCACCCTTCATCGAACTCCTACTGATACCCTGCAGCCCTACACAAAGAGCCCTATCCTGTGGCATCGTCCCAGCCCTAGTCTGTGTGCCCAGGATGCCTGGGCCCAGAATACATCTGAAGCCACCAGGATGGGCTTACCTGCCCCACCCCGCACCGGTACCTTCTCATCCCCAGACCCTGAGCCACCAGCCGGGGTCCCTTCCTGTCACAAGGTGCCCTGCCGCACCCTCTCTTTCCACAGCCCCGTCACCCCTCGTTCACTGAGGGGCTCAGGAGCCACAGTGTGCCACCCCACGGGACCCCCTCAGCAGCTGGCACCCCCCAGGGGTGGGGCTGAAGGCCTGAGGGGGGCGGTGGGTAGGGCACACGGGACTCGCTGCAGAGCCGTCTTCCCTGCCAGCTCGGCCCCCTCTCCGACCCCGACGCCCGGCGTGGGGCAGCACCTGCAGCTCTCACCCACTGCTCACTCTCAGCGGAGACGCCAGACTCCCAGCCTCAGCTGCTTCCCCTTCACGGCCAAGCGGGGTGGGGTGGATCAGGCCCGGATGGCAGGGGCACGGGGACAGAGGGGCTTCCAGGCCTGACACCAGCTGGCCGGAGTGCCCGCTCTGTGCAGCCCAACCCCACGGTCTGACTGGAGACCTGCACCCAGGCCCAGGACGGCCTCCGAGGATACCGGCCCCAGGATGGGGAGGCCGGCCTGAGGTGCCCCAGAGCCCTGAGCCCGAGGCCACACTCATGAGCTGCAGTCTCACTTCCTGGGAACCCGGAGGAGGCCTCGGAGACCTCTGACACGGAGCTCAGTCCGGGCTGTCCACCGGGGGAGCCGGCAGGAGGGTCCAACCCGGGTGCCCCTGGCCTCGGCCCCTGGTTACAGACACGGGCCCGGCGGAGGCCGAGCAGGTATGGGGCACCCCTCCACGCGTACCTTCAGGTGGCCGAGGGTCAGGCCCGGGCCCTCGCCGCCTTCTCGCCAGCTCTCGTGGTTGACCCGGTCCAGGACGGAGAGGCCGTCCAGGTGATGGCCCTGGAGGGAGCCCAGCACAGCCAGCAGCCTGGTGAGCAGGTGGTCAGTGGAGACCCTGGAGGCCAGACAGACACACCATGTTCGGTCAGCACTGGGGCCTTGGCCAGGCGGCCAGGCGGCCGCGTCTCCAGCTCATCCCCAGAGAAGACAGCGCCCCCCCCCCACCCCTGTGGCCTTGCCAGGATCGAAGCTTCTGAGCCCCGTGAGACGGCCCAGACCACGACAGGGGATGGCCTGCTGCACCCGGCCCACCCCCACGTGCTTGTCGGAAAGTACACTTGATGAGCCGTCAAGTGTGAAAAGTCCACTTTCCACGTAGCTGCTCAGGCCGCAGAGCGTGGAGGGAGGCAGGGTGCCCCCAGGCATGCCCAGCTCTCTTGGTGTGGACAGGGAGGTGCCACTGTGACCGGCCCGGGGTGAAGCAGTAGCTCCTGGTCCGCGGGCAGGGGCCTGGGCGGAGCCACCCGGCCTGGCAGGGTGACGTCTCCACTGCAGGCCCCGTTTGAGAAGCCCAGCTGCCCCGCCCCCAGCAGCTGCACACTCGGAATCTGGCCCTCCAGCAGGGCTCGGAGCTCGGGCACTGCACACCAGCGGCACTCGCTGAGCGGACCAGAGGGACGGGAACTGAGGACGGTGCCCTGCGGGCTCCCCTCTCTGAGGGTCTCAATACTGGACGGCCATCGGCCGCGTGCCCTGAGTCTGTGGCGGGCGGGGCACAGGAAAGGCCATTCCCCATTTACTTGTGAAAGTGACTGCCCAGCTCACCCCTTCCCTTTCCTCTGTGGGCAGTGGTCAGCCTGGACACGCCCCTACTCTGCAGAGGTGGCTCAGCTGGGGAGCCCTGGGGGCGGGGCTTGCAGGCTCTCTGCTGGGACTCCGCTATGGCAGAAAACCAGAGGAGGGCACAGCCAGCTTATCGCTTCCAAGAATCAACTCGACTGTAAGAGCAACCCCTGCTGACTGCAACCGTGTCACATTCCTAACAGTGTCACCCAGGCATGCGAGCTGAGCTGGCGGGTGAGTTACCCTGGACAAACCACAGTGACCTTGCACGCCAGCTGCTGGTATCAGGTCTGGAGGGGACTCAGTCCCCAGCGCTTGGTTCGAGGTGTCCAGGGGAGCTCAGCCTCTGCCCCATGCCCCCCACCTCCCCTCACAGACGCGGACGCGGGGGCTCCCCTTCCCTGCAGGCAGGCTACTGGGGAGGAGACCGGGGGCCCAAGGAGGGGCTGCTGGGGCTCCAGGGCTGGGCAGGGGAGGGGCATCTGCAGCTAGACACCCCAGACGGGGGCCTCAGGGCCGGGACACACATCTGGGAAGGGCAATCCGGACAGAGGACGCTAGCAAAGCCCCAGTGATAATTCCTCTCCTTAGACTCTGACCACCCTCGCTGCATGGGGACCCCTCCCAGCTGCCCCAGGAACCCCTGTGGCCCTGGACAAGTCCCCTGACCCCTCTGCCACTTTCCCACCTGAATTGAAGGCACTGGGCTGGGTGGTGAAGGGTCCCGTCCAGGGCAGCCCTCTATACTTCCGAGTCCTTCCTCGCTGCCTGACAGACACCCCCCCGTCCCGGGGCACAGAGGGCACATCTCCCCCCTCCCCGAAGCTCCGAGAGCTGTGAAGCTGGCAGCAGGGAGCGGGCATTCTGGTCGGATGCCAAATTCCCCGAGACCCCGGTGATAGCAGCGTTGTACAGGTGCCAGGGCAGAGGCGGGAGGGGGACCCCGCAGGTCCTCCTGCCCGGAGTGCGGGAGCTGCGGGATGACGGCCCCTCCCTGCCGGCTCCCCAGGACCCCACAGACCCGGGAGGGGCGTCCTGCCTCCAATGCTCAGCTGGCCGGAACCAGGGCCACCTCTTGGCGGATGATCCTTTCCAGGCCGCCCTCGGGGAAGCTGGGCACCAGCCGGGCCCCCTCCAGAGCGGGCACCCTGAGCTTCCTCTGCACCATGGGCACCACGTTGAAGCAGATCGTTCTCCAGCTGCTGGACACCAGTAGGGACGGGCCGAGCTGCTCTTCCCTGAGGCTGTCCGCATTCAGAGAGCCTGCAACGAGCCGCCCGCCGTGCCAGCCCCTCTTCCATGCCAGCCTCCACCTGCGCAGTCCACGGCCCTCCTGCCCGCTCAGCCACGCTGCCCTCCCCCACCTGAAGCCTGAGGCTCCTCCGGCCGACCCCACCCCTCACCCGCACCCAGGCCTGCATCCTTCTGGAACCTGAGCCAGGCACAGGGCTGACGGAGCCCCCAAGTCCTTGCACGGCTGGGTTTTTTTGTTTTTTGTTAAATTTATTTATTTTGGCTGCGTTGGGTCTTTGTTGCTGCTCACGGGCTTTCTCTAGTTGCGGCGAGCGGGGGCTACTCTTCGTTGCAGTGCACGGGCTTCTCACTGCGGTGGCTTCTTGTTGCAGAGTACGGGCTCTAGGCACGCGGGCTCAGTAGTTGTGGCACACGGGCCCAGTTGCTCCGCGGCATGTGGGATCTTCCCGGACCAGGGATCGAACCCGTGTCCCCTGCACTGGCAGGTGATTCTTAACCACTGCACCACCAGGGGAGCCCTGCACGGCTGGCACGTGGGCTGCGTCATGTCCCCCAGAATTCCTGTGCAGAAGCCCCAACCCCCAGCACCTCGGGCTGTGACTGTATTTGGACACAAGGCCCCTCGAGTGGGGGTTAAGGTGCGCTGAGGCCGTGAGGGTGGGCCTGACCCCGTGAGACTGTCCTTATAGAACAGACGTTGGGGATCTGCACGCACAGAAAAGCCCACCTGAGGACGCGGCCAGAGGGCAGATCTCTAAGCCCAGGAAGGCCCTTCGGGAAGCCAGCCCCCCGACACCTTGACCTTGCACCTCTGGCCTCCAGAACTTTGAGGAAATACATTTCTGTCGTTTAAGCCGCCCAGCGTCTGGTGTTTGCCGCGTGGCCCCCGTGCTAGCACGGTGCGGATGCTGTTCGGCTCCGCAGCCCCGGGGAGACAGCGGCACCTGCCCCGAGGTTTCCCTTGGCGGGTGCCCAGGTCAGCAGCATCCTCACCATCCTCGCCCCGCCCCCCGAGGCCTGCGCCTCCCCAGGCCTACCCGTGCCTGCCCACTGCTCCACGCCTGGGCCCAGGGGCCCCGGCCACCCAGGCTGCCTCTCCGCACGGCCGCCCTCTCTGCGGAAGGAGAGGCCTGGCTCAGGGGGGAGCAGCTCTGCAGGGCAGGGTCTCGCCGACAGTGGTCCCCAGGCACTGCCCCATGGCTGGGTGCGAGGGCCCTCACCTGCCTGACCCCGGGGTGGGGCGGCCCCACAGGGAGGGGCCGGGTGCTTCCCGCAGGTCCGCCCTCCAGGGCCCCCAAGGCGCCAGGCAGCTCTGAGACCCGCAGCTCTCTGCTGGAGCAAGGTTTCTAACCCTTCTAAGTGGCTGGTTTCTGAGGCTGCGCCCACTGCCTCCACGCACCCCAGTGCCTCCTCAGGCCTCTGGAAGCGTCTCGGGGGTGCCCTTGTTGCCCCAGCACCTCTTTCCTGGGCTCGTGCCCAGTGGGTCATAGAAGGCCCTCCGCAGAGGACAGCCCTGGCTGCTGGGCCACCTTGCCCGGCGGGGTTTGGAAGTGAGGCCCCACCCTCCCAGCAGCCTGTAGCCAGTGAGGGTCCTCTGGGGTTAGGGGCAGCCTCTGTGGGCACTTGAGCTCCAGAGCCCGGGAGGGTCGGGCTGAGGCTGGACTTCTCCTGATGGGACCTGCTTGCTCCTTCCCGCCCCCTCCTGCTCCTCGAGGTGTCCCCGAGAGCCCCGGTGTGGTCCATGCACGAGAGCCCCCATCTCAGGCCCGGCCCGCGGCACACCTCGTAAGAAGGGCCGTGGAGGTGAAGGTCAGGGCCAGGCCCCAGGGCCGAACGCACAGTGTCCCTGCAGGCCTAGGTTGGGAGGAGCTGGCTGGGTTTGCCCTCAGCCAGGAGGGGGCCCTGGATTCCACTGGACACCCCAGGCCTTGCACGAGAACTTTCTCCTCCTGCTACTGCGGACAACACATTCAAGCTGACGTCCTTCCCACTCCCTCCCCCGTTCCCGGACTCAAACCCCATGGGGCCCAGCCCAGCACCCACTCCCCAGACCACCCAGGAGGGGCTGCTCCATGGGGTGGTGGGGCTGGGGAGATGAGGACCCTCTGGTCTCCTGCGTCAGGTATCCCTTCCCCCAAACAAATGAACACCACCGAGAGAGGAGGGCGGGCTGAGCGGGCACCTCTCAGGGGGCCGGGAGGGGCACCTACACGAGGCCCTGACGAACAGCGGCCCCCTGCCCTCCCCAGCACTGCCCAGAGAGGGTGCCTGGGACAGAGGTCAGGGGGCCGACCAGCCGCGGCTTGAACGGCATGTCATCACGTCCCAAAGGGAGTCCCCAACATGCGCCTTAGAGAGCAGTCTCCGCAGCTAGTGAGCCTGGCAGCCGCTTCCCCACCGTCCTACAGCCTGCGCTGCCTGCCCTGGGCCACCCACCGCCCTGGGGGTCCTGCAGGGAGGGGCCCGCCCCCCGGTACGCAGGCCCCTTCTCAACACTCTCCTGCAGGGCGGCTCTTGGGCCACCTCCTGGGACCCAGCCCAGAGCAGGTCCCGGCCCTGCCACACCTGGGCCACTCTGTTGCCCACAGAGGCCTCAGTCTCCCCATCAGTTAAGGGGAGAAAGGGGCTCGGTGATCCCCGGCCCCTCCCAGTTCAATGTCTGAGGCACCTGTCATGCAAAGCCACCACGGGCAGTTTCATTTCCTTATCTACCTTCGGTCACACGTTTTGTTCACAGAAAGGTGGCTCGGAAGGCAGCCGGCCACACCTGCCACTGTCCCAGCCACCCCCCACCTCAGCCCCCCTGGTCTCACCAGTTCCCAGGGTGGCGGCAGCCTGAACCCTGTCACCTGGGGCGCTGCTTCCCTTTTAAGGCAAGTGTCAGGAAGCAGTGCCTGGAACTTCCCTGCGGGCCCAGAGAAGTTAGGCCTGGGTGTGGCTTCCAGCAGGAAGAGGACGGCGGGGACCTAGGGGGTGGGAAGGAGGGGCCTGGCCGCTCAGACTGAGCGCTCACCCCAACCGGTGGGTCTGTCTCCAGGCCTGGAGGTGACAGGGCCGGGAGGGACGGGAGAAGAGAGAAAGACCCCTGCCGAGCTGCCTGCGGTCACTGTAAGACTCAGAGGATGACCGGATAGGCTGTCGGCGGGGCCGGGCTCAGGAGCTCCCCGTGATGGGCTGCGGCCGCCCCACAAGGGCACTTTCGTCAGCAGCCCCCAGAGGGTGGTCACCTGCCCCAGGTCACCAGGCAGGCCTGGGGGGGGAGCCGGGGCTGGCAGCCACCACTTCTGGGGTTGGGGTCCCTCACATCAGCCTGAAGACAGATGCCGGGCTTCCCCAGAACCCACGGGAAGCAGCCTGGGGAAAGGTTAGTCCTCCGGGCCCAGGTAGCTGAGGTCCCTACAGCACCAAGTGGGCCCGAGCCTGGACGTGCAGCCAGACCTGAGCTCCAGGGCAGCTCACCGTCCCTCAGGCGGGCTGACCACCCCCACCTGCTGACCTCACGGCAGGTGTGAGGGCCACACGTATACCAGGTGGCAGCCAGCTTTGCCACATGCCTGTCCCCTCCCAAGGGAAGCAGGACATTCTGTTTTGCTTCCCAGCCCTGCCGCCTTTGCCCTGACCCTCAGGAGGATGGGCTGCATCACCCAGGGTCCCCGCCCTGCTGGGCCCGGCACAGGCTGGCCCGTTCTTCCAACGCCCTCGAGGTCCAGGCCGCCCCGGCGGGAAGGAAGCCCATAACTTCTGGGTCTGCCGGGAGCACTGCCCACGCCGGCGCTCGCCACCCACCGGATCACATCAACAAGGCAACCAGGGGAGAGACTGAGGCCAGAGCCCTGGCTCACTTGAAAGTTTCCGGCCACAGAACCCGCTCAGGGCCAAGAGGCCAATTAGCGACTGAGCCATACATGGAAACAGACCTGTGCACATGTGCACATACACGCACGCACTGACACATATACTCACACGTGTGCACACGCACAGGTGTACGCACACATGCGTTCACTATCCTGCAGTCGCACACACGCACACGGAGGAATCACACGCCCGCGCACACAAGCACGCGTGCACGGAGTGATCCGGGCTGCACCTGGCGTGAAGAGGCCGTGGCGCTTGTGGTTCACGACGGCCGCCACCAGAAGGTCCTTGGGGACCTGCAGGACCTCGCTGGGCACGATGTGGCCACGGCACTCGGCGCTGCCCTCCGGGGGGTGTTGAAGACATCGTCTGTCATCCACCGCTCCAGGCCGGGCCCTTCCCTGGGGACGCCCAGGCGGCAGCAACCAGACCAGCCCTGCCTCGGCAGCCCTCACCTCCTCAATCACGAGGCCCTCTGCGTCCACCCACTGGGGCACCTCCGTGAGGGGCGCAGGGCAAACCGGAAGGCCTCCAGGCCCCGGGAGTAGTCCACGAGGAGGCAGGGGTCCAGGGCATGCACCTGTTCCAGCACCGAGAGCAGCACGTCCTCGGCGCGCTGGAAGTCCTGGGCCCGGGGCGCCCCCCGCGAGCGGATGGCCTGCAGGTAGTGGTGCCACAGGGGCACCTGCACAGCCATGGCTGCGGCCAGGGCTGAGGGCGCAGCCTGCACAGACCGCTCTGAGGCCGGCTTTGCAGACAGGCTGGGAAGAGGCGCCTGCCCAGGGGAGCAGCTGGTCCGCAGGTGGGGCCACAGGTGCCCACGGGTGACTGGCAGGCGGGCGGGGTGCAGCGGGTTAAATGGCTGAACTGGGCCCAGGCCTCTGAAGTGAGGGTGAGTCAGTCACCAACAGTTAGGAATGTCACAGGAGCATTGGGCAGGGGGCGGGGCCTGGCTCCTCCCTTCTGTCACACAGACCCCCCCTCCCAGGCACATTCAGGCTCAAGACTTCGCCCCTCCTGGGCCTGGCCTCCCCGCTGCTGTGCTGTCCCTGGTGCCCCCCTTTCCACCCTCATCCCAGTAGCAGGAGCCACGGGGTCTCTGTGACGTTGGGGCCTCCCCCCAAAACTGGGTGGGACATCCCCACTGCTCAGATGAGAAAGGTAAGGCAGGGCGATGGCTGCCCGAGACCCCACTGTGGGTCAGGGCTGGGGCTGTTTCCATAGCAACCTGGATATACCCTCAGGCACCTGTGCCCTATTAAAGCAGCAGCCTCAAACTTGGTGCCCTCCCAAGTGCCGGTGAGTATCCTGCTACCTCCCCCTGCAGGGTGTGTGTCCAGCCCCTGGCCCCCAGCCCCAGGCCCTCGGACCCTGGAGGTGCCCACCTCCCACCCTGCCTGCCCTTCTGCCTGAGAGGGGCTGTCACCACCTGAGCCTGGAGCTGGACCCAGCCTGGTTCCGGCGACAGTCTCCTTGGGACCGCCCGGCCGGGCTGGGAAGCCTCGCCCTGCCGCCCCCTCCAGCACCTGCCCAGCCGTCTGCCACGGTCCCTCTGTCTCTATGGGACTCTGACCTGCAGGGAGGGGGCACTGCTGCAGAGGAACTGGGGTCCCTCCTTCCTGACCCTGACCCTCAGGTATGGGGCCCTGTCTGCACCTTGGCTCCACTATCTGTGATTCGATGACTCTCACATTCCTCCAGCTTCACTTTCCCAAGAATCTCACAATTCTCCTGAATTTGCCCAGGAGACTTGGCGACACTTTGTGTACCCAAAGCGCCAAGGGGCTCTGAGCCTAGAGGAAGGCCCAGCTCCACGCCCAACAGGCCCCACTAGGTATCTGCTCCCGGCTCAGGGGTAGCCCTGTGCCCGGGGAGCGCTCCTCTCTTGGCCCCTGGAGCCCCGTCCCCCCGGCCGGGGACATTGAAGTGCCTGAGGCTGGCTGTCCACTCTCCCTCCTGTGTGGTCTCCTCTCCCTTGCCGTGCGTGTCCATCATCGCCCTTTGCTGACACCCCTGCTCCTGTGGCCCCAGGACCAGGCCCATCTGCCCTCAGACGTCTCAGGCACCTTGTACCCAGCAAGCTCAACGTGCGTCTCCAGTCTGCCCCCAGAGGGTTCTCCCACCCCCCACTCCCATCTAGAGGTCACCCTCCTTCTGCCCAGTTAGTCCTGAATCTGCTCGCCCCTCCCTGCGTGCACACCTCCACCCATAGCCACCCCTCCTCAGCCCCATGCCGCTCCTCCCCGGGCCTCCCGGCCACGGCCCTGAGCCTCCAGAGCCTGCCCACCCAAGGGGAAGAAATCCGACCCCACCGCGTGCCTCTGGTGTCATCCGTCTCCGTCTCCGTACTTGCATGCTCACAGGGCTCGCTTCCTCCCCTGGCCTGACAGCAGGCCCTGCCTGGCTGACCCCTGACCCCTCCTGTGGCACACTGGTCCCCTGCCAGTTCCTTGCTGCCCCACCCCGGGCCCCTCTGCACACGTTCCCCCGCCCCGGCCCCTGCCCGCTGCCCCCCTGTGCTTTCCCAGACCTCAGCTCTGATCGGAGCCCTGATGAGCCAGGCCACGTCCTTTCCCCTGCAGCCCCTGGACGGGTGGTAAATGCCCCCAGCAGATGGTAAACTCCATGCGGCTGGGGCAGGGTGGACCTCCTCAGTGTACGCCAGGGTGGGCACAGAGGCTGGCACGCAGCAGGCACAATGAGTGGAGGCCCCAGGAAAGCTGGATGTGAGCTCCGCCTGGACCTGCCAGGACCCAGCCGGGAGAGCAGGGAGAGAGACGAGAGAGTCGGGGCCGAGGGCGGAGGGGAAGCAGGCGCCCACCCCAGCTGGCCAGGCAGCGTTAGACCACGTACCTCGGGCCACAGCCGCCAGGACCACAGCCCTGGGACCCCAGCGGGGAGGAGCGGGGAGTGAGGGGAGGACCAGACGTGCTCAGCGTCGCGGGCGGATCTGAAGAGCTCCCCGTGGGCCGGGGCGGGCGTGCCTGCGCGTGTCTGTGCTGCTTCCATCTCAGTGTAGCTCAGGGCAGCGCGGGAGCCTGTATTTCAGGAGCTCCCAGAGGTGCTGGGAGAGGGGTCACGCATTCCACCTGAACAGGCTCGTGAAATGAATCCTGGGAGCACAGTGGCAGCCCCCGCGAGGGCTCGGCACAGGTGAGGGACAATCCGGGTGGCGAGGGGCTTGCCCCCGGAAGGACACAGGTGGCGGCCCTGCCCTGGCTGCCGTCCGGAGCAGCCCCCGGGTGGCCGGCGTCAGACGGAGGAGAGACTCTGGCCTCGGCGTGGCCTCGCTCCGCCCTGGCCCCTCGGTTCCCGGCCCATTTGGGCCGCATCCCACGTCGCCCGCTGTCCCCCGTTACTGGACGTCAGACTCGTGCACAGTGATGCCCCTGGGGCTGGAGCCCCTGGATCCCAGTGATTTCCTGGGAAAGCATTTCCCCCGGGTTACAGGACGTGAGCCCTGGCGGCCAGGATCTGTCCCCGCTCCCGGTCGCCGTGGCCCAGGGGCTGTCCTCCTGACCACCCACCACCACCCCGCGGGCCTGCTTCTCAGCACGGCAGCCTCTCCCCCTTCGCTGGCACGGGGGAGGCGGAGGGTGTGGAGGCTGCTACCCGCTAGGAGGGGCCGCGGGGCGGAGGGGAGGCAGGCTGCCCCCGGGGAGGCGGCCACCCAGCCTGCTGCCCTTTCTCACAGGGACCCAGCTCTCAGCGTGCGCCCAGCTCTGACGTAAACATGCAGGGAGCCTGCAGGACTAGGTGTGGAAGGAGGTGATGGGACAATCGACCCCAAGGTTGATGGAGACGCCTGGGGAGGCACTCGGGTCGGTTCCTGCACAACATGCAAGATGCACGTGTGGTGTCGGGGGGCAGGGGGGCGCAGGCCGGGGTGTGAGGATCAACCTCTCCAATGGGGGCTGCGGGGGGGAGCCCCGAGGAGGTGAGCCATCCAGGCGCTTGTGAACACTCGGGCCGCCCAAAGAGAAGCAGGCATGTGGCCGACCAGCAGGGTCACCGGGAAGGTAACCCCCCCACCAGGTGGGGAGCAGACAGCTGAGCCACGAAGCTTTCCAAGGTGGAAGGAAGCCAGGGGTGGCCACAGCCCAGGACGGGGCGGGCCGGGGTCTATGGGGAGAGGGGGGTCCCAAGGGCCTCGGCACAGGGGTGGGGAGGAGGGGGGGTGAGAAAGGGGCCCAAGGCTGACGTTCTCTCAGGCCCAGGGAGCAGCCACACGGTCACCTGGCGTCATGCAGGGTGACCCAGCTCTGTCGCACAGGCCCAGTCAGTCAGCCCAGGGCCAGACCGGAGTCACCCCAACCCTCCCCTAGAATGCGGCATCTATTGCACAGCCCGGACCACAGAAGCTACTAGGGCTCCTTTGAAGCTGCCAGGTGGGGGAGAAGAATTTGATCCCCAGGTGCTGCAGGCAGATTTGGGTTGTTTTTGTTTTTCTTTTTGATATGTTTTTATTGTGACCAAAAAACAAAACATAAAATTTACCATCTTAACAATTTTTAAGTGTAAATTCAGTGACATTAAAAATATTCACATCGTGCCACCAAGATCACCATCCATCTCCAGAACTCTTCTTCTTCCCAAACTGACACTCGGTCCCCTTTAAACACTCACTCCCCATCCCCCTCCCCCAGCCCGTGGTAAACCCCATTCTACATTCTGTCTCTATGAATTTGACTGCTTTAAGGACCTCATATGAATGCGATCATACAGCGTCTGTCTTTTTGTGGCTGGCTTATTTCACTTAGCACGGTGTCTTCAAGGTTCACGTATGCTGTAGCCTGTGTCAGTACTTCACCCCTTCTGGCTGAATAATGTTCCATTGTATGCACAGACCACATTTTGCTTATGCATGCATCTATCAGTGAACACTTGGCTGTTGTGAAGAACACTGCTATGAACACGAGGGTACAAATATCTCTTTGAGACCCTGCTGTCAATTCTTTGGGGTTTATACCCAGAGGTGGAATTGCTGGATCACGTGGTAATTCTATGTTTAATTTTTTGAGGACTCACCATACTATTTTCTATAGCATCTGCACCATTTTTTATTCCCACCAACAATGCACAGGGATTTTGATTTCTCCACATCCTTGCCAATACTTGTTATTTTCTGGGGCTTTTGGTTTGTTTGTTTGGTTGGTTGGTTGGGTTTTTTTGGCCATGCTGCACGGCCTGTGGGATCTTAGTTCCCCGACCAGGGATCGAACCTGGGCCCTCGGCAGTGAGAGCATGGAGTCCTAACCACTGGACCACCAGGGAAGTCCCTTCTGGGGTTTTTTGATAGTGGCCATCCTAATGGGTGTGAGGTGATATCTCATTGTGGTTTTGATTTGCATTTCCATAACGGTTAGTGATGTTGAGCATCTTTTCATGGAGTTATTGGCATTTATATGTCTTCTTTAGAGAGATGTTTATTCAAGGCCTTTGCCCATTTTAAAATCGAGTTGTTTGGAGTTTGCTGTTGTTGAGTTGTAGGATTTCTTCATATATTCTGGACATTAATTCCGATATCAGGTATATGATTTGCAAATATTTTCTCCCATTCTGAGGGTTGCATTTTCACTCTCTTGATAGCTTCTTTGATGCACAGAAGTTTTTAATTTATCCAGTTTATTATTTTTGGTTTTGTTGTTGCCTGTGTTTTCGGTATCATATCCAAGAAATCATTGCCAAATCCAAGGCCACGAAGATATTCCCCTACGTCTCAGCTCTGACGATGAGGACTTTCGTGGCAGGGTTTTAATGCCCCGATAGCCCCACACCTCCCAGGTGCCCCAGGTGGAGGCACCCTCCCCCGGGCTCCTGTCTTCACCGTGATGTAGAGTCTGGTGCTCCGCTGTACCCACCACACGAGAGCAGGTGCCGGGGGGCAGGGTCCCTGCGTCACCCCTGCAGCCTCTCACCCCCCACTGTCCGAGCACCCCCCCTTTGAGCCCCCCAGGTAGGAACTCTCCCCAGAGGGCAGGGTCACACTCTTCAAGCCCCCGAGCCCAGCTCCCTGGGGGCAGACGAGGCCCAGCCTCCGGGCAGCAGGAGGTGCCGAGCCTGCCCCTTCCCCGCCCCCTCCCCAGCTCCCCAGGTGCTCAGTCCTTGGGGCCCACGGGGTCCAGGGCTCAAGGAGCTAGAGGCAGCCTTGGGTGCCAGGCAGGTGCCCCAGCCATGGCGGTCAGAATCTGGACCTCAGCTCGGCGCCTTCGGAAGCCAGAAGTCACCACTAATCCAGAGGGGCCATGGTCAGAGGATGGCCTCGTCCCCCTTCCCCCAGAACTGTCCGCTGAGCCCCGCGGCAGCCCCGAATGCCCAGCAGGGCTGCGTCTGGCCAAGAGCCCGGCCTGTCCCTGCGTGGGGCACGCTCGTGGCTCTCCCCACGGGTGGTGGGCAGGGGGTGGGGGCAGCCTGAGGACACCAGCAGGAGACAGAGGGCACGCGTTGCTCGGGGAGAGCTTCCTTTAAGCAACGGCACCGCCCTCGTGAAGTTCGGTTCTGAGGAAGTGGCCTGGGCCCCGCCAGTCTCGCCCCTGGCACCCCTGGGGACAGATATGCTGACCCGCTAAGTGTCCACCCTCACTGCTGGTCCCTTCTGGCCTTGCCCGGCAGGCCACCTCTATCTCCTGAGCCGCCGCAGAAGAGCCCAGGTCTCTGGGAGTCTGGGGACCACCCCCGTCCCCAGGGCCCCGAACTGACCTCCTTTTATTAGGGGGGCTGTCACTCCCGGCTGCAGGGCCCGCCTCCTGAGGCTGCCCGTTTCCAAGAGGGACTCCTGTCGGCATTAGCCCGGCTGGGAAAGGTCCAGATTTGAAGGAGGATCCCCTGAGGGCAGCAAGTGGGGAGGGAACACTGGGGTGCCAGGCTCACTGCAGAGGCCGAGGCTGGGGAGGACAGAGCTCTGGGTCTGCAGGGACAGCCCCGATCCCCCCCTTCTCCTCACCCATCACCACCCCCGACGGGTCAGCTGTTGCCAATGCTCTGTGTGGTTCCGGGGAGGCTCAGGTGAGGGAGAAGTGAACTTCCCGTGGCAAGTATGAAACGCACGACCCGTGGGGCAGGTCACCCTGAAAGGGCGCCAGAGGGAAACCAGATTCCAGAAGGCGCATCCAAGGGCGAGTTAGGAAGACGGGGCTCTCCTCTGGTCCTTGGGCAGGTGACCTCCCCTCCGCAGGCTCAGTCTGCCCACCTGTTACACGGCATTGCCCTACTGAACTCAAGTTCCTTTGCAAATGCTCGGAAAAGAGTCATAGTTTATGACTCTCAATCAGGAAGGACCCGTGGTCTGCATGCCTCCTCTACCTGGTGTGTGGCCACCAAGCACACAACTCCTCCTGGGGCAGCTGCCCAGTGGAGGGCTGAGGGCCCTTCCCTGCAGGGCTGGGGGCCTGGGGGAGAGGCCGGTCGCCCGGGTGTGGTCGCTCACGTGGAGGGCTTCACCCAGCGCCTCTCCAGGTCTCCTGGGGAACGGCTTCTGGACAACAGCGTTCGTTAGTCTCCGTGGCAACGGGGCCTGCACTCCTGTTTCCAGGGAAAACCAGCCCTCAGCGTCGCGGTTGCCGCAGCAACGCCTATGGGCTCAGTCAGCCACGCTGTCCCGCCAACCCAGAGGGGGCAGCTGGGCGCCCAGGACAGAGGAGCCAGGTGCTGCCCAGGTGCGGGGTCGGCGCACAGAAGGAGGTCCTGGCCTGGCCAGGGTCCCAGGAGGAAACTCACCGGCAGCAGAGTCCCTGCTTTCCCTTGGGTCCTGTGCCCCAGCCCACGATGAGTTCCACCTCCAGCGAGCCTGGCAACGGGGGCTCTGCCGAGCGGTCCCGGCCGGGGCTGGACGCTGTGATCCAGGTCAGTGGCGTGGCTGTCCTCCGGCACCCTGCTGGGAGGAGGCCCCAAGGGCACCCTGCTGGGAGCAGGCGCCAAGGGCACCCTGCTGGGAGCAGGCCCCAAGGGCACCTTGGGAGGGAAAGGACCCTGCACAGAGAGGCCACACCCCCCGGCTCCAAGGGGCACCTTCCACGTGTTCACGTGGCCAGCGTGAGCACCACACGAGCGTGCACACGCACACACAGGCGCCCTTACACACAGGCGCACACACACACACACAGGTGCACACACGTGCAGACTCTGCTCGGGACAGGAGCCTGGGAGAGACTGAACCGGGGGCCGGGGACCTGCGCCCCAGGCCCAGCCTCCCTGCTCCGCGCTGTGTGGGCTCGGGCTGTCAGCCCCCCTCTCTGGGCCTCAGGCTTGCCGCCTGCACCCTGGGGGTGGGGCATGGAGGACCCTCCCACCCCGACCTTCTGGGGTCTAGTTCACTACTGCCTTGGGGCCAGGTGTGGGAATCAGCGGGGGTTTCCCTGGAGAGACGTGCACCCGTGGGGGTGGTCCATGCCCGGTGTCTACTCTGTGAGCTCCAGAAGCGCTGGTTCAGTTTTCCTTCACAGCACCCACCTGCGTAACAAAAACAGCAGCTACAACGATAACTACTGGGAATTACCCCACGCCCCCTCCTCGTCACTCCCTACTTCCAGCCCCGTGCCCGGCCCTGCCACCCCACCCCCTTAAGTGCCCCCCGCCGGCCATCACAGACAGACAGTCCCCACCCTGATTTACCCCTCAGGGACCCCAGCGAACCCCTGGGAACCAGCTGACTCAGAGTTGTTTATCAACCCAGTTATTAGAACCTCAAAACTGCGCTGTGTGAGGGGGTGACATGGCCCTGTGCAAATAGGTCACCGCAGAGGAGTAATTGCCTGCAGTTGTCCCCGTAATTAAATAGCATGGCGGAGCCACCACACGTGCGCGCGCACACACACAGGTGCCCACGCAGGACAGAACACGACAAGGGCACCAGCAAGACTGACAAGATGGCCCTGGGTGGGGTGACTTTCTCTGTCCAGCTCCCGTGAGGCCCAGCTCTGCGAGGTCCTGGGTGCTGGTGACCATGAGGGCCGGTGGGGGTCAGGGGAGGGAGGGCCACTTTCACGCCAGTTTCCAAGCCAGGCACCCCCTCAGCCTGTGAGGATTCTACCACCCCTTTGGGTTCCAGGAAAATAGAGGCTCGAGAGTTGAAGCAAGTTGCTATGGTTACAGGCCGGTTTGAGGGAGAAACACAGGACGGAGCTGAGATCCGGCAGTGGGCATTGGTGCTTGGCAAAAGTGGCTGCCCCCCAACTCCCGCTGCCCGTGGGAAACCGTCATCTGAAAGCCACGGGGAGCCCTGGCCGAGGTCCGCTCCACCCGCCCAGCCAACACCTGTTGTCTGCACCACGGTGATGGAGATCGCGGTGCAATTACTCCAGGGCTGAGCAGGCAGGCAGGCGCCTCAAGATGCCCAGATAGGCCCGTCCGGAGGGGGAGGATGGGGGCATCCTCCAGTCCCTCCAGCTACAGACGGGGAAACCGAGGAGTCTGGGCAAGGTGTGGCTTGAGGACGGGGGCTCCTGTGGGACCAGGCCTGAATGCGCTCCCCTGCCCAGAGGAGCTCCTGACACCCCGCTTGCTGCAGCCGGAGCTGCTGCCCCTGTCAACCCCGGCCCGGCCCACCCTTACAGATGCATTCTCTGAGGGTCTGGACGCAGAGGCGGTGGAGAAGCCAATGGGCAGGAAGATTTGTAATTCTGGACCCAGTTCCTCTAGAAGCTTCAGGAATTTTCACTCTCTCTTTTGGGTTAGGTTTTGATTAAAGGTATTTTTCTAAGAACTTGTCCATTACATCTAAATTTTCAAATTTACTGCCGAAAGTTGTTCCCAATATCCTCTTACTGTCTTCTTGAAGTCTGAGGATGTGAAGCTGGGTAACCACCTGCCCCTGAGCGTTGAGGGGTTTGAGACCCAGGGGTCACCCAGGACCCAATCTGAGGAAGTCCCTGGCAGGCTGGGATGAGTTGGTCACCCCGAATTGACACCTCCTTTTTCATTGATGATACTGGTCATTGTGGATCCTCTTTACGGTATTTTTGTCTTCTATTTCATTGATTTATATATTTATTATTCCTTTGTTTTTAGTTCCTTGGGTTGTTGTTCTTCTACATGCATGCTTAGTTCATTGATCTGCAGCCTTCTTTGTTTAAAAAATTTTTTTTTACTTAAAAAATTGTGGTAAATTATATATACATAAAATTTGCCATTTTCATCGTTTTTAAGTGTACAGCTCAGTGGCATTAAGTACACTCACATTGTGCGGCATAACCACCATCTAACTCCAGAACGTTTTTCATCTTCCCAAACTGAAACTCTGTCCCCGCTAAACACTAACTCCTCCTCCCCCTCCCCCAGCCCTGGCACCCACCATCCTACTTTCTATCTCTATGAATCTGACTCCTCTAGGGACCTCATATGAGTGGAATCATATGATATTTGCCTTTTTGTGTCTGGCTTATTTCACTTAGTATTATGTCCTAAAGGATCATCCATGCTGTAGCCTGTGTCAGAAGGTCCTTCCTTTCTAAGGCTGAATAATATTCCATCGTACGGATGGGCCACATTTTGTTAATCCATTCATATGTTCATGGATAGTTGGGTTGTTTCCACCTTTGGCTGTTGTTAATAGTGCTGCAAATATCTGTTCAAATCCCTGCTTTCACCTCTTTTGGGTGTATACCCGGAAGTGGGATTGCTGGATCCTATGGTAATCCCGTGTTTAGTTTGAGGAACCTTCATACTGTTTTCCATAGTGGCGGCATCATTTTACATTCCCACTTTCTTCTTCAATGTATGCATTTCCTTCTAAACAAGGCTTTAGCTGTATCCCATAAATTTTGATATAATAAGTTTCATTATTACCCAGTTCAAACTGTTTTCTAATTTCCACTGTGGTTTCTTATTTTATCCCTGGATTATCTAAAGGTACAAATACCTTAGTTTTCAAACATATAGAGATTTTCAAGTTTTTCTTTACATCTAGTTTAACTATCCTGTGCTCAGAGGTTTTGCTTTGAGCATCGTAAAGTGGAAAAGCTGATTAGTGTCCACACGGAGGCAGTCGGGAGGCAAACGGACGCCTGGATCTGGTTTCAGGGAAGAGCTCCATGCTGGGACTAGACGTCCGGGGCTGTTGGCTTGTGGGTCACTGGGTGAGATCCCAAGGGGAGACTGTACCCAGGAAAAGACTGTACACCCACACCTAAAGATGGGGGAGGCGAGAAGGAACCAGCCAAGGGGACCAAGATGGGGAGGCCAAAGGAGGTGAGAGTGACTGGGAGAGGGCGATGTCTGGAAACTTCATGAGGGGAGAGTTTCAGGGAGGAGGAAAGATTGTCAGCACAAAGTGCTGCTAGTAGGTCAAGCAAAGAGGAGACGGTGGACCACGGCATTCAACAACGTGGAGGTCATGGGTGACACTGACCACAAGGGTACCTCGTGGGACGTGTAGGGGCAATACATTTTTTTAAGGTGAGGATAAATTATGACAGTTTGTGTCGACAAGAATGGTCTGATAGAGAGAAAAATAACTGATACGTAAACAGTAAGGAAGGATTGCTGGAGCAATGTCCTTAGTACAAGAGAGAAGATGGTATGGGATGAGGTGGGGGGGGGTGGGATGGGATAGGATGGAATGGGGTGGGATGGGGGGGTGGGATGAGTAGATATATGGATTAAAGCAGAGGCTGGCAAACTTTTTCTGGAGGGGGCCAGATGACTGATACGTTAGGCTTTGCAAATCATAAAGTTTCTGTAGCAACTATTCAGCTCTGACATTGGAGCATGAAGGGGGTCACAGACAGTGTGTGAGCAAATGGATGTGGTTATTTTCCAAGAAAGCTTTACTTATGAACAAGCGGCAGGCCTGGATTTGGCCTACAGATAGAGTCTGCCGAGCTCAGGATTAGCGGACGAAGGGACAAAGGGACGTTCGGGTGGGTGGGGGAAGGGGCTGTCGTACAGATGGTGGTAGACGGTCGAGTGCGCGGGTGGGAGTGGTGGACCGGTGGTAGCTTGGAGAATGGATGGAAAGTCATTGTCCTCAAAGTGTGGGGATGACAGCGGAGCCCCATATTCTAGAAACTGGCCTTTGAGATGAAAAATCACTGGAGTTTCTTTTTTACTTTTGGTTGAAGTATTGCATGCATACAAAAACGTGCAGACGTCCTAAGTGTGCAGCTTAACGGAGCCCATCGTGTGACTAGCACCCTCCCCAGTAGAGCGTTATCAGAATGCCAGAGGCCCCCTCCCCCAGCATAGATTAGCCTTGCCCGCTTGGAAACCTTATAGAAGTGGAGCCATATACGTGCATGTGTATACACACATTCCCTTTGTACTACACCACGTTTGTGAAATTCACCCGGAATGCAGCACGTCGTTATCGTTTGCTGTACACTCGAGTGTGTGAATATGCTGCGCTTGGTGTTCATTTTATAGCTAATGGCCATTTGAGTGGTTTCATGAACAGCACCGCCACGAACATTCTGCTACATTATCTTTGGGGGCCATACGTGTATGTTTCTGTTGGGTGCACACCCAGCCATAGCAGTGCTGGGTCACAGGTCTGCATACATCCAGCTTCAGTGAATACTGCCAACAGGTCTCCTAAGTGGCTGTATGGAGTTACAGTGTGTGAGGGGCTGCCACACATCGTGGCCAACACTTGGCATTTCCTGTCATTTTCCTATTTAGCCATTATGGCGAATGCACAGTGGTATTGCATTATGGTTTTAACTATCATTTACCCGATGACTAATGAAACTGAGCACATTTCCCTGTGTTTATTGGCCCTCCAGACATCTTCCTTTGTGAAGTGTCTGCTCTACAATGTGCCCCTTTTTCTCTTGGGGTGCCTTCTCTTCTTATTATTGATTTGGATTTGATTGCATAATCTGGAAACAAGTCCTTTATTGAATACGTGCATTGCAAATATCTCCTGTGGGTGGCCTTTTCACTCCTGTAATGGTGCCTTTGAGGAACGGTTCATAACTTTAATACGGCACAATCTGTCCATTTTCCACCTTAGGTTAGTGCTGCTTGTGTGCTATTTAAGAAACACACTTTGCCTACTCCAAGGCACAAAGAGGTTCTTCTATGTTTTCTCTTAAAAGCTTTATTGTGTTACTTTCACAGTTAAATCTGCAATCCACTTGGAATTGACCTCTGTGTATGGTGTGAGGTAGAGACCACCACGCATTGCCTTCCATATGAATAGCCAGTGGACCTAGCCCCAGACTGAAAATCCCATCATCGCCCCACTGCACTGTGTGTCACCTTTGTCACTCACCAGTGTGTGCATGTGTCTGTGCACATGTGTCTGCATGTGCACGTGTGCATATGTACTTCCAGAGTTCGTGACCTCTTCTGCTGGTCAGTTGGTCCTTATACCAGTGCTACCCTGTCTTCTTCGCTGTGGATCTGTGACGTGTCGTTACGTCTGGGAGCATAAGCTTTGTCTTTCTTCACGATTCCCTACATACTTTTGACTCTTCCATATGAATTTTAGAATCAGTTTGTTAATTTCTACAAACTAAAAACCCTGCTGGGATTTGGATTGGGATTTTATTGAATCTGCAGATTAATTTGAGGAGGACTGACGTCTTTACAATATCGTCTTCCATTCTTCCATTTACGTTTTTGCTAATTTTACTCAACATAGTTCTCAACGGAGCGGTCTTGCACATATTTTGTTATCACATTGGCTCCTAGGTATGTGACGTGTTGGGAAGCTATTACCGTTTTTAAAATGATAATAGCTGAGAAACCGGCTCTGTTTTGAGGGTCGCTCCATTCCCAGGCAGCTACAAAATGCTCTGTCGTTGATCTTCCAAACTCAGAGCACCCACCCCCAGCCCAGGACGCCCTGCCGCTCACCTCTCCCTGAGTGTCGGCCCATCTACCCCACTGCTTCCGTGGCTCTCTGACGTCTTCAGAAGTAGGAGCTTCACAGCCTAACTGGCTGCTCTAGTACCTGCAGAGGGAGTGCTGGCCCCCTGGGCCCTCTGTGTCCTGCGTCCTCCCCTCCCCCCCCCACACCTTCTCCACCCACGGGTTTTGTAGAGGTGCTTATGGTTTAAGGTTCCAAAGTGGGGAGGTCTGAGGGGGAGAGGGGGAAGGGAGAGGCACCGGGGGGAGGGAGGAGGTGCCGTCAGGAGGCCCGGGAGGGGTGGCACAGTCATGAAGTCGCACCTGCCCCCGGAGCAGAAAGGAGGGCACTGTGGTGTTCAGGTTCTGGAGCTGGCTCTGCCACTGACTGTCTGCCTCAGGGTCCCCATCTGTACGAGGGTGAGACAGGTGGTCTGGGGGGCTCCCCAGAGCCTGGGTGAGTGAGGGCCCACCCTTGGGACAGGAGCCGGGATGGTTTGAGAGCGCCAGGGTGTGGCCAAGCCCTGTGTGGACGGCAGCCAGGGTCACTGCTAATCAGATGGGACATGTCTCCCTTCCTCGTTCAGAAGCGAAGATGGGGCGCCAGCATCCTCACGGGGACGTGAAAGGCCTTCAGTTACCTCTCCCTCCTCACGGCTCCCATGCACCGTCCTCCCCCAGCCCCGCACAGGCTGGACACCCATCCCGCTGCCTCTGCCTCCTCTGGCCCCTCCACCTGGACGCCCGACCTCTGTCCCCTCTGGCTGCTGGACTCTTATTTATCCTTCAAGGTCCAACTCAACTGCCACCTCCTCCCGGAAGCCTGTGTGGGCACAGAGGACTCAGTAGCAAACAAGATCGACAGGATGCTGCGCTTCTCTCATCCCGTGACATGAGTCATTTTTCAGTTGGTGATTCATACCTTGGACTTGGTTTTCAGTCCCTCTGGTAGTGACCTGTGTCTGAGCCGGCTTGTGTGCCAAGCGCTGATGGTGCCGGCGTGGGGACGCAGAGATGAATGAGAAATTGTCCCCCATCCCCAGTGCCTGCTTTCAGGCCTGGCCCAGATCGCCCCTTTATTGTTAGTTGAGGCCCAAACTACCACCCGCAGAAGCCTGACCCGGCTCCTGGGGTGATGCCCAGGGCCCCAGAGGGCTCAACGGACGCACAGAGATCGGAAGCTGGGCGGCGCTGCGACACAGCCTGGCGGGGGCCGGGGGTCACCCCGGGCACAGAGGAGCTCTTTCTCCTGAGGAAATGGGGCCTGGCAGGCGGCCGCCCAGGCCCAGGGCCCTCTCTGCAGCCGGCCAAGCCACGGAAGGACGGCAGGCAGACGTCCGGTGGCTGGACTTGGCTGGAGGCCCTGTCCTCAGATGTGCTCTTCAAGCTGTGCCCACGCCTGGCGAGGGCCAAAGCCTGGCCCTGGGGTGCCTGGGGCCCTGCAGGAGTGCTGGGGAGGGTCTGAGGGGCAGAGGCGGAGGAGGAAGCGAGGGCTGGGCCGCCCCCCCGTTCCTCTGCCTTCAGGGAGGGGACCCAAGGCCAGCGTGCCTGCGGAGTCCTGATCTCGGGCCACTGGGAAGGTGCTGGGGGCCCACGGGCGGGGGCCCAGTCCCAGCACCGCCGCCGTGAGTGCAAGACCCTGAGCCGCCCTTCCAGCCGAGGTGACAGATATAAAACGGGTGCTGGGAAACCCCGCGAGGTGACGCCCTTCTCACGTCTCCATGAGCAAGGGAGCCTCTGCCTTCCGGCCGCCCCCAGGAGCCCCAGCCTCCCTCCTCGAGCGCCGGGCAGGCCCAGCTCCTGCAGCGCCCCTTGCAGCCACACGGTGGCACTGTTGGAGCTCCGCCACCCCAGACCCAGGCTGCTGGCCGGGCCCCCCGACTCTGCAGAGGGGCCCAGGATCCTGACTCGCTCGCGCTGCCCCTGCTCCCGCTCGTGGGAGCGCGTGGCCTGTGTCCTGGCTGAGTTGAGGTCCCCCGCTGGACACCCGCTCTCGCAGGGTGACTTTAAATGGGGCTTCTGGCGCCCCTCCCTGCCTTGCCACTGGGCTCATCTGGACCCACCCCGGGCCACCCAGGGGTCTCCGTCACTGGGCTCTGGGTATGGGGCAGCCTCCTCTTCCTTCCAGAAGTCGCTGGGCTCCTCTCCCTGGGGACCTGTGCCTGAGCAGCCTCCGGATTCAGAGGGGCCACTCAGGGGTCCGATGCTGGTCACCGGCACGGGAAAGAGAGAGATTGTTCTGTGTGGTTTCCGCTTCCATCTTACAGCTCCACCCGCCCTCCCGAGCCGCCTCGTGTCCTCACCTGCGAGGGTGGATGGCAGGGTCCCCCGAGCCGCAGCCCCCGGGCCCCTGGGACGCCCCACTTTCAAAGATGGAAACACACGGCTCAGGAGAGCAGGTGGCAGCCGGGGCTCAGGCAGCGCACTGGCAGTGGCAGACCAGGGGCCGCAGCCCACCTCTCCCAGAGGGGAGCCCTTCTCCCATCCCGGTGGGAGAGAGGGGAGCCCAGAGTCCTCGGAGCGGAGACCCTCCCCATCCACATGGCCACACGGGGAGGGCGGCGGCGATGAAGGAGGGGCGGCCACCCCACTGGGGTGCACACACAGGCCCCCCTCTAGGGCTCACCGGGGGTGTCACGCAGGGGCTGTGACCTCCCTGAGGTCCTTAGAGGCCGGTTGAGCTGATGGGGAGGAGGACGCTGGGGACAGAAAGGAGGAGGGGACATGGTCAGGCTCAACTGAGAGTCTGAGGTCTTTTGGGGAACTGATGCCCAGCCCTGGTGTCCCCTCTGGCCAGCTGAGACTGCGAGGGGGGGAGGGGGCTTCTAGAAGTCTCCCAGTGCACTGCCCGGTCACAGGCCGACAGCACACCCCCCAAAGCTGGGCCAAAAACCCGACCCAGAGCCACCCCTGGCCCACGGGGCTGCAAGTGGCATCGCGGGGTCCCGGGCGGGCATGGGGGGAACGAAGCCCCAAGGCCAGAGGTTGGTGCAGGCCCAGTGACCCACCCTGGGTGAAGGTCCCTCTCGCTCCGGGCCCCTCCCCGCCCCCCGTTACTGGGGGGGAGTGGGGGGGGCAGGAGGTGGGGCGGGGTGGGAGGGGGCAGCCCCAGGGCCTCTGCGCACCCCCGCCGTGCCGCCCCCGCTGCCTCCCTCAGCTCCAGCTGGGCCACGGCCCATCGCAGGCACCCCGGCCGCAGCTGGAACCCATTACGCCCCCAGCTCCTCTTGGGACGTCTCGGCTAATAAGTGACCCTCTGTAAATGTTAGGAATGAGTCAAGTTTGTGCTGCTGCTGCTTTCCCGTTAGCGGGTGGCGCCGCGGACGCCCGGGGGAGCGGGGAGGGTGGTGTGGAGGGCGGAGGGGCAGGGGCCTTCCTGGCCTAGGAGGAGGCTTCCTGGACTTGACAGTCCCGCGGGCCTCAGGTGGCTCTCGCCTCCCCGTTGGGCCTCAGTTTCCCTGAGTGCAAAGAGGGTTCAGGGTGGATGATGGCTGAGCCCCTGCCAGCGACCTTTCCTCCCCTGAGGACAGGAGGGGCCCTGGTGGTCTTGGCGCCCCCTTCCCGGTTCTGCCCAGAAGGGGCAGCGGGCACCTGCGCCCCTCCCCTCAAGGGAGGCTGCTCACCGCCCACCCGAAGTCATGCTGAGGGGGATCCCCCAGGGGGAGTGTGGTCGAGGTGCCGCCCCAAGACCTCCCAGGGGACTCAAACTCCTACACACAGGTGAAGGAGGACTGGGGTCCAGGTGAACCAGGGCCAGGGCTCTCACTCCCCGTGGGGGGCAGTGGAATTCAGTCCCGAGAGTTTGCTCAGTGTCTGCCCAGCACCGAGCTCCTGTTGGGATGGGGACGTGGCTTCACCAGGTGTCATGCAAGAGCCCGGGTCTCGGGGTGGCCCTGGCCACTCTGGTGCTGACGGAGGGGCAGGCCTTGTGTCCAGCCAGATGTGAGCGGAAGAGACCAGGCTGGGGTCTCAGGAGGAGGGGACGGGCTGAGATTGTATCAGGGCCGTGGGGTGGGGGGGAGCAGGGGTGCACCCAGGAAGCCCTCCATCCCTGCGAGCCCAGGCCTGAGGGTCAGAGCCAGGTGGAGGGGTCTAGGCCTCGAGAGGGTCTTCAGGGAGAGCTGGGAGGGTCAGAGGAGGACAGGCAGGTAGGAGGCTGTGTGGTGGTCACTCACCAGGGCCCTGGGCTGGGAGGCAGATCTGGGGAGTCTAGGGGTGGGGGGTCTTGGGAAGCCGGGGGTGGGGAAGGGCTGGGCACATGGTGGTGAGTTTGAGAAGTCTGGGACCTTCGGGGGTGATGGGAGGACCCTGGTTTGTCGCCCTAGAGAGTCACTGGAGGGGACATCCATCTCCAGTACCCCCTGGGAAGCATCTGGTTACCCTCTACTATTTTCACTCACTGCCTGAAAACTCATGTCACAAATGCAGCAGGGCCGGTGGGCAGCTGTGGACTGTCCTGACTCCTGGGCCATCTTGCCTCGTTACCCTCTAACGTCCAGATGTTCATGCTGGTTTAGAATTGGCTGCCTCGGCCTGGAGCGTTCACAAGTTCCCCCCACGGTCAGCACCACGATAGACCTGGCGACAAAGGCTCCACCCCGGTCCTGGGCTCTGGAGGGCAGCCCAGGCCCTCCCCCAGCTGTGCCATCCTCGTGGAGTCAAGAATGCCCAGGGCCGAGGCAAAGTGCCAGCTCGAGCCCAAGACCCCAAGACCAGTCTCTGGGTACCCAGGACCCAGGGTCTCCTACCCACGTCCAGGCCTATTCGGGCCTCTTCCACAGCCGGTCAGCTGCTCTAGACGGCTAGGAAGGAGGGCCGTCCCCACGAACCTCCCACTGCCCCTCCCTCGGCTCCCACCCTGCCCCGTCCCAGGGCCCACGCGTGCCCCTCCCAGTGGACGGGGAAGCCCCACATGGCTGGCCTTGTCCTAAAGGGGGTGTGTGGGTGGACCTTCTACCAGTTTCCCTCTACTGTTGTCAGCCCCTCCTGTTGTGGGCCTGCTGGGTGGGGTCCAGGCCCCTCCCTGCCAACCCCACTGTGAAAACTGGGAGGCTGCCTGCTCCAGGAGGGCCAGCGGCAAGAGCCTGCCTCCCAGCGTCCCCAGAGAGGTCCACCACGATGGTCAGTGCAGCCCCCGCAGAGGCGGAGCAGGGCTGAAGGGTGGAGCGAGGTGGTGCCCTAGGCTAGGAGTTCTCCGGACCAGGTCTTCTTTCCTCACCTGTGCTCAGAGCAGCACCAGATGGGCAGGGCGCCCTCCCACCTTAAAAGGTGGGGAAACCAAGGCATGGGCCTTGGGTGACCTCAGCCTCGCCCAGTCCTCTCCAGGGCACTTTGCCACCGTATGGGAGCCCCGTGGCAGCCCCCACTAACTCCAGTGGGTTCACGTGGGGCTCTGGCAGCTGTCCAGGGACTGCCCCAGGCATCTCTGAGCGGGTGTTTTTCAGAGGCTGGAGGACACCGTCCTGAGCCCCGTGGCCAGCAGAGAAGACCGGGCGCTGACCGTGCGTGGGGGAGGCTGGCGGGCCTCACCCATCCCCGTGCCTGCCCGCATCCGTGAGATTGTGGCTGGCAGCCTGGACGAGGAGCCGCCGCAAGGTGAGGGGGGGCACCAGGGGAGCTGCAGAGCCGTCAGTCAGAGTCCAGCTTCAGGGAGCCAAGCCCCTCCCTGTCCCCTGAGCGGGCTGGCCCCTCCCGGCCCCTCATCTTCCCCTGTGCTAGGGCGAGAACCGCACCTTCCCACGGCATCGTCCACGGGGCTCAGAAGCCGATCCCCACAGCGCGCTCACCACTAGGCCACAGGGACCGTGCCCACCTAGCCCTGCACTGGTTTGTCACACGTCTGTGCCCACCAGCCTTGATTTCGTCTATGTTCGTTTTTCGTCAGATGAGTGAAATCCTAACGGTTGACACTCAGGAAGCGTGGGTGCTGGGCTGACCCTGACCCCAAGAGCTCTGCTCCCCCAGCGCCCGGGCCCCCTCGCGGTGCCCTCTCGCTGCCTGTCACGGCTGCGTGCGCGGCTGGGTCCCTGCACCGAGGCCACCCAGCCAGTAGGGCAGCCTGGCCCCAGAGTGTGCCCCGAGCCCCTCGTGCGGGGGCCCCGAGACCCCTTTCTGAAATAAGGGGCTCTCCAGCCTCCTAGGGGAACTGGGGACCTCACTGCGTGTGCTAAGGAAAAAGAAAGCCCACTGTGCGGTTAGAACAGCAACTGACTACTTGGGGGTGAGATCTGGTTACCCTGCGTCAGCAGTTCTCACTGCCTGATGGGGGTGTGGGATCCCAGCGTCCAGGCCACCCCGCACACTCCGCTGTAACTGGTTTGGGGCTCGCCCTGGGCATGGGTCTGTCCCGGGGTGAAACGTGACGTCCACTGACAGGAGAGGAAGGGCGGCCCGGGGCTGAGGTGCGGCCCCAGATCGGGGTCCGCCGGGTCAGTCCCGGCAGATCGGCAGGCCGGCGGCGGGGACAGGGAGCCGGGCTGGGGGCTGGGGGCTGGGGGCTGGGGGCTGGCCTGGCCACAGGCTGACCTGCTGCTGCGCCTGCAGGGGTGCGGGAGCCGCCAGCCGCCTCGGCCCACGTGCAGGAGGAGCTGCTGGCCCAGGCGGGGGCCGAGCGGGATGAGCCGGCCAGCAGGTACCGCGCAGTCAGCGAGCGGGTGAGTGTGCGTGGGGACGCGTGGCAGCCGGAGGGTGGCAGCCGGAGGGTGGCAGCCTGGCCCGGGGTGACCGGTGGATCCGTCAGCGAGTCTCAGGACGTGGAATGACAGTGGTCGGCCACGGCACAGCCGGACCCTGGGCAATGGCTAGAGAAGCTGAGGCCGGAGTGGACCGGTGAGAGCGGGACAGGTGCCTGGGGCTCCCCGGCCCCAGGATCCCCCAGGACTCCCCCCCAGCTTAGGCACTGACTTGTGCCCCACCTGCCAGAAGCCCTGGGGGTGGCTGGGTCAGTCCTGACCCCTCGGCCCCAGCATCCAGCCCCGCGTGAGCACGTGGCAGCAACTGCCCAGGGGAGGAGGGGGGGAGCCCAAAGGAACCGCCTGGGGGCCTGCCGAGGAACTGGGCCCGCCCCCAGCCCCCACCCCCGACAGCCGAGGGTGGACAGACCCCGGACACGCCCTCGGCCCCTGGTCCTCTGTCCTCAGTGCCCTGGGCAGACGCAGTGCCCTCCAGGGTGACTGGCTGCAGCAAGAGGCCGTTTGGTCACGACCTGTGGGGCTGGGAGGGCCTCCCTGTGGACAGATGGGGAAACCGAGGCAGAAAGGTGACGAAACTTGCTAGGCCAGAGCCTCTGTCCCATGTCTGTCACCCCAAGACATGATGGCTTCTGAGGCAGGACTGGGCTGGGGTGCCCGGCCCACAGTGTGGGGCACTGGGAGTCCCTGTGTCTGCAGAGTCCCCCTGGTCTACGTGGCAGGGCAGATGACCCCACTTTCCAGATGAGGAAACTGAGGCTCAGAGCTAGTCCGAGTTGCCCAGGGCCACGCCGCCATTGTTGGGGCTGAGACCTGACTCAGATCTTTCTCCGGCATGATCAGTGACCAGTGCCGAACGCCCGAGGGCCCTGGGTCAGCCTCGTCTCCTGGAGGGTTCCGAGGGCTTCCTGGGATAGGCGGCGTCACCAGCCCCACAGAGGGAGGGGCTCTCTGCCCCCACCCCGAACTGTCACACCTGTTCTCATCCCCAGCCCCATCCCCGGGCAGGACTGGGAAGGCCCTCCTCATCCCAGGCAGGACCAGGAGCACTGCGGCGATGTCTCCCGCCCTCCCTGGGCCCTGCGTGGGGTGGGGGCGGGGGCGGGGGCGGGGATCTTCCTAGCACTGGGTGGGGAGATGTTGGGAACAAGAGGGCCTGTGGGAATAGAAGCCGCAGAAATCCTGCTGCCGATTAGGAAACGTCGTGAGTCAGTGAGCTCTGAACTCATAGGCCCACGCCAGCTCCGGCAGGCAGCTCAGCACCCCTTGTGAGGGCCACAGAGGGGCCCAGCCTCCTCAGGTTCCCCAAGCAGGTGGGCGGGGCAGATGGTGGTAGCGGGGGGCCACGTGGCTGTTCCGTGGGCGCCTCCAACCTGGCTAGACTCCCAGCCCCCGCCCAGCCCCCTCGGCTGGGCTGGACCCCCGGCCCCTCCTCTCCAATCCCACTGGTAGCTGCGGGGGCCACTCACCTCCCTGTACTCAGGCCCCATGTCGTGCCACAGGGGTGCCCTTCAGCTCTCCTGACCTTCCTGCCTCAGCCCCCCACCAGCCGGCCTCCTCGGGTCGGGGCCCCCAACACTGCCTTTTCCCCTCAGAGCCCCGGGTCCCCGTCTGCTCAGGCTCCAGCAGGCTCGGGGGCTGGCCTGGCCCAATTTGGGGGGCTCCCCTCCCTGCCAGGCCCACTTACTGGGGGTGTGGTCCCCACCCACCCGCTGGATGAGGGGCTGGGAGCAGACAGAGGGTCGAGCACAGGCAGGAGAGCAGCTGCAGGGGTGGGACCCCACGCTCACTCACTCCCATGGGGGTGACCCCAGGCCTGCTCTGCATCTCGGCCGTCCTGCCCCTTATGTGGCTGGACCAGAGCCTGGGCAACCCCTCCACCGGCCGTGGGCACATGGCACAGGGCCATGGCATGGATGGCTGCCTGCCTGACCCGTCTTAGCAGACCCAGCTCGACCCCAGCCCTTATCGCAGCCTGGCCCCCCCCAACTAGGGACCCCAGGGGACCCTCTCACCCGTCCCTGGGAGGGTTTTGTGCCAAAGCTGCCCAGCCCACTGGTCTTGGAAGTGTCCAGCCAGGTGGGTCAATGCCCCTCTCCAGCTGCAGGCCCAGCTGGAGGCCACTGAGGCTCGGCTGCGGAGGTCAGAGCGGGAGCACAGCGTCAACCTGGAGGAGGCCCTCGGCCGGCTAGAGGCTGCCGAGCAGAGGTGAGGCCGGGCAGGCAGGGCGGTGGGGGTGCAGGGAGCTCAGCCGTCACTGCAAGGCAGCGGACGCCACTGTGCTGCAGGGCTGTTGGCACCTCTTCCCAGGTGACTCCAGGGCAGAGCAGCACGGGGAGGAGGAGGAGCACGGGGAGGAGGAGGAGCTCGGGGAGGAGGAGCACGGGGAGGAGGAGGAGCACGGGGAGGAGGAGGAGCTCGGGGAGGAGGAGCACGGGGAGGAGGAGCTCGGGGAGGAGGAGGAGCATGGGGAGGAGGAGGAGCACAGGGAGGAGGAGGGGCATGGGGAGGAGGAGGAGCTTGGGGAGGAGGAGGAGCACGGGGAGGACGACACCCCCAGGGCCTCAGGCGAGAGTGCAGGTCCCACAGGTCACGGGACCTCCCTGGCCCTCTGCTCCCTCATGTGTCACCCCCAGGCCCCCGACACCTGCTGAGGCTGGGGCTCTGGCCTGTACTACAGGCAGGTCGCCTGAGCTGCTCATGGCCCTCGGCTGGCCTCGCCAATCCTGGGGGTCCAGGGGTTCTCCCCTCAGTCCCACTCTTCTTCACACTCCGGCCCTGACTCCCAGGCCCCTTTGGCTTCAAGCCACTCTGATTTCACTATCGGGCTCACTTGCGCACCGTTGGTAAATGTGTGTCACATCCCAGCCCCCCGGAGGTAGCCCCAAGCCCCAGGACACAGCCCCGGAAGGGAAGGGCATCTCTCCACGTTCCCTGCAGGGAGGCCAGCGGGAGGGCTGAGCCTCCACTCCATGGCCAGCTCCGTCTCCAGACCTGGGGGAGGTTAAGCCATTTGTGGAAGACTTCCCGGACTTGGTTCATCCTCAGGGACTCTGGAAAAGGAAGAAAAGTGCTGAGAAGCATTTTGAAAACCCCTTTTTGGAGAAGCGGGGTGGAGGGTGTGGGTAAATAAGCCAAGAGGAGCTGATGCCCCCAGAGCGGAGAGGAGCAGGGGAAGTCCCTGTGGCCTCGCAGCTAGCCGGGGGGTGCGGGCTCCAGCGGGCTTGGGGTCCCCGACTGCAGCCACGTGCAGGCCTGCCCTGGGTGGAGAGAGACCCCCACGGTCACAGAGGGGCTGCCCCCTCCACGGGCAGGCCTGACTCCCTCTCCCCCCGTGCTGCCCGGCAGGGTACCCTCCCAGCCCTGGTACCCTCGGCCCGACTCCCTAACTGTCTTGCTGGTCTCGGGGTCCCCACCTCCACACCCTGGAGTGAGGAGCCAGCCACAGCTGTGCGGCGGAGCCAGGGGGGCTCAGAGGAGGAGGAGGTGGGGAGAGCAAGCGAGTCAGGGCAGGAGGGGCGTGCCGGGGTGGCACCCAGAGGCTGGCCCCCGTTTGCGGGGCCACTGAGGGCCGCTGCAGGTGGGCAGCGCCTCTTAGGGGCAGTCTGGGGGCTGCACAGTCGAGCTGGGGTCGTCTGGGCCCAGGAGGTTCGGGGCCTGGCTGTCTGAGCACGTCCGTAAGGAGAGGCCGCCCGCCCATGGCCACGCCGCTCCGTCCCCGCCTGTCCAGGAGCACCGGCCTCTCCCAGGTGAACACCCTCCTGCGGGAACAGCTGGGACACATGAAGAAGGCCAACGACAGGCTGGCCGAGGAGCTGGCCGGGACGACGGGCAGCGTTCTCCGTCTGCGGGCGGAGCTGGAGCTGCGGGAGAGGCAGCGCTGGACCCAGAGAGAGGTGCTCCCGGCTCTCGCCCGTGGGCAGGGGGATGCCTGGTCTGGTGCCCGTGGCCGGGGTCGGGGTGGGTGGCAGGAACCGGGAAAGGGTAAGCTGGCTTCCGCCATGGCCCCTCCTGGGGGCACGGCCCCTGGCCTCCTGCCACACCATGTCCCCCACTCGGCTTGGCCACATTAGCCTGCGGGGTGGGGGATACCGCGTGGGAAGACCCCCGCTTTGAGAGAAGGACCCCCTGGCTGGGCTTGGAAAGTAGAGTGAGGGCCGAGCCCTGGCTCTGGCGTGGCCGCCCTGCTCTAGCGAGAAGAGTCTCCGCAGGCCCGACTCGTGGTCAGACTCAGGAGCCTGGGCCACACCACGGCCCCCCACTCCCGGGCCAGACCAGCAGGGCCCACGCAGCCTCCTCTGAAACCCGCAGCCCTGGGACGCGGGGTCAGGGCACAGGGCTCCAGGCCTCAGCCTTGCTGGGGGGAGATGCTGTGTTGACCATCCCGGGGTGGTCACCGGGGCAGGACGTCCAGCTTGAGGTAGGGGACACACTTGAGGGTCACCCCACGCCTCTGCCTGCCCACATCTTCCCCGCTGGGCTTGCGACCTCTGCTCCGATCGTCCCTGGATGTCCCCACGGACCTCCCAGCATCTGCCGCGGGCCCCATGGGCAGGATTTCTCCCCAGACGTGGCAGGAGCAGAGGCCGAGCTGGTCCCCGGGCGCCTGGGCCTCAGGCTGACCCTGCACAGGTGTCCCTCGGACAAGCCCATCTCAGAGAGGCCGTGTCGGCACTTCCCACACGGATCGGGCGGAGCAGGAGGCCCAACCCCGCTGTGCAGACAGAGCCCCTCCTGCTGGACAGCTGTTCCGATCAGAAGCCGAGAGGCCCCTCCTGCTGCAGCCACCCCTGCACGGGGACGGGAGGGTATCAGGGGCGCCAAGAGGGAATGCGTTTGTCATCACAGGGTGGTCGTCGATGGCCGGGCTCCCGCATGGGGTTGGGGAGACATGGGAGACACATCACGCCCCCGCCTTGGCCGCTAGGGAAACAAATGCCCTGGAGACGGGCCTCGGGTCCAGTTTGGCACTGGTTTATCGAGGGTCTTTATCCCCCCTTGGCCTTGAATATGACTCTCGCTGGCTGGCGGCTCTTCCTGTCAGCGCCTTAAAGACACCCCTCCTCTGCCTGCTGGCCCGCCGCGGAGGGCATCGTCTTCTTGCTCTGGCCGCTATGAGCGCTTGCTCTTGCTGTGACTGCATTCTGCCGGCTTCCCGTGCCGACGACGTGCGGATTTCTTTCTGTCTGTCCTGCCTAGGACTCCTCAGGGTGCTGTTCTTCCCTTGTCCTTGGAAAGCAGCCGTTACCACCTTCAGTGTCACCCAAGCCCCTCTCTCCCCTGCCCTCTCCCGCCCCGTGGACCTTACCCATCCCCGTGCTCCCTCCCACGCTTCTTAACCTCCCAGACCTTCCTTCCTTCTATCCCCCTGGTCTATGTGGTAGATAACTTTTTCAAATCTACCCTCCTGGTCATCAATTTTCTCTTCTGGTGTCCAACCTCTGTTAAACCTGCCTATTAGGCTTAAATTCTAAACGTTGTATTTTTCATCTTTAAAAATTCTGACTTTTATTCAGGATATTTTCCAGATATCTTACTCTTAACTGGTATTTTCAAGCCTCTCGTGTGTTTATTGATGCATATTAGAAAACAGTTATTTTGTAGTCTGTGTCTGATGTTCTAATATCTGAACTTCTTCAAAGTGTGAGTCTATTGTTTCTGCTAGGTCTTGGTCATGGTGCTGTGTTTCCTTGTGTCTTTGGTGGTTTTTAAAAAAATTTTTTTAACTAAGAGCTGCGTGTTATCCTTGGGACTCTGAAAATTCTTTGAAACCTGGAATGAATGTGGTATGTTCCAGAAAGGATTGTCATTTGCTTAGGACAGTTTCTTAGGGGCTCTGACGACCTTTGGGCCACATTGAAGTAAATTTTCAGCTTTATTATTTTTTTTAAACCACCCAGGTTTTGTGAATCCAGGCTGAAAACTGCACCAAGGCTAACTTGTGGTTCCAAAACCACAGGGAGATTTTTTCCTTGCTGTCTTGGTCCCTCCAGGCCTCTGTAGCAGAAGTACCCCAGCCTGGGGGCTTGTCCACAAACATTTATTTCTCACAGCTCTGGAGCCTGGAAGTCCAAGATCAAAGTCCCAGGCCCTTCAGCTGCTGGTGAAGACCGCTTCCTGGATCACAGAATGATAACTTCTGGCTATAAGCTCACATGGCAGAAGGGACTGGACCCTCATGGGGCCTCTTTTATAAGGACACTAACACCAATCCTGAAGGTGGAACCAGAAAGCCCTGCCTCCAAATACCATCACATTGGGGATTAGGTTTCAACATGTGAATTGTGGGGGACACTGCACCTCTTTACAGCGCCCTGCAGGCAGGTGTGTGTGTGCATGTGTGCGTGTGTGTGCTTGTTCACCGTCCATGGCACCTCCTTACAGCGCCCTGCAGGCAGGTGCGTGTGTGCATGTGTGTGTGTGAATGTGTGCGTGTGCATGTGTGCGTGTGCGTGTGCTGGTTCACCGTCCACGGCACCTCCTGACAGCACCCTGCAGGTAGGTGCGTGTGCACGCGTGCGTGCTGATTCGCCCGTCTCTAGCACACCTTACTTGGAGTGCGGCTTGGTGGATCCCTTCCACGTGTGAGCAGACTCCCCCTTGGGTGGACCTTAAACTTTCCTCTCTGTCCCCAGAGCCCCTGTGGTCAAGGAAACGTGTTCAAGTTACGTTTGGCAAGTCCCTCTCGAGTCCCTGAGTTTACTGGTTCCTGGTTTGCGTGTCCCTTACCATACCGGCCGCCCAGCCTTGCATTCAAGAAGTTGTAAAGTCCGGAATCTCATGTATGCCGCTGTCTTAGCGGGCAGGCGGGGCAGGTGTCCGCTCTTCCATGATGCTAATCGCTGCTCTTCGATGATCACAGTCGGGGGGTGGGGTGCAAGTATACACAAGGCTCTGGCACCAGGCGCAAAGGGCGTTCCCTACCCAAGGTACACAGCAGAGTGTTACTGGGCTCGATGGGGGGCCCCTCAGATGGGGGCTCCGGGGAGGGCGATCGGCGAAAGCTTCATGAAGTGGCAGGTGAGCGTGTGGGTCCTGAGCCGGAGGACCGGCAGCACGTGAAAGCACTTTCTTTGTTTGAAGCAACATTGAAAAGCCGCAGGCGGGGCTGTAACAGGCAGGAGGGGCCGTGGGAGCACTGGGCGTGGTGGTGAGCCCTCCGGGGGTCCCTGGAGGTCAGTGTTCAGGACACAGCCCAGTGCAGGGCCTGGGAAGGTGGTGGGGAGACTCAGGACCTTCTGGGCTTCGGCTTAGTTCCCTGCAAGGCTGGCGCCGCTGACCGCCCGTGACTCCATCCCACTCCTGCCCCCAGCTCTCCCCCCCGTCCCCTCCCCGTTCACAGCCCAGCAGTGGGCTCCCACTGCACCTTACAACCTCGTTCACTCCGCCTGTTCTCAGGCGTGGCTTCCCCACCCCTACCACTGCATGGGCTCCTACTGGCAGAGGCTCCTGCCTCCCTGCCACCTTGAAGGGCCAGGCCCCACTCGGGACGTCCTCGGAGCCCTCCGAGAGTAAGTGCTGCTCTCTAGGTCCTGGAGGAGAAGGAAAGGCCTGTTTCCTTGTGTCGTTCTCCCCACCCCCCAGCTGGAGGGCGGGAGCTGAGTGCTGCCCACGGCCCCATGCGGGGACCAGGCTGAGTGGGTCCTGGTTCTGGAGCTGGGAGTGGTCATCTCCCCAGGTCCTCCGGCGGGGGGAGCAAAGCACTGCCCCCCGGGGAGGGGGGTGAGTTGCATTGCTCAGGTAGGTAAGCCAGTGGGGTAGGGGCCGCATGCAGGAGGGTAGCGATGAGGGTCTGCTCTCCGCCCCCCTGGAGCCGGAGGAGCGGATTGTGGGGCGGGTGAATGGGGCCGCAGGGCTCCCCTCACCCCTCAGCACTGGCCTCCGCCTGCAGTGGACGCAAGCCTCTTGCTTTCAGACCCAGCGTACTCGCGCGGGGCGGCACCAGGATGTCCTCCTCCTGCAGAGACAGGTCACCGCCCTCCGTGGACACCTGGCTGAGCTGCGTGCGGCCACCGAGAGGTGCGTGCCAGCCACCCTGCCCACCCAGAGCCAGGCGTGGGCTCCATCAGGGTCGGGCAGAAGGGCACCTGATGCCGGGCCCAGGCATCGGGCCCGCCACGCTCCTCCCACGGGTGGCCCGATGGGAGTGGTGGAGACGGCAGGAGAGGTGGGCCGTGGAGGAGATGGACGGATGGACAGAGTGAGGCAGGCAAGGGTGCAGGGGAGAGAGGAGAGGCAGGCCAGCTAGGGAGATGCAGCGCGAGGGGGCGGTTCCACACGCATGGACTCTGGCTTCCCTCCGACCCTTGCCGGGAACCTCGCACGGTCTACCCCGGGCCCTTGAGGCTCAGAGGGTGGAAGTGCTGCTCAAGGAGGACAGCCTGTCCTGTCCGGCCTGGCCCAGCCCCTGCTCACCCCTGCCCCGCTGAGATGCCAGCCGGCGGGGCCTCTCCTGAGGATGGCGCGGGAGGGGCCTGCCGCAGGCCTATCTCCAGACCCGGCCTCTGCCACCCAGCGTGGAGCCTGCAGTCCGAGCCCCAGACAGCCCCGGGGCTCAGCCGAGTGCCGCCCTTGTCTCCCAGGGGCCTCGCTGACATGCGAGCGGACGCGGCCAGGACGGCCCAGCGCCTGCACACGGCCTGCCTGAACCTCGGCTCCAACCTGCGGCTGACGGCCAGCCGCCCAGCCAGCGCCCTGAAGCAGCAGCTGCAGGACAAGGTGCGGGAGATGCTGCAGCTGCAGGGCCGCTGGGACGCCGAGAAGGTGGCACTCCAGGCCAGGTGGGTGCAGGAGGTCAGGGGTGGGGGGCGGGGGCGGGTCGCCGCGCCCGCCCATCTGCCCAGCGGCTGCGGGTCTGGGACTTCACTCTCGTGCAGTTGTAACTCCTGATTTCACCCCACACCCTGACACTGGGGCACTTCCCCTGATGCCGCCCACGGCTCATAAACTCCATCTCATCGCAAAGGCAGGCGGGCCCAGACCTCCTTACCCACCACCCCCTGGAGGCAGAGCTAGCGCCCTGAGACTGGGCGCAGCCCTGTGAACACTGCCCTGGGTGCACTCGGACCGTTTCCCCGTGGCTGCTTCCAGAAGTGGAATTTTCAGGCCTAAAAGCATATCCTGCCAGGGGTGGGCGCTTGTTCTGAGGGCCCCCAGAGGGGCCGGGGTCCAGTCCCAGTTATCGTGGGAGGTTCTGGACACGGAACTCACGTGTGGCGCTCGAAGGTCGCGTGAGGACAGCTTCTGCAGGAAACAGGAGGCAGCTCCCAACGCTGCCACGGGCCTCTGTTCCACGGGACCTGGGGCTCACGTGGTCACAAACGCCCTCGGGGCCAGCTGAGTCCCACACACCCCAGCCGGCCCGGAGGAGAGCCACGGCGGGCCCAGGGGTACGGGCGGTCCAGCACAGCCCGAGGGTTCAGCGCCCGGGGCCTGAGCCGAGTGATCTGGGCCCACGGGAAGGGAGGCCCAGGTGCTGGGGGCAATCAGGGGTCTTTGAGAAGAAGGCAGTTCCCGGGAAGGAAAGACAATACCACCATTAGACTTACGGTGGCAGAGGAGTTCCAGGCAGAGGGACCGGCCGGGACAAAAGCCCAGAGGTGAGCGCGGCACCTGCCACACCCCAAGGACAGAGCAGGGCCTTGGGAAGCCACGCTGTGGGGCTAGGGAGCTGAGTCAGGGTCAGAGCGGGGGCCTTGAGTGCTGCCCTCGGGCTCTGCGCTTTACCCTGAGACAGCGGGAGCCACTGCAGGTTCTAGAGCAGAAGAGAGGTGTCTGACTGGAGTGGGACTAAGGCCCACGCAGGCAGAGGTGGCCGAAGCCAGCAGGCAGGCCGCACCCCAGGAGGAGGAAGACGGGGCCAGGGGGTTCCAGGGCCCGCCGGCGCCCCGGGCTCTGTTCTCTGTGCTGACGACCCCACCCCGACTTCCCTCCAGACTCTGGGAGCAGACGTTGCTGGTGGGGAAGCTCACAGAGCAGAACACGGACAAGGAGAAAACCATCGCCTCCCTCAGAACGGAGGTTCAGGAGCTGGTGCGTGGGACTGGGAGAGGGGGGAGAGGGGCGGCTCGCGGTGGGGGTATCCAGGCCCCCCTGAGCAGCCTCCCCCCGCCAGCAGGAGTCCCATCACAGTGGAGGCCGGCCGGCCCTGGGAGGCTTGAGGGCTGAGGTCGAAGCCCTGCAGCTCACCTTGGACAGAATCACAAAGGTGCGGGCCCGTCTCGGGTCCTTCCCGCGTGGAGCAGCGAGGGGCTGCAGGGTCCTGGTGGCTCGAGCTGGCCCGTGAGATGGTCTGGAAGGACCCGTCCGACCTCAGCCCTGAGCTCTCTCCCCTCCACCCCTTCCTCTCTGCGCCCTGGAGGTGGCGCAGGCAGACGCGGGGTGCCCGGAGCCAGCCTGGAGTGGCAGCACTGAAGGCCAGGAGGCGCAGGGCCAACCAAGGAGCCCCCCACGGGCCGCGTCGCCCCCACGGGCCTGCTCCCCGGCCGCCCTGGACCCTGCGCTGCGGGCTGTGCAGGTGGCCATTGAGACGCGGCGGCAGCGGGAGCAGGTGGGCGGCCACAGAGGCAACGCTGTGCCCCATCCCCGCCGGAGCAGAGCCACAAAGCCCACCAGGCTGAGAAGGGCAGCTACAGGGCCGGCCTGTGTCCCACCAGGCGCCTGCCCCTGAACCCCACTCCCCGGGGAGGGCCTCCGGTCTGAAGCGCATCCTTTCTCGGGCAGTCGGGAGCCCCGCTGGCTTCTGTGGTCGAAGGCCTGGCCAGGCCACGGGGCTCACGCCACGCTCCCTCTCGCGGGCAGGAGCTGCGCCGGCGGCTGGAGTCCTCCGAGGCAGCGGCCGCCGGGCTCCACGAGCAGCTGTCTGAGAGCCAGCGGGAGCTGCGGGCCTCGCGGAGGCTCCTGCAGGAGCGGGGGCAGGAACAGGCCCGGGGGCGCCAGGACCTCCTGGGCAAGCTGGGGGCGCAGCGCTGCCGGGAGTCCAGCGAGCTCCCGGGAAGGTGAGGCTGGCGGGCCGGGCTCACCTGCCCCACGATGCCCCCCGCAGGAGAAGCGAGGGCCATCTCCCGGACAGGAAGTACTCCCGGCCCGAAGGCTGCCTCCTCGCCCCTTCACCCCCCAGCCCCTGCCTGCACTGAGCACACCCCCTCTTCCCTCGGCTGCGCCCGTCTGGGCTGTGTCTCCCCAGGACTCACCTTCCCAAAGCCCAGGCTGAGCAGGTGCCTGCCCCTTGGCCTGCGTCCCAGGCTCCCGGCTGCCCGGCCCATTTCCACACTCCCCTCCTGGGAGCAGGCTGTGCTCTCTCCCACCTCCCCGCTGGCTGCCAGGACTCCTCCGGGGATCTTACCCAGCCTTCACAGGTGGTCCAGAAAACCCCAACTCCCGCCCCATCCACTGGGGTGGCCCCGCGTGCCTTCCTGGCCTGTCCTGCGGATCTGGTGTTCCGTGGTGCGGTCGGCCGTGAGGCTGTCTGGATTCTTCCGTGCACGTCTTACTGCCCTGGGGCTGGTGGGGGTGAAGGACATGGAAAGGGAATCCCCCAGGATTTATAGTCCTGAGTGAGAGGCTCGGTGGGCCTTCCCAAATCCACACACTGCCTGAGCCGGGAGATGGGGCGCGGAGTGGGCTGGCAGCCCAGGAAGGCTTCCTGCAGGAGGGAGCAGTGCAGGGGCAGCCAGGACCACCTCCTGTGCGTCCCCTCGCTCACCCGGGGGGCTGGGACCGCAGGTCCCTCAGGGCTGCCCCTTCTCTGGGTGTCCTGGCAGTTCACCCGGGTCTGAGACAGGAGCTCCAAAGAATAAATTAACCCCAGTCCCGCTCCTGAAAAACGCACGGGAGATGGGCAAAGAGATGGGAGCAGGTGGGTTCAGCCTGGCACAGGGGCCCGGGAGTGGAGGAGCCAGGGAGGGGCCCCAGGAGGCAGGAAGGGCCTTGCCAGGAGGAGACAGGAGCAGAAGTGGGACACAAAGCAAGGCAAGCGGGGCCACCTCACCACCCCAAGGAGCAGAGGTCACGGGGGGCCGCGGGGGAGCCGTTGGCAGGGGCACCGCCCTCACAGCCGTGGCTTTGGCAGGGCTGGTCTGGCCGCAGCGTCCTGGGGGCGGGGGGGAGGGGCAGGCTGGAGTGGCCCCTCAGCACCGGGGGAGGAGGGGCTGAATCCCAGGGACATTTGGGAAATGGGGCCTCAGGACTCGGTGCTTCAGAGCACGGCGGGGGGAGAACTGCTGAGACTGCAGCTCTGGCTGGTGGGTGACCGGCAGAGGGGACCTGGCCGGGGGGGCGGTCAGCGGCGAGCACAGCTTTGACAAGGGTCAGCCGTCAGGGGAGGTGAGCAGCACAGGCAGACCTGGAGCCGTGGGGTTCCCGTCGGGCAGGTGCCCCCTCCTCCCCGCTGGGCTCTGCAGAACTGGCGGAGCTTAGCCTACAGGTGCGGAGGCCAAGGGCAGGGACGCCCCGGGCGCAAGGCCCTCCAGGGCTTTAGGGACCCCCACAGGGCCACCAGCCGACAGGCAAGCCCGCAGGTGGCCGCCCCAGGGGACAGGCCAGCCAGGGGCCGAGCCGCTGGGTCTTCTCGCCCCTCCCCACTCATCCCTGAGCCCTGAGTGGCCTCCACGACCCCCGCCCTGTCTACCCTCCCGGTACTCGGCCGAGGCTCGAATGCGCCCAGTGAGGGTCCCTCGGCTGCCCTCCCCGGCTGCACGCCCGAGACCCCCCAGCTTCTCCTCCCCTGCTCCCGGAGAGAAGGCCGCTCTGGAGGAGGTGGTGGAGGAGCTGGGGGGCAAGGTGGATGCTTCCCGCCACGGAGCAGCAGAGTCCGGAGGCCGGGAACCTCCCGCGAGGGGCGGGCCAGAAGGAGGAGCTGGTGCAGCAGGGCGAGCAGGGCCAGGGGGAGCTGGAGAGCAGGCGGCTGGCCACCAGCGGGCTGTCCTGTCCACTCTGGGCCCCGGCGTCCTCACCTGCTCATGGGACCTCTCCTTCACCAGCCTCATCTCAGGGGTCGGGGTGCCTAGCTAGACAGCAGGCCCCCCACCACAGCGGCCAGCCCCCACCGCCACCCAGACACCCCCTCCAAGTCCGGCCCAGCGCCACCCCCGGGGCAAATCCGCCACCCTGGGCCCAGCCGAGATGGGTGCCCCGGTGTGTGCGCACGCGCTCCCACCCAGGCGTGTCGGCCAGGTCTCCGCTGACAATGCCACCCCCAGCCAGGACCGGCTCAGCAGTTCCTGGCCTGCGGGGCGAGCCACGCTCCTCTGGGGCCCCTGGGCTTGGAGGGAGCTGCCCCGCCTGCTGGGCCCCCATCTTGCCCTGAGGCGACCTAGCGCCCTCTGCCCTCTGGTTTCCGGGTCTCAGTCAAGGGCGCCTGGAGCAGCTGGAGGAGAAGGTCTCGGGGCTCAAGAAGGAGCTGGTGTCAGTCCAGGAGGTGCTGAACGCAGCGCGGCTGCAGAGGGATGTCCTGGAGAGCGAGGGGGAGGGTCTGCGCAGCGCCCTGGCCCGGGTACGCCCTCCGCTCCTCTCTCCCGCAGCCGCTCGCCTCCCTCCTCGCTGCCTGGACCCTCAGGCCGTCCCCAAGCCCCCAGACTCAGCGGTGGCCTCCTCGGTCCCTGGCCAGTGGGCAGCGGCCCACCTTCCCTGAGCGCTGGGCACACCTTCCCTCAGGGTGCCCCCTCCCTCGGTCGCCCTGTCACCTCTCCCGGCTGCAGCCTGGTACCCGGGGGCCACCGTCTACCCCAGAGGCCTCACCACTGTGGGCCCCCTTCCACCAGGCCCCACCCAGAGCTCCGGCTCGCACACCTCCGTGATGCGGGGCTCACTCCCTCCCCGGCACTAATAGCGCTGCCCAGGGGAAGCTCTGCCCATGAACCTGAAAGTCCCTCCCTGGCTTCCCTGCTGGGATGCCCTCTGCCCCCCCGCCCCACCCTAGGCCGAGTCCAGCAAGACCGACCTGGAACTGCTGGTGAGCCAGCTCAAGGCGGAGGGGGTGGAGCAGAGGCGCTCCCTGGCTGAGATGGCCGCCCTGATGGAGGGGCTGACTCGCGACAAGGGCTCTCTGAGCCACCTGGTCCTGCAGGTGAGACGAGGGCCCAGGGGGACCGGCCTGGCCTGAGCCTCGCTTCCCCAGCGCGGCTGTGAGTCCCCGCCCTGCTCCCCGAGCTCAGGCCCTCCTTTCACCCATCCTCACCCCTCCTGGACTTGGGGGCTGAGGGGGTGGGGGCGGGCCTGCCCATGGACCCCTCCCTGCCCTCTGGCGGCAGCTGGAGCGGGTGCTGACCCAAGAGCGGGCGGGTGCCCGAGAGCCTGGCGCAGGCAGAGCAGCAGCTGGAGCTCGTGCGGGCCGCGCGGAGGGGCCTGCAGCGGGCCTGCGATCACCTGGAGGAGGGGCTGGAGGGGCTGGAGGGGCAGGCGGCCCGGCTCCGGCACGAGCGGGCCCAGCTGCAGGAGCAGGTGGGCCAGGTGAGGGGTCCGCGGGGCTCTGGGCTCCCAGCCCCACCCAGCAGGGCCACCGCTGCCTCTGGGGTGGCCGGCCACACGGCACATTTGGAAGTCACGCCGCTTCAGGATGTCAGCACCAGCGCTTTCTAACTGCAATGCTGCCTGACGTGGCTGATTCGAAGCCGTGCTCCCAGTGCTGGGAGGTGGGGAACGGGGGAGGGACACACAAAGAAGGACGTTTACATCAGGCCTGTTCCCAACATCCGGGGGCTGGGTTCTCCCCTGGTCAGAGGGTCGAAGGCCTCAGGCCCACTGATGCTCACACACTCGGGGGGAAAGGCTTCACTGCTCCTCCGTTGTCTTGTTTCTCTCCTTCCTGGACCACATCCACACAAAAGAGCTGCCCAATCACTCACTCGCTCATGCATTCCTGCGTCCATTCCCAAATCTGCTGACGTGGATCTTCCATGGAGGAGGTCAGACTCCCTGGGACGAGACACTGCAGCACCTTTGCTTTCTCCTGACACCAGCCTTGTCGGTCCACATGGAAACCCTGTCTCTGCAGCGTCTCCGGCCCCCAGTGGCATTCAGACTTCATGGTCTGTCACCTCTGGGACTCAGTCCAGCCTCTTTCTGTTTCTCAGACTCTGTCCTATCCTTTTTGGGGTCATCTTTTCCTCTTTTTTTAGTCAAAGAGTGACTACATTCAGTCAGCCAGTGCACAGTTTTTGACAGTTGTAAGCACCTGTGTAGCCACCACCACAATCAGGATGCAAAGTGTCTCCAACCAGCCCAGCAGGCTCCCTCCTGTCACGGCCACCCAGGCGGCCTCTGCCCTGACCTGTTTTAGACCTTGTTGTAAATGGAGTCATGGGGTATAGACTCTTTTGAGCCAGGCTTCTCTCCCTCAACACGACGTCTTTGAGAGTCATCCCTGTTCTTAGGTGTATCAAGAGTTCCTTCTTTTTGACTGCATAGTAATATTCCATCATACGGATAAACCACATTTGCTTACCCATTCACCCGCTGCTGGACTTCTGGGTTCTTTCCATTTTGGGAGTGGACAAGACTGCTATGAGCATTCGTGGTCAACTCACGTATGGATATTCTCATTTCTCTTGAGTAAATACATAGGAGTGCAATTGTGGAGTCACTGGGTAGGTGTGTGTTGAACTTTATAAGAAACTGGCAAGCAGTCTTCCAAAGTGGTTGTATCGTTTTACTCACCAGCAGCGTGGGAGGCTTCCAGCTGCTCCTCAGCCGCGTCAACATTTGGCATCGTCCGTCTTTATTTTTTAGCTATTCTGTGTGTGTGTGAAGTTATATGCCATTGTGGTTTTAATTGGCATTTTCTGATAACAAATGGCGTTAAGCACATCTTCATGTGCTTATTCAATATTCATATACCTTATTTTGTCAAGTATCTATTCAAGTCTATTGCCTACTTTTATTGGGTTTTCATATTTTGGTTATGGATATATAGGAGTTCATATATCTTGGATAAAAGTACTTTGCCAGACAGATGTACTCACATTTCTGTGACTCGCCTATACATTTTCTTAATGGTATTTTTGATGGACAGAAAAGTTTAACTTTGACAAAATTCAGTTTACCAAGTTTTTAAAAAATTTATGGTTAGTGTTTTCTAGGGGCTGTCTGAGAAATTTTTGCCTAGACCAAGGACGAGACAATATCCTGCTCTGTTTTCATCTAGCTCTTAGGTCTATGATCCATTTCAAGTTGATTTTTCTGTACAGCAGTGGTTCTCAAAGTGTGTTCCTCAGACCAGCACCATCAGTATCACTTGAGAACTTGTTTAAAATGCAAATTCTCAGCTGCCCTCCCCAAACCTACTGAATCTGAAACTCTGTGGGTGGGGCCCAGAAATCTGGATTTTAATCATCCCTCCCAGTGATCCTGATGCACATTAAGGTGTGAGAACCACAGGTGTGTGGTATGAAATAGGAACTGAAGTCCATTATTTTTCATACTAATATCCAGTTGTTCCAGCACCAATTTTTGAAGAGACTTTCCTTTCCTCCTTGAATTATCTTGGCAACTTGTTGAAAATAAATTGATCATACATGTGCATATATGTGCCCAGATCATATTGTTGATCTGTGCAAACTGATCTATTTGTTCACCCTTTCACCAAAACTGCACTGTCTTCATTACTGTAGCTTTTTAATGTCTTGAAATTAAGTAATGTGAGTATTCCCATCTTATCCTTCTTTTCAAGATTGTTTGGCTGTTCTCAAACCTTTGCATATTCATATACATTTTAGAATTAGATTGTCAATTTCTATACCCAAAAAAGCCTGGTAGAACCTTGATTGGGACTGTGTTGAATTTATAGATCAATTTGAGAAGACTGGACATCTTAACTGTATCTAGTTGTCCATCCATGAACATGGTATACCTCTCCATTTTTTTCTTTACTTAATTCCTCTCAGCTGTGTTTTGTAGTTTTCAGTGTAGAGGTCTTGCACATCTTTGATTAAATTAATTCCTAGTTTTGATATTGTGCCTTGCTGTTTTAATTTCATTTTCCTATGTCCATTACTAGTATATAGAAATACAATCTCATAGATTAACTTTCAATCATGCAACCTTGACAAATTCACTGATAAGCACCAGGGTTTTACACGTACATAATCATGTTATCTGTGAATAACAACAGTTTTACTTCCTTTCTGATCTCAGTGACTTTTATCTCATCTTCTCTTAATTCACTGGCTAAAGACCAACAGAACAAAATTGAAAAGAAGGAGTGAGAGTGGCCATCCTTCTACCAGACTCAACCACGGGGAAAGAATTCAATATTTCACCACAAAGTGTGATGTTATCTATAGGCTTTTCATAGATGCCTCTTATCAGATTGAGGAAGCTCTCTTTTATTCCTAGCATGCTGAGATTTTTTTTTAAATTATGAATGGGTTTTGAATTCTGTTAAATGTGTTCCCTGAATGAATTAAGATAATCATGTCATCGTTCTTATTCTGTTAATACAGCTAATTATATTGGTTTATTTTTTAATGTTAAAACAACCTTGCATACCTGAGATAAACAATTTCATAATGTTTTGTTAAGGATTTTTACATCCATATTCATGAGGAACGTTAGTCTATAATTTTTTTTCTCATAATGTTTTTGTCAGATTTGGAATGCGGGTTATGCTGGCCTCACAAAATAAGTTGGGAAGTGTTCCCTCCTCTTCTATTTCCTGAAAGTGTTTTAAAATTTCTGTTTCTTCCTTAAATGTTGGTAGAATTCACTAGTGAAGTCATTTAAGTCTGGAGTTTTCTTTGTGAGAAAAGTTTTGATTAAAATTTAATTATTTATTAGATATAGGGCTATTAAGATTTCCTACTTGGTCTTGTGGCTGTTTCTTCTGCATCTTAATAATTTTGCCTGTTGTGTTTTTATTATCATTCAGTTCAAACTATTTTCTCATTCTCTGGGTGATTTCTTCTTTGATCCATGGATTATTTAGACATATATTACCTAATTTCCAAATATGGGAATTTTCTAAGTATCTAATTGTTATCAACAACTAATATAATTCCAATAAGGTCAGAAAACATACTCCATATTATATGAACAGATTTAAATGTATTGAAGCACGCTTTATGGCCCAGCATATTATCTATTTTGTTGAACATTCCATGTTCATGTAAAAAGAGTATGTATTATGCCATTGTTGAGTGTAGTGCCTATAAATATCAATTAAGTCAAGTTGCTTGATACTGTTGTTTAAGTCTTATGTGTCCTTGTGGGGTTTATTTTATTTGTTTGTTTTATTTGTTTGATTTTTTTTGTCTACTTGTTCTATTAATGACATTTAAATCTCTACGATTGTGGAATTGTCTATTTCTACCTTTAGTTCTACTTTTGTCTACCTTTTGTCTACTTTTGCTTCATATATTTTGAATTCCTATTTTTAGGAGCATACAAATTAGTATTTTATATCTTCATGATGAATTGACTTTTTATCTTTATAAAATGTCCCCTCTTATCTTTGGTAACATTTGTTTTCTTGATATCTAATTTTCCTGATATTGATATAGCCACACCAACTTTCTTTGCTTACTGTTTCCATGTTATATCCTTTCCATACATTAACCTTCAATTCATCTGTGTCTGTATATTTAAAGTGTGTCGGGTCTTGCCTCTATATTTACTCTGACAATCTCTACCTTTCAACTGGAGTGTTTACATCGTTTACATGTAAGGTAACTGTTGATATGCTTGGTTCAAGTCCACCATCTAGGTGTTTGTTTTCTATTTATCTCTTTTTTTTTGTAAATTTTTACATTTTGCCTTTCTGGATTTCTTTTGGGTTAGTTGCATATTTATTTAGTATTCCATTTTATGTTCTCTGTTAATTTTTTTAGCTATACTTCTTCTTATTATTTTAGTGATTACTCTAAAGTTATGGTAGCACAGTCTATATTAAAATAACATTATACTATTTCACAAACAATGCAAGATCGTGACAACAATATATTCCATTTATCCCTCCCATCCTTAGGGCTTGTTGCCATATATTTTATTTACGCATATGTTGTTATAAACTCTATAATACATTATTAATATTTCTGCTTCAAATGGTGACTTCAGCCACACACATACACACACACACTTCAGCTATCTAGTGAAATTCTCCATCTTCTCGGATATGTTCTTGAACACATTAATTATAATATTTTTCAGGTCATTGTTTGATAATTCCAACACCTGGACCCCCAAATTGGGTCTATTTCTATTGTCTTTTATCTCTTAGTTTTCAGTCCTTTGGCCTTATCTCCTGGTGCTTAATAAATTTTTATTGAGTGACAGATTTTGAGGTTTTGTAGAGCTAATTTGAGGCTCTGGGTGATATAAACTTCTTCCAAAGGGAATTTGCTTTTCATTTTAGGATATCAGAGTCAGGGCAGATCACCTTTATCCAGTCTTGGATTTAACTGTTTTGTAACTGGTTTCAGTCTTTTTTGAAGAGTGAGCTACCTCAGGGTGTTGACCTCACGGTATAATACAGCTCTCCTGTGCTCCTAACTAGGGCCCCCACCCTGAACTCCGGGTTTTGTTGTCTCAATTCTGAGATTGCCAAAAGTTCTGCCTGATCTTCCAGATGCTCCGCTGCACTTTCTGTTCAGATTCATAATCCCTTGGCCCTATACTGTTGTGAGTTATAAAAAAGCAGTACCATTTTTTTAAATGTACAGCATCTCAGACTTACCTCCTCTCTGACATCCTAGCCTCCTGTGCTATGGCTGCTCTGATAGCTCTGAACTCCAGATCCTGTCTCTTCAGTCTTATAAGCGGGCTGAGGCCATAGGACACCTCCCAACCCTTTAGCTAAGGCTTCATCGTCGGCTCCCAAGGCTCTGGCAGAGCCTCTTAGGAGGTAGCAGATCCCTCAAGGGGAAATCTGTGGTAGAATATTAGGGTCACCTGAACACATTTCTCTCAGTAATTGGACCTCCTTGGGTCTTGACTGCCTTGGTGTGTCTAAGTCCTTCACACGGATATGTTGGAGGTGTGCTGTACAGCTTTTCTAGCTGCTGTGGTGGGAAGGTTGGTCTCCAACAACCTTCTTCACCATTATCAGAAGCAGAAAGTTGTGTTCTTTATTGATGAAGAATATTTTCACTAGGTATAGAATACTAGAATAGCCATTATTTTCATTCAGCATTTTGATGAATTCATTCCATTGTCCTCTGACTTTCACTGTTGCCCTTTGGAAGTCAAACACCAGTCTTATTGCAGCTCTTTTATAGGTAATGTGTGGTTTTTCTCCTCTGATTTTTAAAGATTTTTTCTTTATCTTTGGTATTCAGAAACTTTTTTAAAATTTTGTTCTGAAATGTTATTAGCATTTTTAAATTGAAGTATAGTTGATTTACAACATTGTGTTAGTTTCTGGTGTACAGCATAGTGATTCAGTTATACATATATATATTGGGTATATATATATTCTGTAACCTTACGGAAAAACCCAAGCGAACTTTTTGGCCAACCCAATACATATTCTTTTTCAAAATTTTTTCACAGAAACTTTACTAAGATATATCTAGGTGACATTTTCTTTGTTTTTATCCTTTTGGAGGATTGTGGCTCATTTTAAATTGGTGACTTGATGTATTTTATTAGATTTGGGAAATTCTTGTCCAATATCTCTTCAAATATTCTCTCTCCTCTCCCTCTGCAACTCTAATTACACATATGTTGGATCTTTTTGCCTTGCCCTATACGTCTATTGCACTCTTATCTGTATTTTCCGTCCTTTTTTCTCCTCATGATTCAATCTAGTACATTCTTTTGTCTGTCTTCCAGATTATTAGTCTTCTATCCTATCTAACCTGCCATTGAACCCATCTATTAATTTTGGTTATTGTATTTTCAAATTATATTATTTATATTGTGTCCAGTTCTATTGTGAAATTCTACATTTCACCATCCACCTTCTTGAACATGTTAATCACAACTATTTTAAAGTCTGTGTTTGATAACTCCAACATCTGATAGCCAGGGGGACAGGGAGGCAGTGTGTCTATTTTATGTTCTTGCATGTGATTTTATGCCATATGATTCTGTCTCTGATATGCCCGGTCATGTTGATTAAATGCCAAGTATCATACATAAAAATTATAGAAATAATTTGAGGATCTTGATGATGCTATTCTTCTTCTAAGGAAGATTTACTTTTGATTCTGGCAGGCAGTGAAGGTAGATGATCACCATAATCTATGATTGAGGTGATTCAAACCTGAGCTTCAGTCTTTTGAGGGAGAGTCTATTCTGATTCACCACCACTACTAGGATGAAGCCCTCCTGTGAATACAACTAGAAACCTGGGATGTTTATCAGGACCCTTCCGCTTTGATATCTGTAAACTCGAGTTTTTGTATTCCTAAGGTCACAGTACTGCCAGAAGCTCTCCTTGGCTTCTCAGTTCCTCAGCCCAGACTTTTAAATCAGCACATGCTCTGAGGAGAGAAGAGATACTGAGTGGTGGGCTCACTCCTCTGTTTCCCTTTCCTCCAAGATCTTGGCTCCTTCAGTCCCAGCTGCCTTGGCAGCTCTCTGAGACCTTATACAGATTCCTGTGATAGGTTTTGTCTAGATTTTTGTGATGTTCTTGGTGGAGGTGTTAGTCTGCAACAAGCTGTTCCTCTGTCACCTTCTTTGCATTTCTGTGCCATGTCTCCTGACCCCAGAAACTTGTGACCCAACAGAGGTTACCATTTAGATTGGCAGCTGGGTCCCACCTGGGGGTGCTCAGTTCAATAATTTCTCCATCATGGTGACAGGAGTGAAGGTCCCTCTGCTGTGAAAACACACATGCACCAGGGGTCCAATATGTCTCATAGCCACCCTCCTCTTCCACTCTTTCCTCCATGTTGTTCTGCATGAAACCACTTTTTCTGAAGTCCTTCTTTTCCCTTGAGAGGCCCCTCCTCACACTTCCACTCTCTCTGCTGGACTTTCCCCTCCCCCTCCCCTAGGTCACATGCAAGAAACAGGCCCTGGAGGAGCAGCTAGCCCAGAGCCTGCAAGACCAGGAGGCCCACATGGCCGCTCTCCAGAGGGCCCTGCAGGAGAAGGAGGCTTTGTCTGAAGAGCGGGCCCAGCTGCTGGCCAAGCAGGAGGCCCTGGAGAGGCAGGGCCAGCTCACAGCTGAGGAGGCAGTTGACCTCAGGTACCTGGGGTCGGCAGGGAGTGTTCATGTGGCCCTGACCTCAGCGAGCCTGTGGTGTGGCAGGGATGGGCAGTCACTCAGCGACTGTAAGGCAGGGCAGGTATGTCTACATGGGAGAGAGGCTGTAAGTGAGGGGCAAACAGTGCCCGTGGGGTCAGGGAGCACCTAGAAGAGGTAAATGCAGCGAGAGCCTTCCTAGGACAGTTTTCCTGAGAGAGATGGCTGCACTGGCCCATCTCAGACCAGCAGAAAAAAAGGTGTGGAACGTCCTGCTCATGGATCTGAGAAGTTCAGGGTACACACTGCTTCAGGCAAGGCTGGATCCAGGCGCTCCTGTGGTGCCCTCAACAGCCTGCCTTTCCCCCATCAGCGTGGCTCAACTCTAAGGAGACTTCATTCCTGGGCAGGCTCGGGGTGAGAGCTGGCAAGATGGCCAGCGGCCACGCTCAGCTCCTCCTCCAGCAGACACAGAGCGCCCTTCTCCCCACGAGGCCTGAGAGCCACTGCCCACAGCCGTCTTGAGCCGCTTGACATCCTTGAGGAGATCCTGGGTGTCGCAGGGCTCCGACATGCAGGCTGGGGCCCCATGACTACCCCTGGAGCCAGGGTGGTGGCAGCCCCAGGGAACCACGAGGCTGGGGGTGGGGGTGAACCCTGAAGACCGTCAGGGCCACTTCCAGGAGACCTGGAACAGACACTGTAGGCGAGAACAGGGTGCCCTGCCAGCTGTTGCCTGGTGAGCTGAGCTGGCCTGTGACCTCTAAGGACATCCAAAAGCTGGTGGCTTTCTGCACCTTGTGCCCTTCTCAGGAACATCAAAGTATTTTTGTAGAAAGAGTTCCTCCCGAAACTCCAGAACTGGGGGCCATGAGGAAACTTAGAGGCTCAGGTCCTTGAACTTCTTCACAGAAGACCTCTCCTCCCGAGGAAAGCGTGGGCACAGATTGGAGCAGGAAGCCCGATGAAGTCTCCTCCTGGTGGGCGGCAGCAGAGGGTCCCAAGACCCCACTCCTGGCCCCCTCCCAGGCCCCACCGGTGCTCAGAGGACAGGGGAGGGGGCCTCTTTCCTCCCGCCAGCATTTGCCGCCCAGATCATGGGCCCTGGTCAGGGGACCCTCCCCCAGCCTCAGCACTGGGCCCAGGGCCTCTGTGGATGGAGGCCTTGCAGCTCCCAGACGGAGTCCCACACCCACTGAACAGCACTTGGCCGGGACCAGTCTGAGCTCCTGGTGACAGGGCGGCACGGGACATGGCTTGCTTCTCCTGATGACCGAGGAGCCCCGGTTTCAAGGTCCTCCGGCCCCCAGTCCCAGGCCCTGACAAGGCTGCAGTGCCGGGGACCTCGTTTAGTTCTCCGGCTCCAGCTCGATGGACTGGGGTCCCACCTGCACCCCACACACCCTCGCTGGTGGTGCCGGGCTCCCTTCCAGGAAGTGAGATGCTCCCGGGCTCTGGTGGAGGGACAGACTGGACACATCCTTAGAGTGTCCGGGACCGGCACAGGCCACTCCCCTCAGAGGGGACTAGGTGGGCACAGAAAGCTGGGGAGAGCCGTCCAGATGTGGAGAGTGGGGAACACGTGGGGTGCTTAAGAGGGTGGGGACTGGAGGGGGGACGGGATATCAGAGGAGTGAGGTTCAGGGGCTCTGCAGACACCAGGGCGTCCCGGAAGGTGCTGACAACACCCCACTCCGACACTGGTGGCAGCGGTGTGCAGGGGCCCCGAGGGAGACTGTGGCGGGGCTGGGACGGGCTGAGCAAGGTCCCCCATGGCCCGTGGCCCTCCCTGATCCACTAAGCCGTTTGGGGCTGTGCATCGGCTGTCTGTGTCTTCATGTGGGTATCTGTGTTGAGTGTTTGTGGTGTGTCCTCGTTGGTTGGTTGGTTGTTTTTTTCACCGTACATCACCCAGCACTGGACAGAGCACACGCTCGTTGGCTGGCTGGTGACTGATGGATTTGCTGTCAGAGATGCAGCCCATGTCATCACCCTCCCCAGAAGTGGGCACCGCTGTGAGTCACCTTGTTCACCCCAGGCACTTTCTGAAGGGCTGTGTCTGTGCCCAGACGCAGAGGCGGCTTCTTCACGCGGGGGAATCGTGCTGCGCGAGTTCCGCTCTGGAGGCTGCTTCTCAGAGCGACTCTTTAAGAGAATGTCCTCATTGTCTTAGCAGCTGACGAGATGCCCCGTAGTTTCTGAAACATTCTAGCATTTCATGGCATTGAAGCTGAGTCTGATTGACGCCCTGTGTGACGCTACGGGGAACATCCCTGCGCTGCGCCATTGGTTCATGTGTATTTCTGAAGAACTGACCCCTAGAAGTGGGACTGCTGGCCCAAAGATATGCACGCTTTACATTCTGAAATTTCCCAGTCCCCCCTCCACCGGAGAAAGTCATCCTCACACCCTTGCCAACAGTGGATACGATCGTTATTTTAAGCTTTTGCTAATGTGATATGTAATCGATAACCATCACAGTTGTGATTTGAACCCCCTTGAGGACTAGTGAGTTTCTTATGTTTATTCACCATTTGTGTTTTCTTTGTGAATAACAGTCATTGTTCTCATTTTTCTGTGGGATCAGTCGCTTTCTGTCACTGATTGGTAGGCGCTCCTTGTATATGACGGGTATTAACCCTTTGCATATTTAGTGCAAATATTTTCTCCAAGTCTGTCCCTTGTCTTTTGACTTGGTTTGTGGAATCTTTTCTGCACAAAAGATTCCGTCTCCCTCTCTTTAAGTGTATTCAGATCTGTTGGCCTCTTTATTTTTGTCTTCTGGCTTTTGTGTCTTGCTTACAGTTATAAAATACCCTTCTGGATTTTTTTCTACTATTTTTACAGTTCTGAGTTGCTTAGTTGTTGTCTATTTGTTTTGTTTTTGCGTTTTAGCTTTTTAGTCCACCTGGAACATTTTTTATGCAGGGTCCAATTTGTTCTTAGAGATTTAAGATGAATGAGCTGTCCTCTGTTTGCCTTCTGATGTACTATCCCAGCCTTGACGGGCACCGTCCTAGCACATGGGCTCCACGCTGTCCCTCGTTGGCAGGATCCTCCGCCAGCGTGAGTGACTCGCCTGTTGTTTGATGACTCTCTGCAGGGCCGAGAGGGACTCCCTGGAGAGCAGCCTCTTTGAGGCCCAACAGCTGGCGTCACAGCTGCAGTCACAGCAGGAGCAGCTGGAGGGAGAGGCCCGGAGTGCGAGGCTGGCCCGGCAGGCCCTGCGAGGTGCTCCACAGACGGGGTCGCTCTGCTGCTCTCCCCAGATCAGCCCCAGAAGGACCCCTTAGATGAGCCCGTCCCCTGAGGCACTGCTCCCACTCCCCGGCCCCCAAAGGGGCCCAAACACAGCCTAGAGCGCGTGTGTCTGAACGGGCTGTGCCGCTACTCTCTGTGATGGGCACTGCTGCCGGCGCTGGCCCGAGGCTCAGAATGGGCTGTGGCCACAGGGTCAGCGTGGCAGCCCCCGCCCCCCGCCCCCCCCCCCCCCGCAGCATGCGGGCTTCCCAGCGCGGGCTGGGATCAGGACACGCGCCTGCAGTGGTGCCCGGGGGGCTCTGTCCCGCTGGCTTGGGCAGCATCCTCAGAGCCGGGGGCTGTCACTCCACAGGGCCTCACAGGGCCGCAGGGTGTTCCGGGGGATGAGGTGGCGGTGAGGGAGGGCCCCGTGGTGGGTGTCGGATGCGCCTGTCCCTTCACAGTGCAAATGGAGCAGCTGAAGAGCACCTGGGAGGTCCAGGAGACGAAGCTGCAGGGGGACGTGGGGCGGCTCCTGCAGCAGGTGGTACAGCAGAAGCAGGACACGCAGCTGGCCCTGGAGAGCCAGGCGCTGGCCCACCTCGAGGACCTAGCCCGGCTCCAGAGGGAGAAGGTCTGCCTCCCTGGGACCAGCCCCCAGCTGCCCGGTCGCTTCCCGGGAGGGAGTCTACCGTGTCCCCAGGGACGGCAGGCACTTGGGGAGGGGCCCAGGAGACCAGCCGGGCGGCAGGGGTGCCCAGGCCACGCGGAGGCTGGGCAGGAGGACCCTTGACAGTGCGCGTGGGCGGCCGGGGCCCCGTCCCTCACGGAAGAGGTGCCCACGGGCATCGGCTGACCTGGCCGCAGTCTGAGGGCCCATAGCCGGAGGGAGCTCTGTCCCCCTCTGAGACGTCCCACTGGTCACAGGCCCAGAAGGCCTCGAGTGACACGTCCGTACACACTTTGCATGTCAGGGTGCCTGGTGCTCTGTGGAGGCTCAGGAAAGGTTTCTGAGCTGTGACTCGAGTCGGGGGTGGTGGCCGCTGGGGCCCAGAGCGCCCTCCGCCGCGCTTGTCTCTGCGTGTGAGGTGGCGGCGTGAGGCTGGCTGGACTGACCGGTCCCTGGGCACCCGTCCTGCCCGATGTCCCATGAACCCAGTCTCACTCAGGAACACAGGCGCCTGCTGGTCTTACGAGTCCTGACCTGTGAGTCTTCACAGCCTGTCCCTTTTCCTCGGCCCAGGAGACCCTGAGTCTGTCTCTGACAGAGGAGAAGGAAGTGGCAGCACGCAGGCTGGAACAGGAGAAGGAGCTGGTGGCAAAAAGTGAAGCCAAGAGCGAGGCTCTGAAGGAGGAAATTCAGAGCCTGAAGCAAGAGCGGGATGAGAGTCTCCTTCAGCTGGAGCATGAGATGCAGCAGGTGATGGGCGGACCACGAGGCAGTGGGGCGTCCTCATGGGTGCTCACCGTGCCTTCTCCCACCCAGCAAGAGGGCTGTGTGGGGCAACCTTTCCACGTCACCGTTGTTGCAGCTTTGACCTTCCACAGCAGTCCTGGTGGACAGACATTCCCCGACCTACCATCCACCCATCCACCCATCCACCTATCCACCCATCCATCCATCCACCCATCTACCCATCCACCCATCCACCCATCCACCCATCCATCCATCCATCCATCCACCCATCTACCCATCCATCCATCCACCCATCCATCCATCCATCCACCCATCCACCCATCCACCCATCCACCCATCCATCCATCCACCCATCTACCCATCCATCCATCCACCCGTCCACCCATCCATCCATCCATCCATCCATCCATCCACCAGTCCAACCATTTGTCCATCCACCCATCCACCCATCCACCCGTCCATCCACCCATCCATCCATCCATCCAACCATGCACCCATCCAACCATCTGTCCATCTATACATCCATCCATCTATCCATCCAACCATCTGTCCATCTATACATCCATCCATCTATCCATCCAACCATCTGTCCATCTATCCACATAACCATTCATCCATCCACCTGTCCCTCCACCCACCCATCCACCCATCTATCCATCAATCCATCCATCCATCTACCCATCCAACCATTCATCCATCTGCCCATTAATCTACCTGCCCATTTATACATCCATGCAGTTCACTGTCCCTCCACTCCCTTGTCCATCATCCATCCGTTCACTTGAATAGCCATCCTTTATTCACACACCCAGCTGTCTACCCACATACATGGCCATCTATTAACATACCCAGTTGTTCATTCACACACCTGACCATAAATCTATCCCTCAACTTGCTTAAACATCCATCCAACTATCCATCCACTCACCTGACCATCCATCTATTCAACCACTCACTCAACCAGTCACCCATCCATTCACTTAAAGATCCTTCCGTCTGTCCACACACTCAGCTGCCCATCCCTATCCACTGATTATCCATGTGTCTGATTATCCCTCCATCCATCTGATCAGCCAGCCAGCCAGGCATCACTGTGTCCATCCATCAGCCACCCACCCGACCAGCCTCCCATCCCGCAGGCTGTTGGAATTCAGACACTGGGCAGGTAAAAGCTACCCTCCGAGTCCAGGCTGTTCCAGCATTCTGTGCCACCCTGAAGCATGCACTGATGAGTGAATGGAACAGACAAGTAAACACATTCATGTGGGTTGTCACACTGTGACAGGACTCTCAGATGCTGGTACAAACTACAGATTGCGGGAGAAGAGTTACAGTAGCAGGAATAACCAAGGTTTATCGTCAGGCTCTGCATCTCTACTTTGATTCTCACAGTGCTGTGAGGTGCACGCTCTTATCGGCCCCCTCTGACTGGTGGGAAACAGAGATTCACAGACGTTGAATAACTTGCCCAGGGTGGCACGGTACACCTGCTGGGCAGTGGGGACCGTGTCCTTGGCCACTCCGCTCTCCTGCTTCCTGAAAGTGAGGACGGTGTGTCGAGGGTGGGGTTTGAAGGAGATCAGGAGGCTGTGGTAGAGGGAGGGCATCACACGAATGTCCGGAGAGGGCAGAACCCCGGTTTCAACTGTGCACTAGGGTGACTCACAGAACTCCAGGAAGCACTACACTTGCAATTAGTTTTATTGTAAAGGACACAGGTCAGTGGAGAGACACAGGGACGGGCTCTCTCTCCGCAGAGTCAGGGCAGGTCACCCACTGGCACATTAGGGTGTTTACCGGCCGGTAAGCTCCAGGGTTTTATTGGGTGGTGTGGGTGTGATGGACTCAACTCAGGGTCCAGCCCCCTCCCAGAGGTTGGGTGGTCAGGCTGATCTCAGCGGCTCACTGCCCCAGGGTTCTGACCACCTTGTTAGCACAAGCTCAGGTGTGGTCCCAGGGTCCCTCACTTGTGAAATTCCGGGGGTTTAGAGGCTCCCCCAGCACCCAGGGCAAAAAGCAGACGCACTCTTTGTTACAAACCTTCTCCCAGAGATTGCCGTGCACAGGCCAGCAAGTGGGAATACACACTCCTACGCCCGCCTCTGTAGCACAAGGATGAAGAGGACACACAACGTTCTGGGACTTTCTCTTCTCAGGATCAACAGATCTGGGGTCTTTCCACACTGTGTTCAGAGCGCAATGGTTCTTTTTCACAGCTGCATGACGCCCTGACGTGTGCAGGACCCCGCTTTGTTCTGTTGGCCTCCCTTCGGTGGGAGTCTTGCTGCCATTATAAATAACATTATAAATACTCATCGGAGACCCCGAGCGTAGGTCATGCACGTCTCCAGGCTGCCCTCCCCAGTGGGCCTGGCCCTGTGGGCCTGGCATGGAGAGGATGTGCATTTGTGACTGACAGGCATTGCCAAATCTCTGCCACCTCACAGCCTGATGACAGAGCAGGGGTCCCTCCCACCTCGGGGCTGGTGGGTGAAACGCAGCATCTCTGGGGGCTCACGCGCACCCCCCTCACCCTCAGCGACACGGAGCACGTGGGGAGGTTAAGAACCATTAGCGGTTCCTGCTCTGTGCCTGGAGCGGCTGGAGGGCTCCAGGGAGGAGGTGGCCCGTGAAGCCCCCTGACCTGCGCTGGGAAAGAGCAGGTATTGGGCAGATGCAGGTGGGGTAGGGGAGCTGCCTGAGCGCAGGCTGGGAGGCTGGACCCACCCCCTCAGGATGCAGCTGCCTCTGAGGGGCTCCTCCTCCCAGAGCCTGCGTCCTGGCAGGGCCGTGGCACCCAGAGCTCTGCTGAGCCTCTCCTCAGAGCCCCCCAGCCCTCTCACGAGCACCCCACCCCGTCGCCCAGGCCTTGGCTCTGAGGGAAGCGGAGACCAGCCAGCTGAGGGAGGAACTGTCCCGGGCCGCGTGGGAGCTGGAGCTGGTGCAGCAGGAGGCCCAGGGCCGGCAGGAGCGAGCCGAGGTGAGCCCGCACCCCAGCCAGAACGGGACACCTGGCCTGGCCGCCTGCACAGCCCAGCAGGGGCGGCAGACCCCCAGAGGCGCCCCCTCCCTGCCTGGTCCCAGGGATACATCCCCTCCACCCAACCCACCCGAGCCTCCGTTTCCCCCAGGGATCTCCAGATGCCCTGCTGGGAGGGGACAGTGTCTCCGCGGGAAGCAAAGGCGATGGGGTGGGACAGGGGTGGGGGGCAGCAGGCCAGTCACCTTCGTGCCACTGGGCAGAAGCCAGAGAGGGGAGGGCCTGGCACCAGCAACAGAGGGGGCAGACCCAGGCTTGTGCCCGCCAGCCCCCCAGCCCCCGGCCTTCCCTGTCTGACCTCAGCTGCCTGTGGCACAGCATAGCTGTAGGAGGCTCCGAGGGCCTCTTGGGGCTGACTCTCTGGAGAGGCCCCTCCCAAAGGAGAAACCCAGCCAGGTAGGCCGGCGTTGTAACTGAGGCAAACGCTCACGGGAAAGGACCCCGTAGAGAATCCCCAGCAGGGCCGGAGGGAGGCATCCGCCGAGGGGCCAGAGGGACCCCAGCAGGCAGCAGCCCACCCTGGGCCAGTGGACAGAGGCCCACACGTGCATGGAGGCCACTGTGGGCAGCCAGCTGGGGTCACCCGGGGCCCCTGACTCCTCTTCAGGAGCCCACGTCTGGGGGGGACAGGGCAGGCAACAGCAACTAAGACTCTGGGGAGTAGGGGTGGCAACCCTGGGGTCCTGTGCCCCACCCCACGGGCGGGGCTGGGCACCGCTGCAGTCGCCGGCAGGGTAGCCTCGGCCTGTTTACGGAGTGGTGCCAGGCCCCGGGTGGGTGATGCGGAGGCCAGGGCCCTGCTGCTCACGGGAGGAGGGGGCCGGGGGGACGGCTCACGGTGAGGTCGGGGGACACAGCCCCCCTGCGGGTAGTGGGGGTGGTCGAGGGCAAGGCCGGACCCTGCTGCACACTTCCAGGGCTCCAGCCGCACCCAGTCGGCTCAGCTGGGCCAGCGCCACGTCTCCTCTGCTCCCTGCCTTTGTCCTTCCAGCCTGCCCACCTTCATTTCTCACCCCGGTCCCTGGTGTGTCCCCAGCCCCAAGGGTGCGGGGTTGGATGCTCCCCTGGTGCTGCATTAATGACCCAGTGAGTCCGTGGACAAGTGAGTGGGTGGAACGCAGGCTGCAGGGCTGGGTGGCGACCCTCTGACCCCACAAGCGGGGCCGTGCTCAGTGACCGCAGGACGGGCCTCCTGGACGAGGGCAGGACGCCCAGATGGCAGGGCCTGGGGAGGCCAGGCAGTTTGTTCCGACCTACCGGACAGTGGGGGGAGGGGTGCTGGGAAGGGGAAAGAGTGTTGCAATTAGGAGTTGGCTGCCAGGGTGTTTCCTCAGCCCGCCCCGATGCAGCGACCCAGATCCCCGGGTCACTAGCTGAGAAGTCCTGGGCAGCTCCTGGCACCTGGGAGAGTGTTGCCTGAGAGCCGCGCCCCCTGAAGCCCCCGCCCTGCTCTGTCCTACCCCCGAGGCCAGATGGCCCCTCCATGGGCACAGCCGCGAGTGGCGTGGGAGCCCCATGGGACTGGGGCCTCCTTCCCCCTAGCTGCTCCCTCGGCCCACCCTGTGGTCAGGGGGCCAGGAAAGACCCCAAGACCCGGGAGCGGAGGCGCCGGCTCGCAGAGGGGCCTCTCTGGGAGTTTTCCCTAGAGCTGGCTCTGAGTCTCCCCCTGGATGGGCGGCGGGGGGGGGCCTGCCCGCCAGCTGGGCTCTTCCGGGAGCTCATTAAGGGCTCTTTTGCCACCACGGCTTGGAAAATGGAAATTAAAACCCACTGAGAGGGGAGGGTGGGGAGAAATGCCAGCCAAGGAACACCAGTTGTGGCGTGACCTATGAGCAAGCCCCCCGTAGGTGGAGGGGCTCCCGGCTTTGCCCTGTGGCTCATGACCCCGAAGAGGCAGCCCTTCCACTCCCACCCCACCCTGGCCACACCACGCACTGACCGCAGCCTCGCTAGGGCTGTCCTGGGGGCACAGCCAGACGTGGCCGTCCAAGGTGACACTTCTCAGTGGAGACGGACAGCAGGGGCCAGGAACAGAGGCGGCACCAGCGAGGTTCCATCCCCTAGAGCAGGAGGCTTGGCCTGATAGAGCCCCAGCCTGCCAGAGCCCTCAGGCAGTGGCCTGCAAACTGGGGGGGGGGGGGGGGGTCTCCCAGAGACCCAGTGGGGCGCAGCAGGGCACCAGGCCTCCCCGGAGCACAAAGCCAGCTCTGTCCCTCGCCCCGCGGAGGAAACTGCCCCTGGGGGACCAGACCACCCCGGGGCCGGGTGGCGGGGGTGTGTCCTGGCCAGGAGGCTGGGCTGGGCCTCGGGCTCAGGGTAAGCAGGTGGTGTCTTCGTTCATGGGCAGGAGGGGTTCGAGCATGGCCACGGCCAAGCCTGCGGCCCAGAGGACCCGCTGCTCCAGGTGCCCCTCGGTTAGCTCTAGAGGAGCGTCTTGGGCGCTGTGGCCACAGGAAAGCAGATTCAGGCCAAGCTGAGTCCCGCCCGAATGGACATCCAATCGGAGCGTGGCCGTGTGTCCGAATAGGGACGACCTACGCCCAAGGGGTGCAGGCAGAGCCCCCGACCCCTCCCGGGGGGGTCGCGGGCACTCACACACTTAGAGCCTGGGGGCGTCCCCCGACCCACCCGCCTGCTTGAAAGTTCGGGGGGCAGAGTCAGCCCTTCCCATGGGAAGCTCCCCCCACCCCGGGACCTCTGCCCCGCCCCGCTCACCGCTGGGACCCTCAGGAACCGGCATTCGAGGCGCTGGCCGTGGTCGCCCAGAGCCCCAGGCCCACCTTACGCGGCCCGAGCGGGCTGCCCGTGGGGGCCTGAGCCTACCGCCAGGCGCGCTTGACGCTGCGGCCGGCTTGCTGCTCCCCCAGGCCGCCATCAGCGCCGCGACCGCAGACCTGAAGGCCCTGCAGGCCCAGTTTGGGGACGCCATCTCGGCCCGTCAGAGGGAGGCCAGGGCTCTGGGCGAGAGGCTCCGGGAGATGGCGGCCGAGCGGAGCAGCGCCAGGCGAGAGGTGAGGCAGAGCGGGAAGGGGGGCTCCCGCGAGGCAGGTGTGACCTGAGGGGTAGGAGGGGACCCGCATCCAGGACCCACCTTCCAACAGGCCGTGGGGGGACCCCGGGCGAGACGGTGCTGAGCGGGTGCAGCCCGCACGCAGCGTGAGGCCTGGACGCCGCCGGACCAGGCCCTGGGGGGCGAGGCCTCTCTGGGCTTGGGGGGGACACGCAGAGTGAGTGCGGTGTCCAGGGGCAGCCGCGCGCGGGCCCCGCCAGGGCCCGGAGGCCGGTGCAGGGCCCCCGGAGCCTCGTGAGGTGTCCCGGGGTGGGGGCCGGTCTGGGCCCCGGCCGGCGGAGCTCGGCAGGCAGGCCGGGGAGGTGTTTCTGAAGGGGATTTGACGGGACTTGGGGACGCCGGGAGGGGGAGGGCAGGCGGGCACAGGGATTGGGGCTGGGGGAGGGGCCCCGGGGCCCGGCGACCTCATGCACTCCCCGGGCCGGGCGCCAAGGCTGGTAGGCGGGCGGGGGGGCGGCCAGCAGTGAGGAGAGGGGCTGGGCCCTCCCCCGGCACCCCGAGCCGGGCCAGGAGAGGACGAGAGCGTGATTGAACATGACAGCCTGTTTACTTTGGCCCCCAAAGAGAAAGGTCTCCTTTCAACAGATTTCGAAGTCAGGCCCGGTCAGCGACCACACGGGGAAGCAGAATGAGATTTTAAAACTGGGGGCGGCAGGGGGAGGAGCAGGGGAGACCGGGGGCACGTTTGTGCTGGTGGGTGAAGGGAGAAAGCAAGGCCTCGTGGGAAGTTCAGGTTCCCCGATCGGCCGCCCCCAGAAAGGAGAGGGGCCCCAGAATGGGGACGGGGTGATGGGGAGGCTGAGGCGGGTGAGGGGGGCAAGGGGAACAATGGCAGAGAGAGGGAGCCCAGAGGACCCTCCCAGGCGCCAGGCTGGCCCAGAGTTGCCATGGAAACCATAACATTTTCACAGCCTTTAAACTGGAGGAACGTCCAGGCCTCTCACAGCCGTGCCTGAGGTCCACACGCGCGTGCGCATGTGTGTGTGTGCGTGTATCACACGCAACACATACACCTCTTGTGCACATGGAGACCACACCCCCATGCACACATGTGCACACACAGTGACAGTGCACACACATGCACTCACGCGTGGACACAGCACTCACACATGCAAACACATATGGACACCACATCTGTGCAACAAGCAGCACACGCGGCTCCGAGAGTACACACATGTATGAGCATCACACGTGTGTGAACGGACACGTGGGCACGCATGTCTGCACATAGGTGTGTGCAGACGCACACACCACACACTCACGCATGCTGTGTGCATACACACGTGTGTGCTTGCACATGCATGCACACACGTGAACACGCACACACAGGCCAGCGCCCCTCAGCAGCCCCTCCCCTGCTTTCCCTCCTCCGTGCAGAGCCCTCGGGTCACCTCCCTGCAGGAGATTTCAAAAGAGGCTGTTTATACAATTTCTAGTAAAGAAATAATTATTATAATCACATTAAGAGATTTGGCTGTAAAATTCCTGTAAAAGGGATGGTTGTTCTCATGAGGCGGAGGGCGGGGCGGGGGGGCTCCCCCGCGTTTGTTTTGCTTGTTTTCATCTCCTCGGCCCTGGGAAATGAAAACAGCTTCTTTTATGATGGATAGGCCCTTTCGCTGGTCCTTGACCTTCGGGGTGGATTTCTGCTGAGCTCGGCGGAAAATGCTCTGCACACTTGTGGCTCCCACATGTGGGGGGCGGGAGGGGAGCGGAGGGGGGCCTTTCCCAAAAACAGAACAACAATAACAGCCGGCGGACGCGGGAGCCAGGCCGGCCAGGGGCCTGGACAGTGTCCCGCTGAAACAGCCAGCAAAGTGGGGCTCGCTCCGGCAAACCAGCGCCTGGACGTGGCTCTGTTTCTGTGGCTTCCCCTGCCGGCTTCCTCCACCTCCTCCTCTGGGGCACGCCTTCTCCAGAGTGCGCCGTGGTCGGTGGGGAGACCAGGGATCCCGGCCGAGCCCCAGAGCCCGCGCGTCGGGCTGGGCTGCCCCTTCCCGGGGTCTGCACTCCCTCCAGCACCTCCCACCAGAGGGTGAGCCCGGGGGGGCCCTGAGGCAGCTCGCGTCCCAGGGCGGTTAGGAACCCTGGCCGCCACCGACGCTTCAGCTCGGCTCTCAGCCCCACAAAACCACGGAGCCACAGGCCCTGCCCGGAAGCCAGGGGGTGAGGAGGGCCCCGGAGCAGGGGATGACACAGGTCCCGGCTCCAGCGCGGTGGGAGTCCCCCTCTGGGCCCGGAGCAGGTCTGGCAGGGGACGAGGACACGCTTGCAGCCTCTCCCCCTCCTCGGGTCAGCTCACAGAGGTGCGGAGTGGCCTGAGGCCAGGGTCCGGGCTGCTGGGCCCTGAGGTCCCCACCGGCTCCACAGCCTTCCCACCCTGGGGCCTCTGCTGCCCTCACCCCTGGGGTTTAGGAGGCCCTCGATTCTGTGGCGGGCACCTTGAACCGTGCTCCTGTGACAGCGACAGCCCGGTCCGGGCGGCCCTGCTGCGGCCAGAGGACGCTGAGGGCGCCGTCGCCCAGAGACCTTGCCTCCCCACCCCCTCCCTCACCGAGAGGGAGCCGAGGCCCGAGGCAGTGGACGTGCCCGTGGCCGTGCAGGGCTCCGGAGCCGGGGCTGCTGAGGCGGCTCTCCACACCAGGGTGGGCGGTGGCCCGGGGGCCACACCCTTACTGAAGGGGAGGAGCCGCGCGAGGGACACAGGTGGGGACAGTGCCGAGGTGTGGGCGGAGCTGTGTCCCACACAGGCCCTGCTGACCGGTGACCAACGTCCCCAGGGTCCAGGGAGGGAGCCCAGGGCAGCACCAGGGTCAGGAAGGGCCAGGGTGTCTCCTGCCAGGGCTCTGGGACGGGCCCCCGTGAGCCGTCCTGCAGCCTCAGCGGCGTGGGCAAAGCCGGGCTGCCTGCTTCTCCTTCGAGCACTTGACGACCCGGGGCCGGGGTGGGTGGGGCACTGGCGCTGCCAGAGCAGAGCCAGAGGCCACAGCTGACCCTGACCCGTGGCCCCCAGCTGGTCCCTAGAGCCACACACTCCTCCCCAGGCCGAGAGGCTGCGGGCACAGCTGCACGAGGCCCAGGAAGGGCTGGCCGCCCTGCGCCGGGAGCTGCAGGGCAGCGAGGAGAGCCGGGAGGGGCTGCACAGGGAGGCCCGGGACGCCCGCCGGGCGCTGGAGGACGAGGCCCGAGAGAAGGACATGCTGCGGGATTCCAACACCGAGCTGCGGGCCACCATCCGCAGAGTCGAGCAGGAGAAGGCCAGGTAGGGCGGCCGCCCCACCGAGCAGCCCCGGTCCTATTGAGCTGGGCCGGATGATGGTGAAGCGGACACACCAAGCGGACCCAGGGTGCCAGCTGCCCATCCAAAGGGTCTACAGCGCTGGCCCAGGAGGCGGAGGCTGGGACGCCGCCAGGCCTGTCCTCACCCTCAGGAAGTTCCGTTCAGCAGGCAAGACAGGCCCCAAGTGGCCAGAAGGAGACGGCCCAGGGCCGGGGAGCAGAGGGAGGCCGAGGACCTGGTCAGTGGCTCCGGGATGCCCACCAGAGGCAGGACAGCCTGGCCGGAGCTGCGGCCCTCCCCGGGGAGCGGCGGAGGTGCCGGCGGATGCTGGACACTGGGCCTCTGGGAGCGTGGCTAGAGGGAGGGTGTGGGGAGAGGGGCTGAGACACGGCGAGGGGCCCGGCCAGCTGGGCAGTCGGACCCAGACAGAGGCGTGCCCCAGGAGGCTGGGCTTCGGGACACTCGAATCGGACGTGGGGAGTGTCTGGCTGCAGTGAGGCGGGCGGCCTGCCGGGTGGCCAGGACCATCACCTCGGGGGATGCCGAAGCCCCCAGGGAACTCCCCGGCCCAAGGTTGTGACCCTCTGCTCAGCTTTCAGCGCTCCAAGGAGGAGAGTGAACGGAAGGTGCTGGTGCTGGAGGAGGCCCGGGCAGCGGCCCAGAAGGAGGCCGGCAAGCTGCGGGCCCTTCTGCAGGGGGCAGAGCAGGCACGGGCAGACGCCCACCGGCAGCTCCAGGAGCTACGCAGACAGGTGAGGGGCCGCCCTGGAGCCCACACCCCTCCGGGAGCGCCCCCCACCTCCCCAGACTTGGAGCCACAGCAGAAGGGCCCTGCTCAGACTCACGGGGTCTGGGTCAGGTCTGCCTGTGGGGCACAAGGACAAGCCCCAAACCTACTGGCTTAAAACAATCATTCGGACGCCCACGGACCCTGAGGGCCAGGAGTTCAGCCAGGGCGCCACGCGGAGGGGACGGCTTGGCTCTGCCCCCCGAGGCGCACGCCGAGGAGGCGCCACTCCACAGAGGGGCCGACGGTGGGGCTCTCCCAGCACGTCTTCTCAGGCGTCCGGTGGCTGATGCTGGCTGTCGGGGGGACGGGGTGGGCAGCTCCCGTGGCCCCGAGTGGCCTGGGTTCTTCCCGTCACGGCCGCCTCAGGGCTCAGGGTGAACAGATGGGTACTGCTTCATCCTTTAGCCTTGGCGTCCGAGGTCACGGCCACTTAACACTGACCACCTTGGTCTCAAGCCCACCCAGGAGGGCCCTAGACCGCCCTTCAAAGTGTGCACACCCAGTTTTGCCAGACTTCTGCAGACAAATTGGTTGGTGAACTGTCTACAGTAGGGACGGGCACAGGCACCCTTCCTCGCTCGAGTGGCCTCTGCACCAGCATTTTTCACGTCTCTGGGCTCCACAGAGCGTCCTGGCCCCAGAGACGAGACACCGGGAGAGGGTGTGGAGTGGCCGGGAGAGTCAGCCCCAAGGGCCTGGTCTTGCGGGGGGCACGGCACAGACCCCAGGCTGGAACTGGACATGGCCTTAGCTTCCCCAAGTGCAGTCTGCTGCCTGGGAGGGAGGCCCCCCCAGCCCCCCCTGCCCTCCTGGCACAGAGGCCCAGGCGACGCCCTCAGTGTAGACCCCACACACCCAGGTGATGTCACTGGAGGCCGAGAGCCAGAGGAAGAGCCAGGAGCTGGGCCGGATGCAGGTCCGGGGCGCACAGGGCGCACAGCAGCAGCAGCAGAGCCAGCAGGAGGCACTGGGGCTGCAGAGGCTGGCGGCCGAGGCACAGGCAGCCAGAGAGTGCTCGCAGAGGGAGGTAGGAGCCCAGCAGCACCCAGGGCTTCCCGTCTGGCAGGCGCGGGGCCGCAAGCTGGGGGACTGGCTGTCTCCCCCCGAGCCTGGGCACTTCCTGAGGGGCTGTGGCGTCTCCGTGTATCCCCCATTCACTCATGAGTCTTCAGAGGGCACCTTGCCTGAGTCCACGGAGGAACCATCCCAGGGGATGGGGGCACAAGTCAGGCCGCGAGCAGGGTCTGCCTGGGGCTGGCCCCACGCAGGCCAAGGAGGGGACAGCCTGGGGCCACCGCCCCGTCTGGCCAGGGTTGTGTGGCTGCCAGTGGGCTCTGCTGCCTGCCAGGACCTGCTCCATGGTTCTGGGGTGTCCCTCCCCACCTGGGCTCAGGTCTCCCCATAGTCAGACAGGGGGTGGGAAGCAGGTCCAGGGCCCCCTAGCTGTGACATGCCGAGGAGGGGGTAAGGCCAAGAGGGCTGGGGAGTCTTCAGAGGGCAGGTGGGTCTGGAGCCCCCGAGTCCCTCCCACAGGTCCTGAGGCTGCAGCAGACGCTGGCGGAGGTGGAAGCCATGGCCGAGGCCCGGGAGAAGCAGCTGGAGGAGGGCCTCTGCGAGAGCCAGGGCGCCGAGCGGACCCTCCGGGCCGAGCTGCACGGCGTCACCAGGAAGCTGCAGCAGGCCAGCGGCACGGCCGATGGCCTCCAGGCTCGCCTGGACAGGACCTGCCGCCGGGTCGGCAGCCTGGAGCAGGAGCTGGCCCAGGCCGAGGGCGCCAGGCGGGAGGTGGAGGCCCAGCTGGGCCGGCTGTGGTCCACGCTCTGCCTGGGCCTGGGGCTCCAGGGACAGAGCCCCATGGCCTCCCCCGAGCGGCCCGGCTCCCCCACCAAAGGTCAGTGTCCTCCGTGGCTTCAGGCAGGCTCCTGTCCCAGCTGTGTCACCCTCCTGGGGCAGTCACACACACCCCCCCCCAAGGGCTCATGACCTTGGGGTTAGGGTTAGGGTTAGGAATCCAAAGGAGGGGTGTCTGGGAGCAGATCCAGCAGGAGAGAAGCAGGGGCCTGAACCCTGTGCCCCCCCCAAGCTCCCCATGGCTGGGGACGGCAGAGAGAAAGGGGGACAGGGCACCTGCGTGTCTGTCACCGCATCCCCACCACGCTCTCTCAGTCGTCACTGTCCTGCAGGCTCAGAGGGCACCCAGGGTTACCCTGGGCGGCAGAGTGCCAGCGCCCCCGGCCGGTCCCGCTCGCCGCTCCGATGGCCCTCGCCTGCCCCGGGAGACCGCAGCACAGAGGGGGCCGTGGCCTGGGTGAGGGACGCCCTGAGGGACCTGGCGCAGAAGCTGCGGGATGCCCAGCGGGAGCGGGTAAGGGGGGCGGGGAGGACCCGTCCTGGAGGCTGCAGGAGACGGCGAGGAGCCGCCCACTCGGCCTGCTGTCCTTCTGTCTGTCCGTCCTGAATCCACTGAGACCCTGGCAGGACCCTGAGGGATAAATACCAATAAATACCAGCATCCCTCGAAACCCAGCTGCCCCATTGTCCAGGGCTGCCTTCCGTCCTCAGATCAGGCAGCAGTGCCCATCCTCTGAAGAACCAACCCAGGGGCTGGCCAGGTCCCCCCTAGAGTGCCCCAGTGACCCCACCCTGCTGCCCCGGGGATCCCTCAGGGCAGTGCATGAGCTGCCCCTGCCAGATTCGCCAGACTCGAAGGGGCGAGGGCGGGAAAAGACAGACTGACAGTGACCGGGCCCTGGCCCGGGGTCCTCCACGGACACCTGTTCACCTTCCACCGCCCCACCCAGCCCCACCCGACCAGTGCCAGCCCCGGGGATGGGCTCCAGCCCCACACCGGCCCAGATCCCGGCGGGGCGCCGTCCCTGCAGGTCACCCTGACCCCACCTACGGGCCGGCTCCTGAGCCCCTGCAGGCCCTGCTGCCCCGCTCTGTGTCCGTCCCGCACAGCTGGACACGGGAGCCCAGCCGCCACTCCGGCCCTCGGTGCCCCCCGCCCCGCACCTGCAGGCCAGCCCAGCCGCCCACCGCCCTCTCCCGCCCGAGCAGCCATGAGCTGCCCCACCCGACCCTCTAGCCCGGTACTTGGCCCTCCACCCGCCCACGCCCACCAGCTGCCCCCTGACCTTGGTTCTCCCGCCCAGGATGCCTGGCGCTGCCAGGTGGGGAGCCTGAGCAGCCAGCTGAGCGAGGCCGAGAGCGAGCGCGCCCGAGCCCAGAGCCACGCGGGGCAGCTGCAGAGGGCGCTGGCCGAGGCAGAGGAAGGTGGCCGCCCTTCCCCACCCTGCCCTGGGCACCACTGCAAGGGCCCCCAGAGCCCACCTCCTGGCACCGTGGGGGTCCGTCCCGGGAGCTGCTCGGGCTCGGGCCACGGGGCCAGACCCCGGAACCAGCGCGCCCCCCCAACCCCGAGGTGCCCCAGCATCTGGCAGCTGGTGGGTCTTTCTCAGCCGTGGCTTCCCCGTCACAAGGCAGTAAAGTCCAGAGGCCTCCAAGGCCCTCCCCGACCTGGCCCCAGGTCCTCCGCCACGCCGGCCTCCTGCAGTCCCACCTCTGGACATCTGCACGGGCTGTGCCCGCCGTCCAGAGCCCTCTTCCCACGTCAGCTCCTCAGAGGGAGGCCCCCTGCCCTGCTGGTCACCCCACCTCCTTTCTGTCCCCCTTCCCCCACTCCTGGGTCTGCCCAGGGGGCAGGCCCGGGCCTGGCACGGAGTCCAAGGGAGGGATGTCTGGGAGCAAAGCCAGCAGGAGAGAAGGAAGGGTGGGGAGGGGCCTGGAGTCCAGGCAGAGGGAGCTGGCACCCCAGACCTGCCCCCGGGGACCCTGAGCTTTGAGGCAGGACGGGAAGGGCAGGGGATTTTCAGAGGGGGGGTCTCTCCAGCCCCTACCCTCTAGGTGCCGGTCACTTAAACTCACCCAGCCTCAGTTTCCCAGCCTGTGCAATGGGAGGGGCCATCCCCGGGAGGCAGCCCCACAGACCTTGGGAGCCAGGCGAGCTGCCCCGCTTGCCCCACAGGCCGGCGCCAGGCGGAGGGTGAGCTGAGCAGCGCACAGGCCGCGCGGGCCCTGCAGGAGGAGGCGTCCCCGAGGCTGGAGCACCTGGCAGGCGCGGAGGGGCGGAGGCTCCAGGTGGGGACGCCTCACACCCCGGGGCAGGGGGCGGGGTGGGGAGGAGGGCTTCCGGGGGAGGGCGGGTTCCAGGTCCCCGTGGGCAGAGGCACTGGCTGCGCTGGGCTGGGGCAGGCGGCCCCCGGGCATCGGGCCCCCACAGAGCTCGTCAGGGCCACCCTGGCGGAGCCGTCTTTGCAGTGGTCCCAGCCCTTATTTTACAGATTTGCAGACACTGAGTCCTGAGCAGGGAGCGACTTGGCCCCAGTGGCACAGTTGGCGAGGGGCCGAGTCGGGGGCAGACCCCCAGCCTCCCAGGTCTGTGCCTTCGGTGGCAGGCATAGGGTGGCACTGGCCTAGCCTTGGAGCTCTCCAGATGTGTGGGTCATAGTTATGCCACCGCGGGACCGCATTTTCTTCTGTGACACTCAGACATGGAAGCAGGTTGCACAGGGTGGAGGTGGGTAAACACGCCACGTGCTGGCCTTTGGGGTGTGAAGGCGGCCACCGGGGTGAAGTCTTCCGGTGAGGATCTGGGCCTGGGGTGGGGGCCAGGCCTGGGCGGACGGGGGCTGGCCCGGACCCCCCTCACTGCACCCCACCCAGGCCCACAAGTCCAAGGAACCCTGGGCTGTGCTAAGATCCCTCGGCAGGACAGGGCCGGGGCTCAGCCGGGTCTGGGCCGCTGTGGCTCCTTGAGGACCTCAGAGCGCCAAGAACAGCGCACCTGGCTCAGGGGATACAGGCCCCAGAGGCGGCCACCCCCAGGTGTCAGGGAATCGGGCCCCCCGGCCCCATGCTGAAAAGACAAGGCTGACGGAGACAGCAGAGTGGAGGGGCTAAGGAGGAAACGGGCTCGGGTCCAGGCCCCCCCCTCCCAGTGCCTTGCGAGGAGGGACCGGGAGAGATGGCCTTGCAGGTCAGCACAACAGTGAGCCGGGCGAGGCCTGTAGGGCCCCAGGGGCAGCCGGCAGGCAGGCCTCCCCTCAGAGGGCAGGTGCGGACGCCAAGCCTGTGCTGACTTGCTCCGTGCGGGGCTCGGCCTGGAGCCTGGTGGCAGGGGCCTGGGTCCCAGGTGCCCACTAGGCCAGGAGCCTCTGAGGAGGGGCCTCCTGCAGGCGATGGGCAGAGAGCAGAGGAGGAGCTCAGCATGGAAGACATTTGTGAGCTGAGAGGGGATTTCTGTTTCAAAGGCCCCAGTGGCTGCAGCTGCTGGGGAGAGGCTCGCAGGGCTCAGTCCCAGGGCCCCGGTGCCTGGCTGGGGGCTTGCGAGATGCCCAGGAAGTGTGGGGTCTGAGGAAGCAGGGGAGGCGGGGCCAGGCTGTGTTCCATTTTACATGTATGTCCACATGTATCTGTTCCATGCGCATTTGAAAATAGTGTTTCCTGTTTGCAGGTTACACGTTTTGAAATATACCTGTTAAACCAACCTTTACATCATTCAAATATTCCACCTTGATTCTGTCTCCTGGATTTATCGAAGCTAAGAATCATGTGTGGAATTTTCCCAAGACAATTTCTTTGGGCAATGTCTCCTTTTATCTCTCAGGGTCTGTAATTTCTAGATCTCTCTGACACGCTCTAACGTTTGCTCACTGGTCTGGAGGCCTCTGTGCCCTGCTCCGTGCTATTTGTCTTGAATTTCTACTCTGCCCGACGCTGGCAGCGCCCCCACCGTCTCCTGACCCTGGCCTCTGCACTTCACTCTGTAGGTTTTCGGCCATCGTTTCATCAGCCTGGCTTTGGTTACAATTCTACCTTAGAGTCTTTCCCTTTCGCAGGAGAATTTGCCCCACTTACAAGTTTTGTGATAACTTATGCTCTGCTTTTCTTCCATCGCTGATGAGACACCGGCCCCTTTAACGACTCCTCACGACTTCCTTTTTGTCCTTTCACTGTGGGGTCATCTGCCCGCCCCTTCCCTCCAGTGTCTGCATCCTGGTGTCATCCCTTGTCCCGTCTCTTGGTCACCGCTCGGGGGAGGGGGAGTGTTACAACAATTGAAGCGTTTTCCCCTAATATTCCGTGTTAAGTGTGAAGAGAATGTGTGTGTCACCTGAGCTCAGGGACCTCCCACGGCCACCCCCAGAAGCAGGGGTTCTGCACCTGTGCCCTGGCTCTGCTCTGCTCTGAGGGCTCCCCTCCTCCAGACCTGCCCCAGCCCCTTCTTGCTCCTCAGCGCCCAGGCGGGGTCCCTGAAGAGCTGGCCCCTGAGTCTGAACCCCACCCCATGCCCTGCCCGCGTCTGCCGTTATGCTCACAGCAGCCCCTGCCGGCATCCTCCTTTCTGACGGCCCAGCTGCGAGTCACCACGGACGGCTGACTTCACTCCACGTGTGAGGCCCCTGTCCTTGGCCAGAAGTCCCGCTGGCCTGCCTGCCTGCCTGCGGGGCTGGGCTCCCTCCGGGCTCCCACACTTGGGAGGCTGGGTCCACCCTCCTGAGGCTCCGGGAAGCATCCCCGCGCAGCCGCGGGACTAGGTCCCGTTTCCCAGCTGTCTTCTGGACGCCTTCTCATAGGCTGCCCCCCCCCCGCCCCCCGCCACGCTTGCCGCCCCGCCGGCCTGTGGCCCTGTGATGGACTAGGCCCACCCACCTGGGTACCCTCCCCTTGGGTGAACTCGGAGCCAATGGGCAGAGCCTTAATTACAGCTGCAGATCCCTTCGCCAGTAACCTCACGTACGCGTGGGACAACACCGGCCGAAGGTCACGGGCCATCTCGGGACGCTGCCCTTCGTAGTTGGGTTCTGTTAAACATGTCAGCTGAGCTCTTCGTGAGCACAGATGGCTCCCTGAGTCAGGCTCACGTCCCACCTCTTCTGAGCGGGGCCTGTTTTTCCTTAGATTTCAGGCGCGTTGTTTGTCCTCTGACCTCAGTGTCAGACGGTGTCAAGAAATGTGAGGGTGTTTTAGGTTACTGGAGCTGTTCCTTCCGGAGTAGGAGCCAGAGGGCCCGTCGACCTTTGAAATGTTTGGCCTGCGCGTGGGGAGCCCACTCCGCGTGCAGGATCAAATCTACCTTCGGTTTATACAGGTTCTTTCCACTTTGAAACCGGCTCTTCCCCTCCCCCCACTCCCTGCAGCCCTCAGCCGCCCACCCTGCGCTCTGGGCCCTGCCCTCCTCGCTGACCTCTAACTTCACCTTCTCTTCACGTCTCCCACCAAGGCTGGGAGGACTTAGGGTCTCCGTGGGCTTAGCCGCTCTGCCTGCTCTCCCTGCCGCCCCACGGCCCCGGCTGGCGCTGGTGTTTGCACCACAGATGGTTCGCTCCCTGGCTCCCCCCGGGCTCACCTTCTCGAGAACATCAGTTACCGTTTTCTGACACGATTCCCCTTTCTTGCAATAACTCTGTTCTCTTTTTGATTCGAGACCCTCAGATCAGATTCCGTGGACCGACTGCTCTCCTGAATCACAGTTGACCGCGTGCGACTCACGTAGTGATTCTTTTTCCTCCTTTTGAGAAGGGGGTCTGGTCTTATTCCGAGTTGGGGGTGCAGAGGAACCCATCAGGGGCGTCACGCGTCTCTGGCCAGATGTTTCAAGCCCCAAGGAGAGGCAGAGAGGAATAGTCCAAGGGGAGACGTGGGGAGCAACGGCAGAGACAGCACTGAGTCCCCACCAGAACTTGCTGTTCCAGGAATAGGGAGGGTGAGGGCCCCGACCTCAGGGCAGAGCTGCGGGGGTGTCCCCAGGCTCCCCCCCCACCCCCCGGCACTTGCCTGCCAGGGGAGTGGGGGCCTTCCTGGTGCCTCACCCACCGTGACCCTCGTCCCTGGGGGCCTCCCCTCCACACCCCCGCTGCCCCCTCCAGCCCCGGCCTCTGAGGTTCCCACGTGGGGTCTCCACACGGGGCGCAGACGGCTCTGCTGGATGTTGTTCACATATTCTCTACCCCTGTTCATTCTTCTGCTTGATCAAGTTTTTAGCAAAGTGTGTGTGCTAAAATCTATCCATCGTTTGTCCAATTTTTCTAAGAATTCTGGCAATTCTCAATTATCCTGTTTTTAGGCCAGTTGGCTCCGTATGCTCTCCATCTTTCGGGAACCCTCCAAGTCCCTGGTCTCCAGCTGAGGAAAGTCTTTCCCAATTTTTGTAACCTGTTGGTCATTGCGGTGGGCGCCCGGGAGGGGGTTCAGACACACCGCAGTCACCGGAGGCCCCGGGCACTCTCCACTCACAGCCAACCCAGGCTGCAGCGTTTCCAGCCGGCTGTGGGCTCAGGGTACGTGGCCACACTGCCTGCTGCCCACTGCCCGCACCATGTCCAGGCCAGGTTGCCAGGCGGCCAGCGTGAGCTAGAGCGAGGCTTGCATTTGACAACATCTTTCACTCTCATGGACTGGATTTTCCCCTCGTTTCACATAAGCCAATGTGTTTGTCAAGAGAAAGTTAATTAAAAACATATTTTTCTAATTAAATGGTAGGCTGTGCTATGCAAACAGTAAGATTCTTGTTTGAGAGCAAATCCCTCCCTGTTTCCAGGGCTACCCTGGGAATTCAATAGATCAACAATGCAGAACCGAGCCCCAAGGTTAGGACACGCGCGAACACAGCCCCCGGGGGGCCTGCAGGCAGCTGGCGGGGCCTGAGCCAGCGGGAGGCGCGGCGGGGGGCCTGGCGCCCGCCCACCGGGAGAGACCGCCCGAGGCTGTCCTCGGACCGGCGCCAGGTCACAGCCTCGATGGCTCAGAGGGGCTCACCGCGTCCACCAGCACCTCACACTCCCTCGCACACCCTCCCCTCCTCTCCAGAGAGTTCACCCCCAGGGCCCAAATCCAGCTTCAGTCCAGGTTCTAGAAGCGAAGTGGGGAGCCGCTCGGCCTCCTGGGCGCGCTGTGGCCGGAGTGCATTCCTGATACTTGCTCAAGAATGTCTGTGTTCCTTTAGGGCACCGTACTTGTCAGATTTTTGTGTGTGTTGAGTATTTCATCTTCATAAAAGGAATTGGTGAGCTTTCCATCTCTCTACTACCTGGGATCATCTAAATAGCCTCAGAGTTAAGCTTTCTTGAAAGGTTACATTGAACTTACCTGCAAATGCTCTGCCCCTCCTGTCATCTTAAGTAATACATTTTCATTCCCTCTCCCAGCTTTTCCCTCGCTGTCTGTTTGAGTTTTTCTATCTCTTCTGGAGTCAGTTTTTGACACTTGGAAGTCACCCATCTCATATGTTTAAATGCGTTGCCAGGAACTCGCTCTTATATTTGGTAGCCATTTTTTATTTTTACACCTGTAGTTAGATCTTATTTATATCTATAGTTAGATCTGTTTCTGTCCCTGATGTTGGAGATTTTTATTTGTCTCTCTTTAACTTGCCAACAGTTCATCTGTTTTATTGGTCTTTTCAAAGAATCAACTTTTATCTCTTTTCTCCTTTTCATCTAGTTTATTCGTTTCAGCTTTTATCCCTATTAACATACTCGTTTTTGTTGTTGTAATATTTCTGATTTCTTCAATTGCATAAGTGATGTATTTATGTTTGGGCTTACTCTTTCAATAGTAAAAGCATTCAATGTTATTGTGTTTTCCCTCATTGTGGTTTGGTATGTGCCCCCATAGGTTTTTGCTGTTGTTGTTGTTGTTGTTTTATTTTTGGCTGCATTGGGTCTTCGTTGCTGCGCTCGGGCTTTTCTCTAGTTGCGGCAAGCGCGGGCTACTCTTTGTTGCGGTGTGCAGGCTTCTCACTGTGGTGGCTTCTCTTGTTGCAGAGCACAGGCTCTTGGTGCGTGGGCTTCAGTAGTTGTGGCAGGTGGGCTCAGTAGTTGTGGCTCGCAGGCTCTAGAACGCAGGCTCAGTAGTTGTGGTGCACAGGCTTAGTTGCTCCACAGCATGTGGGATCTTCCCAGACCAGGGCTCAAACCCGTGTCCCCTGCATTGGCAAGTGGATTCTTAACCACTGCACCATCAGGGAAGCCCCCCAAAGGTCTTTAATATGAATTATTTTCCTTTCTTACCAATTTTCTAGGAGTTTCCATTTTAATTTCTTCTTTAATTCAAAGGTTATTTAGAAGAATAACTAAACGTTTGTGCCTCTTCTTGTTGCTGTGTCTCGTCTTACTGGAGAGAGGGCTGGCTTTGGGGCAGTTATAATCTTTTGATCAGCTTCTGGATGGATCTTTGCTTATGTTCCTGGTTTGTCGGTTGTTTCTTGGTTGTCGGTTGTTTGCTTTGTTGGTTCGGTTTTGTCTATTTGTTTGTGGTGTGTTTGGAGGGAAATTGGACAAGCTGATTGCAAAGTTTACAGGGAAGAATAGATGTTTGAGATTTTCTAAGAAAATTTTGAAATAGTATAGTAAAACTGACTGTAACAGTGGCGTGGTCAAAGCAGCAGGGGTTGGCACAAGGGTGGACAAAGAGGCAAGCAGGACAGGGCAGAGTCCAGAAGTTTCCAGCTATCCCTAACCGGCACCAGATCCCAGCCTCCTGTCTGGGCCACTGAGGCCCACTGTGTAAAGTAAGGGGCTTGGGTCCCCTTATATTTGAGCACTTCCCAGGGCTAGTTCTGTCCTGTGACCGGCCAGAGGGCTCGCGAGGCTCCCAGAGGGCAGGGCCAGGTGGCCGTGCACTGCTGCCCAGCGCTCACCCACACTGGACACTTGCCAGCCGATGAACAAATCCATCCGTTGTCGCCAGTGGATGGAAGGGCTGAGGACCTGAACTCCGAAGGATGCGCTGGGGTCGGCGGCAGGCTCTGCTCTTGTGCAACAGGCAGGGTGCGGAAGGTTACCTCTGCCTGCTGTGCTAGTGCCTGAGGCATTTCCAGCCTCTACAGACGCCCATTTTACAGCAGCCCCCATACGGGGGGGGGGGGTGCGGGGGAGGGGCCCTCACAGTTTTTCTCCCGTCCTTCTCTTGCTCCCGACGGAAACGCTGTGAGATCGCATCACACCCGTCCGCGGAGGGGGAAACCAAGGCTGGGGGCTGGTCCAAGGGCACGCGCCGAGCCCTGCCTCCTTCCCCAGGCCCGGGGTGGAACCGCAGGAGCCGGCGGTCAAGCCTCCTGCGCTCCTGCAGCTGAACCCCCCGCGCTGAGCGCAGGCTTGTGACGCGTGCGCGGCCAGCCGCCCCCCATTCAGGGTCAGGGCTCAGAACCAAAGCAAGCCAGCAATGAGACTGACTCAGTGGGGCAAAGGGAGATGTTCATAAAGGGTGCCCCGTTCAATTATTATGGTTCATTTGAATTCCATAAACGCTGAGTCACTACAAGAGGAGCGTAATGCTTCACATGAGTGGTTTGGAGCCTCTTTAAAATACCATGAAATATTTAAGCCATATTTGAAGGAAACTTCTGCTTTTCTACTGCAAAATGTGTACAAACAGAAAACTGTAATTTCCAAAATTGTAAAGAAGGGTGAAACCTCAATTTTAGGTACAAGCATTGCCCTCCTTCCTTTCCTTTAACTTTCTAAACTGACAGACCAAAAAAAGTTCCTACAGGGTCACCGCACCTGTCCCGCCCTCACCCAGCCTGGGACGGGGTTGCTCCCCCCCTCCTCTGAGCCAGTCCTCCTCTTGTGTTTAGTGAAAACGGAGTGGGAGATGGATGCAAAGCCCCCGTAGACACACGGCTCCCGGGACACACCTGCTGGGTCCTTGTGAATGGCACGTGTTTGCTGGCCGAGACCCGAAACTTGAGGGCTGAGCCTGGGTGGGTCCTCAGGGGTCCCTGTGCCTTCAGGCATTCCCGCTCTGGCTCTAGACCCAGTCTCCCTCTTCCTAAACAAGCGCCTCTGGCCCGCCACAACCCACACCCCCTCCTCTCTCTGCTGGCCCCATCTCCCCTCCCCCAGCCAGGTTTCTGGAAGGGCTGCCCCTCCCCCTCTCCCCAAACCGTCAGCACCGTCAGCACCGCAACTTCCCGGCACACACATACACACAGAGGTCACCAGCAACTCTGGTCCCTTCCAAAGGGTGCTTTTTGGGTCCATGTCTACCCGAGCCCCTGGAGCTTTCCGCACAGGGGCCCGACCTCTCCCTCCGATCTCCGCCAGCTCTCTGATACTCCCTGGGCCTCGCCTCCTCTTCTCTCTGCTCTGAAGTCCACTTGGCCTGGACCCCTTCTCTCCCCCTCCTCCCTCCACCCCCGGCCTTCTCGGTGCCAGGGCCTCCATAGCCACTTGGTCCTGTGACACTGCCCCCGGCGCAGTGACCCCCGGGAGACCCCTCAACGTGCTCCCGCACCCGCCTTCCCATCCCAGCAAGTGGGCTCCGGACACCCTGCGCGCAGTCCAAGCCTGGGAGCCCTCGGGGCACTGCCTGCTCCTCACCCGCCACGCAGCCCTCAGGCTACCTCTCCACCCCATGGCACGTTCTTCCACTTCTTGGCCCCTTGAGCCCAAGCCGCCGCAGGCTCCGTGTGGACAATCCCAGGGCCCCCAACTTGCCTTCCTCCGCCCCTTACCTCCGCACCCCCGCTCAGCCCCCGCAGCGGGGTGGACGCGGCTCCTGATTTTCCAGAGTCTTCTGCACCAAAAGTCACCACCACCTCCTCCCCACCAGACACTCGCGGGCAGGACGGCATCCGTGCGCTCCCGAGGGTCCTTAGGCCCCACTGCGCGCCGGCTCCAGCCCGGGGACACCACAGGCGCCGTCCTCGTGAAGGCTCAGAGAGGAGGGGTGACAGGGAGGGGGTCGCGCAGCGGGAGGCAGGGTGGCGGATGGACTGCGAGGCCAGGAAGGCGGCGGGCAGTACTCCGGGCTCGGGCAGCAGGGGTGGGGAGGCCTGAGTCACGGGGGTACGAGGTGGGCACAGAGGAAGAAGACTGCAGGTGGAGGGCGTGGGGGCTGAGCCCCACCCACCCCGGGAGCTTGGGCGGACTTGGGAGGACTGTCGCCGTCTTTCTTCCAAGGGCTGGAAGCAGGGCAGGGAAAATGGATGTGTCTTCTGAGCCACTCTGACCACAGCGGAGAACCCGCCTTTGCCCAGGCCACCTGGCCAACAAGGCCTGCTTCTAGGACCCCTCCCACCCCGCCCGTGGTTACATCGGAAACTGCCCGATCCCTGCACACGGCACTCAACCTGTTCTTGCTTCTTTACTTCCCAGCCACTGCACGTGGTCTGGGCAGACGCCAGGTGCCACAGCCTCACCTGGAGCACACACCCGGCCGTGCTTCCAGACGGCCTGTGCCTCCCTCCCCCAGAAGCACCTGGACACGCGGCACCAGGCCCTGGACGAGAGCAGGAGGCACAGGCAGGGCCTGGCCCAGAGGGGGCGCTGCTAGTGGAGAAGGTCGCCCCCCCTGGAGCGCAGGCGCGGGAGGCCCTGCGGCAGGTGAGGGGCCCCGGGGGGCAGCGCCCTCCCTTCCCTTTAGGAATTGCTCCCTCCGTGTGAAGGGAAGTCCAGGGAGACGCTGGAGGCAGGTGTCAGGCCTGGAGTCACCCAGACGCGTCCAATACCCAGCTGACAGAGGGGAAACCGAGGCGGGAGGGGCACGGGGGAGTCAGAGCCCCAAGGCCTCTCCCGGGTTTCCTGCTCCGCTGCGGGCGCCCCTACGACAGAGGCTGGACCGTGGACACGCAGCTCCGGGAAAAATAGTCAGCCGAGCCGGGGTCTCAGCCTCAGGCCGGAGCGACAGGCCCACGCGCGGCCTCTGCCCGGCCCACGTGCTCCGGCGGCTGCGGCGCAGGGAAGGGGCGGCGGGCCCAGCGCGCGGAGAGGCGTCTCCTGCGGGAGGAGCGGCCGCGCTGCGCCCCGGGCGGCCCGCCTGCAGGGGGAGCCCGCGGTGCACCGGCCCAGGTACCCGGATCCGGTGGATGGTCCCCGGAAGAGGGGGTGGGGTGGAAGGGTGGTCCCTGGAGAGGTGGGGGTGGGGAGGCGGGGAATGGGGAGGGCCTTGCGGGCGTCCAGGCAGGGGCTGCGGGGCCGGGGAGGCACGGGCTTGGATGGGCTTCTGTGTCTCAACCTGCCAGTGGGAGTATGCCCGCCCTGGGCCTGTCCTCCCGCCTCCAAGCTCAGGGTCAGCCTGGCGTTGGCAGGTCACCCTGTGGACCTCCACAGCCCTCCGGTGATGTTACCCCAACTCTACCTCTGCTCTCCTCGGGGGAGGACCACAGGTCATGGCAAACACACGCACGCACACACGCACGCACACACATACTCACCCGCGGCTTTGTTCCCAGTGTTTGAGCGCCAGTCCTGCCTGGAGCTGTGTGGCATGGGCACACTGCCCGCCTCTGGAGCCCAGATTCCCCTGTCCGTGGTGGAGATGGCCAAGGCTCAGGGGGTGCCCTGCAGATGGGGGCAATGGGAGGGTAGGTGTAGGCCCGCACAACAGAGACCAGGAAGAGCGCCGGAAGCCCTGTCTCGTCACCCTTGCAGACCCAACACAGGCTGGGGTGCAAGACAGGGAACCAACCAAAGAGGCTGAATGAATGCAGGACAGGACAGGGCATGGGCCGGCCCAGAGATGGGCAGAAAGGATGAGAAAGGCAGGGAGGCCCAGGGGCCCTCTGGCCAGTGATTCTGACAGCTGAACTGTCCCCAGGCGTGAATGGACCATCTCCACGTATGAAACGGGTCAAAGTGGAGGTATTTGGGTTGAAATCAGGGGTTGGGGTCACCAGAGCATCTTCCTGGGGCCCAGGTTAACTGATGGGGAAACTGAGGCTAGTGAAAGGAAATGGCGTCCTTGGAACCAGGCAGAATGTCACCCAGGCCCCAGCCCCAGCTATGGCTCTGCGGACCCACCCGGCAGGCCTGCCGTGTGCAGGGACCTCCCAGGTCACGTGGCCTGAGAGGTGGCTCCCTTGACCTCGACGTCCTGCCTCTGCCCTGTAGGAACAGGCACAGCCGTCCAGCTGACCCCGGCGGAGCGCGCGGCTGGGCTCTGGGCCTGGGACTCTGATGCCCCCTCAGCACCCCCAGGGGTGGGCAGGACAGGGAGCCCAGAGGGAAGACAGACCATCGGGCAGTAGGTGGAAAGCCTGTGCTGGGCTGGTGACCAGGCACCCGAGGCGCCCGTCCCTTCAGGCTCAGTGTCCCCACCGGAGCGGGGGGGGAAGCAGGAGTCCTGGCAGTGGGGAGAGCTAGGGGCTCAGTCCTGGACCCCAGAGCAGGGCAGCCTTCCCAAGGCCTCTCTGGGGCGAGGGCATGGTTGGTCCTGCTGCCCAGGCGGCCTGGCAGGTGGTGGCCGGAGGCTGTGTGAGCACACCTGGGCAGAGGTCTCGCTGCCTGTCCCCTGGTGCCGGGAGCTGGACTCGTGTGCAGGCACAGGGACACGGCCCTGCCGGCGTGGCACGGATGACTGGGTACAGCTGCTGTCCCTCGCGCCGCAGCACTGGCCCTGGGCAGAGGTCTCGCTGCCTGTCCCCTGGTGCCGGGAGCTGGACTCGTGTGCAGACACAGGGACACGGCCCTGCCGGCGTGGCACGGATGACCGGGTACAGCTGCTGTCCCTCGCGCCGCAGCCGGCCCGGGCTCAGCTGTGTAAAGGGAACTGGCCCGAGAAGGGAGGGTTCGTCCCTCACGGCAGGTCCAGGTGTCAGTGTCCGGCCAGGGCTTCTCAGAGGGAGGTGGAGGGTCCGTGTTACATGGCTCAGCCCATGGACTTTGCAGGGGCCACCTCAGGCCCAGTGGACCCCTGAGCTTGTCGCTGTGCCATCTGCCTGCCAGGTCCTGCGCAGAATGGCTCTGTGCGGGGGCGGGGTTTGTCTGGGCATTGCAGCCCAGGGCAGGAGGGCCCGGGCACCACAGGGGCCAGGCTTGGCCTCGCCAGCACACAGTCGTGGCCACTGGGACGAGTGGTGAGGTGACAGTGCCCAGGGCTCTCAGACTTGGAAGGACAAAGATGCCGGGGGGGGGGGTGCGTGTGGACACCAGCAAAGTGTGAAAAGGACAGGCTCAGGGCCGGAGAAGAGGCAGAGGCCACCGGCCACAGCAGGGGCAGGAAAGAGAGTGTTTCACTGTGTCAGGAGCAAAGTGCAGAGCTAGGAGCAGTGGGGTCCCCACAGGGGGTGACGGCGGTGCCCCCCAACGCGGAGGGCAGGCTCCAGAGCAGACCGACCAACGCACCCCGAGGGAGGACAGCGAGGCCCCGCCCGGTGGGGAGCTGCCAGGCCTGGAGCCTCCAGGAGAGCGGCCACCTGGGTCACGTGTCCCCAGGCACATGGGGACACGTGTCCCGGGCAGGCCCTGGCCACCATGTGCACACGGTCCAGCTCAGGGGGGCTCGGGGACAGGACGGTTTTCCAGAGGGAAGTGGCCGGGTCAGTGGGGTGGCCACGGAAGGCAGGGACCCTGGGGACAGAACTGGGGTCAGGACGGAGGCACAGAGGCCAGCAGATCAGGACAGTCACTGAGAGCCAGCGGCCAGCTTGTCCACACAAGGCCCCCTGCCCTCTCACAAAGAAGGGTTGTCCAGCGGGCATGGTCACCAGGACCCTGCAGCTTCTCCCGAAGGGCAGGCCCAGTGCCAAGCTGGGGAAGCCGAGGGCTCCCGTGGCCGCTCGGGGTAGGGGGCCTGGGGGCTGGGAGGCCGAGATGGCACTGCCCCGGGCAGCAGAGCCAACCGTGGGTCCCTGGAGCCCAGATGGGGGAGGGGAGGAACAGCTAATGAGTTCCAGGAGGTCAGCTGTGAGGGGCCCGAAAACCCATAAACCCTTTATTGGTGTCTCAGGAGGGGAAACCCGGATATGGCCGTTTATTTACTTTGGATTTCACTTTTCTCTTCTCTTTTTAACATGCACGGCCAGGAGTGTAACTGGATTTTTAAAGAAACAGGACTTCCTTTCTCAGTGGAGGGGCACCCTTTGTTTTCCTCAGTCCTGAAGAAGAAAGGATCCCCTACTTCTGGAACACTCTGGCCACTGCCCCCGTCACTTTGCGCTCGAGACCGATCCGCCACGTTTCAGGGACCCCTGAGAGACCAGGCCCTGTCCAGCCTGAGGGCGAGTGGGCAGCTCCAGAGGGGTCCGAAGCGAGGACAGGCCTGGGCCTCCAGCGGCTGGGGCTGGCCCTCTGACCACTGCCCCACCCGGCCCAGAGCCGGGGAAGTGGAGGGGTCTGGTTTGGGGCCCAGATTCCCATCCTGCCCCAGTGGCTGACGGGCCAGGCCTGCCCTGAGTGTCAGTTCCTTCCTCCAAAGGGACCATCCACAAGGGGGCAGAAAGGAGCCCCCAAACCTTCCCACCAAAAAGGATTGTTTCGTTGGTCACCCAACATTCCTCCCCAGCTCTTCCCTCCCGTCCTGTGCCTGCGTGGTGAGGGTGGGGGCCAGGAAGGGGGCTGTGCTCAAGCGGCGGGCAGGTCCCAGGAAGACGGACTGTGGGGACAGGGACACAGAGGACACAGGCTGGCGGGACCCGGTCAGGGGGTGGTTGGGTCCTGTGAGCCGGCGGCAGGTGCTGAGTGCAGGCGTGCCAGGATGCAGCGGGCAGAGGCTCCCTGAGGCTGGGCGCAGCGCTGCGGGGGCCTGGAGGCACCAGGAGATGCAGCTGGTCCACAGCAGGACAGCAGCGTGACTGGCGGCCCCCCTCGCTCTCACAGCTGGTCCGAAGCAGGACAGCAGCGTGACTGGCGGCCCCCCCGCTCTCACAGCAGCCGCTCACGCTGGACGGTCCAGGCCACTGGGCATCCTGCAGAGAGCTCCCTCGCCCGGCCCAGCCAGCTCTCAGGGGATCCAGAGCCCTTCCCGGGGGCACCCCACGTGCTCTCCAGGGACAAGGCTGGCCTGAGCTCACACCCCTGCCAGAGACCGTGGCAGGTTCTGCTCTTGCAGACAGAGCTGAGGAGGGAAGGGGACGACATGAGGGCGGGGGCCGAGAAGGGGCCGCGGGACCATACCCTGAGCCGCCTGCACCAGGAAGCGGACAGGGCCCTGAGGCAAAACCAGCCGGGCTCCGCGCGCCCCACTCTTGGGAGTGGGCCGGGGCCCGGGGCTGGGGGTGTCCAGGTGGGTGTGGGTGCCAGTGCTTCTGTCTCATGTGCGTGCGCTTGCACACACATATGCACACGCCCAGATGGGAAGGGCGGGCTGGACCACTCCCACACAGAACAGGTGCGGAGACGCAGCCCCAGACAACAAAGGGGTCCACCAGGGCGACGCCTCAGGTCTCAGGGCTCCATGGGCCCCGTGGGAGTGGGGGTACCATCAGGGGGCCGTGAGCCAGTGCATGGAGCAGAGAGGGAGGAGCGTGGGAAACACGGGGCCAGGCAGGCCTGCGGGCAGGTCCCGGCGCTGCTCCCGTGTGTTTGGGGGTATCTCCCCTTCCACCACTGGACAGACCCTCTATCGCCAGACAAGGAATTGGCGAGGGGGGGTGGGGGCAAGAATCAGCCTGCGATGCCTCAGGGACCCCCGCTCCAGCCAAGTGGAAACTAGGATGCCATTAAAACAGATGTAAGGCTCACCTTGCCGGCCTGTGGGTGGGGCTCCGGAGCAGACAAGGCCCAGGGGCCGAATGTGTTTACCAAACCCTCGGCTCACCTTCCGGTCCTGGCCAGGCCCCGGGCCCCAGCAGAGGGCAGCCGGGCCAACTGGGGGTCCCCAGCGGAGGGCTGGATGCGCCTGCCCCGGGACTCCGCGCAGCCCTGGGTGGTCAGGCCACAGTGAGGCGCCTGGGGTCTCCCCTAGGTCCAGAAGGCAGAGCTGGAGCAGGCCTACGCCCAGCGGCTCCAGGAGCTGGCCACCCAGCACCAGCGAGACCTGGCGGCGGAGGCCGAGCGGCTGCACGGGGCCCACGTACAGGCCGCACAGGCCCTGGCGTCCCGAGAGAGGACCCACTGGCAGCGGGTGAAGGTGCTGGAGAAGCAGGTGGGTGGGGACCCAGCGCCTGGCGGGGGTGCAGAGGGAGGGGAGGGTCCCTGCGCGCGTCTGGCCCCAGCCCGAGGTCCTCCAGCAGCGCTACTGCCCGGTGGGCTCCAGGCCACCCCCAGGGGCCCCCAAAGTACCCTCTGTCACTCCCACACCTCACTGAGGGGCGGAGGGGGATTCTGGGGTGGGTCACCACCCTCTCCGTGCCGCCATCGCCCCCCCATAAAGAGGGGTGAGGACAGTCCCTCAGCCGGTGGTTGCTGGGTGTGAAGTGTCCAGATAGTGCCTGGTGCACGGCAGTCCTAGTGGCGGTGGCCCCTGCACTGTCCTGCAGTCAGCGATAGGGGGCAGCAGCGTACGGGGGCAAGGGGCAGTAACAAAGCAGGACAGAGCCTTGAGCGTGTGCCTGTGCTGACCACACCCCCCACACGCATGCATGTGCACACACACCCCCACACAGACACACGTTCATGCGCGCGCACACAGACACACAGACGCATGCGCGCACACAGACACACCCACACGTGCACAGCACAGACACGTGCACACATGCATGCGCGCACAGACACACACAGACACGTGCATGCGCACACGCACACAGACACACCTACACAGACACGTGCACGCGCACAGCACACAGACACGTGCACGCGCACACAAGACACAGACACACACGTGCACGTGCACACACAGACACACAGACACACACGTGCATGCGCACATGCACACACACACACAGACACACACGTGCACGCGCACATACACAGACATGCCAGCAGGGTCTGCCCCGCGGGCTCCGAGCTCTCTGCCTCGGGGATCTGCTCGATGAGGGAACAGAGGAGGGAACTGAGACCCAGAGACATAAAGTGGCGGCCCCCTGACACCCTGAGTTAGTGTCCCCCACCCTCCAAGCCACGTTTGCTCAATTTATAAGCCCAGGAGCATTATTTCCTCATCATTCTGAGTGTGTTCACGGCTGAGTGGAAGGAGGTCCACCCACTGTGGGTGGTGGTCACCCCGGTCCCTAAGACCCCACGGGTGGGTGACCCTGATCAGAGGCGGGACCCTGCACGCGCCGTCTGGCCTCTGGTGAGTCTGTCTGTCTGCCGGGGTTTCTCTCCGTGCACACCACCCGCCTCAGGAGCCGTGGACCGGGGCCTCCCAGCCCTTCCGGTCACGGAGCTCAGCCATGGGGCCCGCCGCCTGCCTGAGCTCCTGCCCTGTCCCCAGGTGGCCAGCCTGAAGGGGCAGCTGGACCAGGAAGTGCAGCAGCGGCGACGAGCCCGCCTCGGCCAGGCCTTCCGGGCCAAGAAGTGAGCCCGGCTCCCGACCCCTGGGTGGCCCGGCTGCCACTGCCCCGACCGGCCCGGCAGCAGAAGCGCTGCTGGGGAAGCGACGCCTCGTGCCGCTCAGCCGGGGGGCCGAGCTCGAGGGGCACCGGGCCAGGGAAGCCACCACCCGCGCCGGGAGTCAGTGGGCACCCTCTGATCCCCTGACCACAGAGCTCCCCCAGCCCTTGGGACCCCGGCCTCCGGCTGGCGTGGTCCGAGCTCCGGGGCCGCTGCTCTCCGACGCGCCCCTCCCCGGCCGCACGGAGCCTCCCCGTGGCCGGCATCGGCCCTGGCACCGCTGCGGATGTGCTGACCCGGCCAGAGCCCGGCGGCCAGGCCCCAGCAGGCCAGCTTCCGCAGCCACAGGCTGCATTCCGTGCCCTCAGCTCTGTAAACATGGGGAAACACGTGGAAAACATTTCCACCAACTGGAGCCAAAAACATAATGTCCCGAAGGGCCCAGCTACCACATCCCTGCGCACAGAGGCGGCAGGACCTCCGTATCCAGGAACTGCAGGGCCGTCACGGTGGCAGGTGGCTGCAAGTGACTCAGAATCCAGTTCCCCCACCGCGCTCCCCGCGCCCCCGCCCCCCACCCCACCCCGTGACTCACTGCCCGTGTGAGAGGCATCAGGGTGTAAACGTTAAAATTGTTAGAGAACCACCCACTTTCCCAGCCTATAAACTCTGGGAAAATTCCTGCGGGAATCCAGCCCTGGTTGCCACGGAGACCGAGGCAGCCATCTTAGGCCGATGCCTGGTTCACCTGTTAGCATTTTCTCTCTTTTCCCGCTATGAACACTGGTCAGAGTGATTTGTTTCCTCTCCAAATGGTCTCTTTTGTAAGTGACGTGTTTACAACATCTGCGGGGCACCAGCCAGCCCAGTAAATTCCTGCGTCCACAGGTGCTAGCCGCCGCCCCAAAGCACCTCCTCCCTCCAGGACTCATGGGGGTGAGAAGGGCCAAAGCTCCTGGAGCCCACCCATTCCAATCACGATCCCGCACTTAAAATAGGCTGTCCTGGCAGGCCTTCCTTTCTGACTGAACCTAGTAACGGAGTTGCCATATGTTGTGATCTGCACAAAAAATAGGTTTCATTCTGCCTGTCAGCTCTGCCTGATTATTGGTGGCTGTGTTGAGAAGGATTCTGAAGTTCAGCCCAGACTCAGAGGGGAAGAGCATGGTGACCCATTAACAACGCTGCTCTGGGCAAAGGAGGCGTTAGTGGTGGTGTTCATACCCAGATATTCACCAGCTTGCAGCGGCCCATTGGAACGCATAGCAACCCAGCGGCTGCCCCCACCAGTGGAGAGCATGGTACAGACAGGAAGGGTAGGGCCGTGAGACACACACAGCTCTGATGCTCGGGGCCTGGCATTTAGTAGGCAAGTCCCTTCCCTTCCTCCCCGACCCGGCGACCCGGTGGGCAGCTCCCTTGTGGAGGAAGGACCTGAGGGTTGGCGGGTGGGGAGGAAGGACCCGGAAGCTGGAGATTGACACTTGGAAAGTGTCAACACTTGCCTCTCTGCAGTGGCCACTGGCATCTCAGCGTCACATCTTTGGGACTGAATCTCCCAGCACAGAGGAGGTGCCTAGTAAATGCACACAAATGAAAGAGGAATACACCCCCAGATACAAAAGGGGTAGGAAAGATTTCTCAACATTGAAATGAGAGCCACGCACTATTTGACCAATGTTCTTGATGGCGATTTCTGGACCCTCCTTGCCCAGACTGCTCCCGGGAGACGTAAGATTTTTTTATATTTCAATGAAAGTTCAATCAATGTAGGAGACGCTGTTTTTACTTGTTCAACATAAAGTTGTATACTTAGGAAAAAGGATTTTTCTGATGGAGATAAACTGCTGTTTTCTTAAATATTTCCAATGGTGAGCGTGTGGCTTCCGTGTGAGACTCTTACGGTCGCCCGCACCCACATGTGGACCGCTGTGTACCCTGAACCAGGGCCCCCCATCTCTGCCGCAGTGAACCAGCTGCACCAAGACCCCATCCATCCTTACGGTGTAGTGACCACGCCAGGTGGGCCTCCGCAGGAGCCGGATCCTACCTGCCCCTCCAGGCCCTGTGACCTCCTGACCTCATTCCCGGAGCACGTAGGGGTCTCCCTGAGGTTTCACCTACGTGGAAGCCCCAGGTGCGCAGGGCGGGCAGGAAGGAGAGAGAGTGGGAGGGGGGTGCAGCCAGCCGGCCTCCACCACCAGCAGCCCTGCTGGAGCCCCCGTCCCAGCCCTGCAGGGACCAGCCGGCCAGGCCAGGTTCGGTGGGGGAGACACTCCCCACCTTGGCCGGCACGGGGTCCCGGGGCTTACCGAGGTCGGCTCCGGGGCTCCCCATCTAAATTGCATACACACTCAGGCCCTAAATTAAAATGTCACAGGCCTGTTGGGGAGTCTCGGGTTTCCTGGCCGTGGAACACGAGCCTGCTTGATGAAACGATTTTGGTTTTGATAAATGTGGACTTTCTGTGGCCAAGACAAAGGCACCCTTGAGTCTGGAGGGGAACCTGAAACAGCACATTGCTGAAAAGTATTTCCTGATAATATTTTTAGCACCTGGAAAAAAATTTTTTTCTCTTTTTCGCCTGTGGAGTTGTGTGTGTGTGTGTGTGTGTGTGTGTGTGTGTGTGTGTGTTTGAATGTAATGCCCAGCATGGTGGGGCCTCCTGTTAACCCCCGGTCTCCCAAATGGGACTGCAAATGGCCCAGGGTGAGGGCCTTGGAGGGTCAGCAGGCCTGTGCCTGGAAACACACAGCCTCGCTGGGGTCGCGACCCAAGGTCTGCCTGCTGAGCGCCACTGTGTGCCCAGGGCACGGGCCTCTGGGGCAGCCCTGCCCACAACAGGCCCCCAGGTGGACCCAAAACTTAGCCCAGAAGTGAGCCTTTACTAGGGTCCCCTGAGGCATGTGCTCAGGAGAAGGTCAGCAGTGCCCTGGAGGGACCTCCTCGGCCTAGGCGGCCTACCCAGAGGAGGAAAGTGCAGCTGGGGGAGGATAGGGCGTGTGCCCCCTCCCACCCCCTGCAGGAGGTGGGCCAGTCTAGGAGGGGGTCAGAGGTCAGCCTGGACAACCCACCGCCCCACCCCCGTGGTTTGGTGCAAGCTGGGAAGTTCTGCCCCTTCTCCCTGTCAGGGAGGGGCCACCTGCCCTCCCCCCTGAGGAAACAAACAGGAGAGGGCTTTCCCCTGGGCCCCAAACCCACGGCACAGACGGCAGAGGGCTGTCAGGTTCCCACAGAAAACCCACAGATGGAAAAGCACGTCCTCCTGGGTTCCCACCAAGGTGACCAGCCTGCTGGCAGCTCTGACCCCACCGGGACTTTGCCAGCGAGGCTCACGAGGGACCCTCCCTGTCCAAGGAGGGCGAGGCTGCCACACCCCTCCTCCGACCTTGGCCATGACTTGACCTCTGTGCTGCAGCCTGGCTCAGGGCTTCCCACCACCTCCCCACTCAGCATCTGAGCCAGCGGGGTGCCAGGCTTGACTTGTCCTCACGAATCAGCTCCACCAGCACCCGAGAGCAGAGAGGGTGGAGAGCCCCGGCGGTCGGGCCCTGCACTGGGCCTAGGGACCAGAGGTGGCCAGATGCTGGCCCCCTGTGGAGGACAAACACTTGGAGTCTGACTCTGAGGACGAGGTCCTGCGGCAGGAGAAGGGTTGCGATGGCCACAGGCTGGAGACGCAGAATCTGAGTTGTGGGCACTCGAGGGCCTGCTCCCACCCACGGGGCATCTGTCCACTTGCCCCCAGGCCGGCGTGGACCAGCCTCCCCGACGGAAGGCTGCTTTCCCCGGGAGTTGGCCCCAGATTCTCTTGCTGTGAGGTTTCCTTAGGCCCCCAAATCATCTCCCCCAGCATTTCTCCTGATGTGGCCATGCAGGGCAGAAACTTTGCTTAATGCCCTGAAGTCGCCCAGGCCAGAGTCCTCCTCACATAAAACCAGACGGCAAGCCTCAGAGCTGGGTGGGCAGCATGAGGCTGGCCTCTGGCCACTTCCAGAAGGGTTCATCCGAGCACCGCTCGGGGTGGCCCCCGACCGACGACACGCTGGCAGGAGGGTGACCTGGTCCCCTGGGCGACAGGGGCCTGAAAGGACACCCAGGAAGTCTGCCCCCAGGCCCAACAACTCACGCAGGCCTGAGGGTCTGTCCTGGAACTGCTTTGTGGACAAGGCACCGCCTCTGGGCCGGCCCCACACGGGCGGCGGGGGACCCACGGAGGAGGAGGAGGAGGATGGCCCCGGCTGCAGGGCACGCCCGCAAAGCCCTCTCCTCGCCGGCCAGGCCACCTCCGGGGGGCGCGGGGCCGTGGGCTGGGCCTCCGGCCCCTCTTGGCGCTTTAAGAGCCGCCTAATTTGCATGGCCCGGCCCGGCCCCGCCCAGGCCCGAGTGACCGCCCGGTTGGATATTTAAATCGCGGCCGCAGGGGCGGGTCCGGCTCCGAACGCGGTCCCGCCCGGCGCCTTCCTCAGCGAGAGGCGACCGGAGCGCGGCCCGGCCGAGCGGGAGCGGGACTCCGGAGTCCACCAACGGCGCGGCCGCGCTGCCCGCACGCCCGGCCGGCCGGCCCTGCGCGCCACTCCCGACCGCGGCCTCGCTCCTGCCCCGCGGTGACCGCAAGCCCCGCTCCGTCCCCCTGCGGCCCTTCCTCGTCGCCTGTCCGTCCCCGCTGCGTCTTCGCTGTGTCCCGCGCTCCGTCCTTCTCTGTCCCCGCTCCGTCCCCGCCCGCCGACCCCCGGCGATGCCGCGCGGCGCCACCTGGGCGCTGCTCCTGGCCGCGGCCCTGGGGCTCGGGGCGCGCGGCGTGCGCGGCGCGGTGGCCCTCGCCGACTTCTACCCGTTCGGCGCGGAGCGCGGCGACGCCGTCACCCCCAAGCAGGACGACGGCGGCTCCGGGCTGCGGCCGCTCTCCGTGCTCTTCCCGTTCTTCGGCGCCGAGCACTCCGGCCTCTACGTGAGTAACCCGAGCCCGCGGGGGGCGCCAGGGAGGGTGCTGCGCCCCGGCCGCTGCCCGCCGCTCCGAGTCCCGCCGCCGCCGCCAGCAACTTGGCACCGTGGCGGCCAGAGGTGGAATGAGGACAGCGCTTCCTCTCTCCGGCGGCCAAGGCCGGACAGCGGCCCGCGGGAGCGGCGGGCGGGGTTGGGGGCCCGAGCTGCGGCCCGGCCACCTTGGCGAGTGGAGCGGGGCGCGCCCGGCCCTGGCCCCTGCCCCTGCCGGACCGCCTGGGGCTTGGGCTGCGGGCACTGAGCCGTCTGCCCCTGCTGGGCCCAGCGCAGCGGGGTGAGGGAAGGCCTGCCCCGTCCCGCCCCTTCCCGGTTCCTTCACGGACAGCAGTGTGACAGCAGGCGGGTGCTTCCTGGGTCCTCAGTTTCCCGAGTGGGGCTCCTGGCCCCTTCAGTTCCTCACTTGGCCTGCCAAAGGTCTCAGCCCCTCCCAGGGCCACACGGGCCCCGCCCCCAGTTGACACCTGAGGCCCACTTGCTGGAGGCTGGGATGCGCCCAGACTTTCAGGGGTGCTGGGGGAGACTCAGCAAGCTGGTCCTCTCTGAGCCGCCCTTTCCCTCTCCCTCTCCTCCTGAGCCTGGGGGCTGGCCACTCAGGCCCGGACCTTCAAACAGGATTCCCAGAGGGAGCTCAGGAGAGTGGGGACAGCTCAGGCTGAAGGACAACAGAGCCGCTCCCGGGGGGACCCGGGGCCACTGAGGGAAGGCAATGTCGCGCCTCATCGCTGCGTCGAGCATTTGCTGGGGGGCACCGTGTGCTGTCCCCTGAATCCCAGCTAGAAAAGTGCTGGCACCCTGTACCTCCAACACCATCGCCCCGCCCTCTGTCACTTCCAGCACCACCTCGACCTCCCCCCTCCTCCGCCATCAGCACCAGTGCCTGCACTGCCAGCTCCCGCATCAGCCCTGTCACCTCCCCCGTCAACACTGCCTCTCTCCGCTCGACCCCAGCGCGGCCGCCAGCATCACCAGCTGCCCTCCCACCACAGCCGTTCCATCGCCGGAGGCGGGAGGGGCAGCCATTCTCTCTGTAGGTGCCACCCAGTGCAAGGTCCCCCGGGCCAGGACTTGGACAGAGGGGCAGGCTGACTTCCGGAAGTATGGGGCGGGGGGCAGAGCTGTGCTCAGGGTCTTCGGGAGCCAGGGAGGCCCATACATCCTAGAAGGGGGAGGGCCAGGCTCAACCTACTCACTCCAGGTCACAGGTGAAACTATTATTAAAAGGCTGACCCTCTCAACAGCCTCACCAAAAACACCTGCCCCTGCCGAAGCAGCTGGAGACGCGGTTCTAAAGTGGAGGGACGTGCTAGCAAAGTAACGGTTTCACCCGAAACCAGCACGTGGTTCCTCGCAAAACCTGTGTCTCCACAAGAGCTCTTTCCTGAAAAAAGCGATTGTCCGACAGACACCTGCCCATGGGGACTTAGTGAGCCCACTTCACCTCTCTTTGCTCAGGAGGAAAGACAGTGGAAATCTGGAGGGCCCGGGACACCTTGCCCGAAATAACTGCCAGGGCTCTGTGGTCGAGGAGGGAGCAGGGCGGAGGGTCAGAAATGAAGCCAGTTAGAGAAGAGAAGGCATTTATTCCGAAGCAAGTGGGTCAGACCGGTGCCTCCCAGCCCGCCCAGCCGACAGGATGCTTCCCTGCATGCCCCCGTCTCTGACCCTCGTCCAGCCGGGCGCGGCGTCAGCCAGCCCCGAGCCCAGGTGCCTGCATCCGGCTGAGTGAGGACCCTCCAGGGCTGGACACCCCGCCCCGGCCTCTGCCCCCTAGTCCCCGGCCCGATGCCTGGCCAAGAGCAGGCTTGTGGAGTGAATGGCCACACGGGTGAGTGAATGGAGGCCTCGCCGTGACCCTGCGTGAAGATCAGTGCTTTCTGATCAGAATCGACCCTGGCAAGGACTCAGTCCTGCCGCGTGCGGGGTGGCCCCCTTTCTAGAAAGCGCCATCGTTTTGCTTCTTTCTCACGTCGTAGCAGCCGTATGTGGTAACTTGTGAGGCTCTGAAACTTGTTGAGAGTCCCTTCTGAACACAGACCAGGCCGGCCCTGCTGGTGGGCGTGGAGCGCGGCAGCTGGGAGGGAACTTCCTTGCAGGGGAAAAAAGCTGGACAAGTTCACAGGTAGAGACGGCAGCTGTGCTGTGGCCTGCAGGCCCGGCCGAGGTGCAGCGTCCGCCCGGGGCGGCCATGGGGACTGAGAGGCCGTGAGCCTGGCCAGCGGTGGTGAGGAGCCCCCGTTTCCCCGCAGAAGCCCCCAGGTGCAGCCCCCGCCAAGGGTGGGGCCTCAGGGCTGCAGAGGAAGATCTTGGTTTATTTGGCATCAGGAGCCCCAACTGGCAACCCCAGGGAGCGCTTCTGCTCCCTCATCAGGGAAGGAGTGCCAGGTGGGTGGTGTCTGCGAAGGTGCCGGGCACCCTGAGAGGGTCCACACGTCTGTTACGAGGGTGCAGTGGCCGAGACATGGGTGCGGGGTCTGCCGGCTGTGTCTCCACGGCTGAGCTGCTGGGGGTGGTGCACAGCGTGGTACCCGCCTTGGTGTGCCCTCCGTCCTTCCCCCGCAGAGCCTCTTCCAGCCCCTGCTGGCCCCTCACGCACGGAGCTGTGACACCCTTGACCTCTGAATCCTGGGGACTTTTCCTTGTCCCAGTCTTTTGGAGCACCTTGGGGATGGTCGCGGAGAGCCCTGAGTGGGAAACGGGAAGGGTGTAGGCCCGGGGCGGGCAGTGGCACCTCCGAGCCCGGGGGAAGACATGTTGACAGTTGATTTGACCTGCACCCTGGCCAGCAGCCCCTCTCTCTAGTGTCCCAGGCAAGGCTGGCTCCACACCTGGTGTCTGCTCATCCGCTGACATCCCCACCAGGGGCACAGTCCCCGCCCAGCCTCTCCCAGACCGACCGCCCAGGGGAGGTCCGCAGGCGGCCCGGGACCGGTGGCTGGTCGCTTCCTCTGAGAGCCCCGGCTTCCCCACCTGTGCAACCCGTGGCACATTTCCAACCAAGACAGTCAGCTGGCTGGCCACCAGCTCCGAGCCATCTGGAAAACCCACCCTGACCCACAGGACAAAACCCGTGAGACGGAGGCAGGCTTGGCAGTGGAGCTCGGCTTTTCTGACCTGAGGAAGCCCCCGCAGAGACGCACGAGCCCCCTGGCTGGGAGGAGAGGCCGCAGCCCCCGGGGGGCAGACAGGGTCCTGGGCAGGCCCCTCCCCATGCTCCCTTCCTGCTGGGACCTGGGGAGGAGCGGGGCAGAAGCAAGGGGATCCGGAGGTGGAGGTGGAGGTGGAGGTGGAGGTGGGCAGGGGTCGAGGGAGGGTCCTGGGGTGGCCTGGCAGCCCCACGTCGGGGGAGAGCGCCGGGGCGAGATCCAGGGCTGGCCCCTCGGCCTGGACCTCCCGGCGGCCCGACAGAGGGTGGGCAGTGCAGTCCTCCGCTGCCCAGAGAGGGAAGTGGGCCTCAGATTCAGGCCCAGGGGCCTCGGGACTCCTGCGTCCCGCTGCCTCCTTGCCATTCCACCCCGGCCGTAGTGCGGCCCACACAGAAGTCCTGCCTCCTCGGCCACCCTGGCAGCTCCCCTGAGACCCCCCCTCGTTCCCACGTGGTCAGAGCAGGCAGCTGGGCCTGCAGCCCTGCCTTGGAAACACTCCCACTTCCCAGGGCGGCCACCCCGCTGACCTGGGCGCGTGCGGCACCTCCTCGTGGGCCTCCGGCTCCTGGCCCGGCCCCTCCAGCCTGTCCGTGGGGCGGCCGAGGGAGCCTTGCCCAGTGCTACTGAGACCTTGCCTTTCTCTCCTGCCCTTACCTGCCCCCTGGCCTTGAGGCTGGGCGGTCCGGCCCCGTGTACCTGTGCCCACCCCGTCCCCCGCCAGCCCCCCCCACCTCCCTCTGCTCCAGCCATACAGAACAGGTCACCCTCAGCCACTGTGCTTGCTGCCAGCTCGGGGCCCCTCCCAGGACAGGCAGGTCTCCTCCCCTGAACGGACCCCACTCCCCCAGCCTGGTCCCTGCGCTCCCTGCGTGTCGCTTCTGACCCCACCTCGGTTGTTTACCCTGCACGGGGTGTGTGCCCTGCAAGGCACATCAGTACACGGTCATGGCACCCACGTGTGTTTGACTGTATTTGGACATCGTGATGGGGGATGTGGACGCAGGTATGTAGGTGCGTCTGCCCACCGAGGGAAAGCAAAGCAGGGACACCTCAGCGGCCGTGAGCAGTCCTCGGGCTCAGATCCTGGTTCCCAAACACCAGTCGCCACTGAAAGGAGCTGGGGCTCTTTGGAGATTATACGGCCACGGCAGGAAAAGAAGAAAATGAGCTTGGAAAAGCTTGTGCCAGAAAGTAATAGAGTGATCAAAGAATGATCGAGATGTGGCAAAAGGACACAGAGGCCATCCGAAAGGGGCTCTCGCTGGCCATGGCTGGACAAGTGAAGCATTAAGTTAGTGGTAGTAACAGACTTCAGTCCCTTAAGGAAAGGGGAGCCAGTGCGTTCACGCCGATACGAGCATAAATACATGATTAAATGTATAAACGAGGGAGAAAGTGGTACCGATCGCACTGCCTCGGTGCTGAGTGTCCTGCCCCAGGTAACCGTGTGTGTTCTCAGTAGAGGATGTCCTTGCTCAGGGGAATACACACTAGAGGGCTCAGGGGGTAAAGGGTTATCACTTCTGCAGGGTAGTCTCAAGTGGTTCAGGAAACATCTGTGTAGAAGGAGAGAGAGCATGATGCAGCAAATGGGGCAGAATCCTAGCACTTGGTGAATGTGGATCAAAAGTGTGAGGAGTGCCTTGCAATTTTTCTGTAAGTTTGACATTCTGTCAAAACCTAACGTAACCTCTAGGGAATGCCTTCTGGCAGGAACACCCGGAGCTCTGGGCACACACCTGGCCACCCTCACTGGGAAGCCAGCCTGGCCGGCTGGGAAGGACTCAGGTGTCCCCCTCCTCAGCTCTCAGGGGCTGTGTGAAGCTAGAAATGACCAGCTTGCCACAGCGTGCCTCCAGGACAACCCACCGTTCACTCACCATTGACTTATTTGCTAATTCATTTAGTCACACATTCATCCCGAAACCTGGATGGAGCCCTAGCTCTGGGTCAAGGAGTGGGCACGCACCAGCAGCAGTGTTTTATTTTTAGTCTTAAAATTTTGTCTCTTCTGTTCACGGTGCTCTCCCGGCCTCTGGAAGAGATCTAGCTTGTAGAAGCAGCTCCGTAAATGTCGGCTGTTCATCTTCTGATTGTCGGGATGATACGCCCATAATTCCATCTTCCCAAACAAGCACTCTGAACGTTTTGGCGACATCCTTCCTGATGCGCTTTCAAGCGCGTTTGGGGCTGCCATTTCATACAAATTTCCATTTTGCATATTTTGTTCAATGTTTTACCGTGAGCATTTTCCAGTGCCTTAAGTTTGCTGTGAAAAATGTGCTTTTTGGTGACAGTATACTATTCCATCCTATGGCTATGCCATAATTCTTTCAAGCAGTCACAGCTTGTGGGCTGTGTGGGTGGCTTCAGTGTCTCCCGGGACGCTCTGGTGCACATCCATCCTACGCACATCTTTGTCCCCGCAGGTCTTTTGTTCTCTCCGTTCCTCACAGTAAGTTCCTCCGAGGGGGCTGGCTAGGTCCCAAGGAATGTGCTTTTCAGGGCTGTCTCCCCACTGCCCCCTGCTGCCCAGAGGGCGTCCTTATTTACACCCTCCTCTGCTGGGGGAAGGGGGCCTCCTCAGCTGACCTGAGTCAGCCTGAAGGGCACAGCTCCCGGCCCGCCAGCAGATTCCAGGCCACGCAGGGTACCTGTGGTCCAGTCGACGATGGGGTGGGGACAGTGGGCAGGCCCAGGGACAGAACAAGCGGGAGGAGCCTGGGCCCCAGTGGACACTTCTCCCATGGCTCTGAAACCAGGTGGCTGGAGGGCGCTGCCCAGCTCGTTCCCTCCCCCCGCTCCCCCCCCCCCCAACCCGTACCTCCCCACAGGGGGTCCAGCCTCAGAGCCTCAACAGCCATAAACTGGCTGTTTACACACTGGGGCAAGTCCTTCTTTAAACGCCTGCTGTGTGCGAAGCATTACCGTGCTCCCCAGCCCGAGGGCTTGGCTTGGGCAGAAGTCTGAGTGCTGGGGGCTGAGTCCAGGGTGGGAGGAGTGGGCACCGTGTCTGGGTATAGGTCCCAGGACCACGCTGTCCTCCAGGCAGGTCCAGGGGCCTGGTCGAGGGCCAGACGCAGCCCCCTCGGGCCCTCACATACATCCTGCAGCGAATATTTCCCGCCAGCTGCTCTGGGCAGAGGGGCTGTCGGGCACAGGCAGCTCTGGAGCTTGCTGGGGATGGGGCCTGGGGTAGGGCTGGTGTCCCGGGGGAGTGGCCACCGTCCCCAGAGAGACTGGCAGGGTGAGAGGCCTAGGTGTGGGAGCAGAGGCGCACCGTGCCTGCACTGGAGGTGGCAGCCAGGGGCGGTGGCTGCAGGGTGACGGGACCCGACGTGGCCCCAGAGCTCGGGGCAGCAAGGTCAGGCTGTGCTGGGCCCAGGGGAGGGGGGCGTGGGTGCCCACGCGCAGGGCATGTCCAGGGGCCTCTGGGGGCTTGGGATCTGGTCCTAGGGGGGCACCTGGCCCAGGCGTGCCAGAGGTGAGGCAGGAGCTGCCACCTACACAGGGAAGGAAGGGAAGGGCCGTGAGGACAGCTGGAGGGACAGGACACGGGAGAGGCAGGTGCCTGGACCCCCCGCCCACCGGAGAGGCAGCCCCTGTTGGAGGGGGGGTGGGGCTCAAGGGCCTGGGCTCTGGGCCGTAGGCAGGGCCACAAGGCCCGGCGGGAGACGAGAGGGTGGCCACAGGGAGGCCCCGGACAGCTGACGGCAGGGGGCAGGGGAGGGAGGCGGCAGAGAGTGCGGCCCCAGCGCCTGCGCCCTGAGGGCCGGTCCTGGGAGGGGGAAGGGCCGTCGCCCCCGCGCTGCGGGATGCCTGCTCCCCCGGACGCTGGGCGCTGAAGCCAGCCGGTGCCCCGCCGCAGGCCGCGCCTGGCTGCTCAGCAGTGGCCCTTCCCCGGCCCCGGTGGCCCTCCCGCAGCCAGGCGCGGCCACCCGGCTCCCCGGCGCTCAGGCGAGGGCCAGCCTCCCCTCCGCGCCGGGTCTGCGTGTCCAGGGCCCCACCTCGCCCGGGGGCCCAGGGCGCTGCCCACGGCTGCCCTGAGAGCAGGAGCCCAGCCCCGAGCTGTGCTTGTGGAAGGAACCCTGGTTCCCCAGGAAGCTGCCAGGAAATCAAAGGCATGCCTACATTTTTCAAAACAAGCTTATAAAAGGCCCCAGAGCTTTATTGTTTTATTTCTGGCAGAGAAGCCAAAGCAGGAACCAAGGCCCCGCCCTTTCGCGTCTGATGTTTGCAGAGCTGGGGTGCTGTGACCGCAGGGTCCCCAGCTCCCCTCCAGGCTTGCCCGCCTGGCCCAGCGCAGCCCCTCGCCCAGCGAGGGTGGCACCAGCCAGCCCCAAGCTGCCCAGTTCAGGGACCAGCCAGACACATGTCACACGCTTTCGGCTGCAAGTGGCCTCCGAGAGACTCTCCAGGACATTTCCGCTCTCTCCCAGTTTTATCCAAGTCGGAAATGCCACCAGGCCATCTCTCTGCGCTTTCTCCTGGCCCAGCGGAGGGAGGGCCGGCCCCTCCTGCGAGAAAGGCCTGGGTGCCTTTCCCTCTGCGGGCCACACGCACCCCCAGGTCAAGGGCAGGCTTCCTCCACGCCCCGCGGGCCCCCTTCCTGCTGCACGTGGCCTCGGGGCCTCCCCAGGGGACCAGCCCAGGCCCACCTGGCTGGCCTCAGGTCCTGAGGGGCAGCGGGCGCAGGGCGGCACGTTGCGGGCCCGGACCCAGCCGACGGCCGGGCCCACGTCAGGTTTCCGATACGTCAGTGGCTGAAGAGCACGCTGGCGCCAGGCAGGGGGTCGGGGTCGAGTCCTTTCTCCTGTTTTCCCGCGTGTTGCGTGCTTTACAGAGTGCTGTTGCAAGTAGAAAAATAATAATAGTAAGACTGATATTCTGTGCGAGTAGCATTCACTGGCCCTGAAGAAGGAGAGGGACCCCGGTGGGGTGGGGGGGTGCCGTGCCGCTCCCCACGCCACCAGCCCCCGCCCGCCCCACCGGAGGTTCAGGCGTTCTTCCCTGGAGGAAGGCAGTCCAAGCACGCTCCGGCCCAGGTGGCCCTGGCCCTGCTCTGCCCTGGCCCCGCCCCGTGGGGAGGGCGGCAGCCATCTGGCGGCGGCGGAGAGGGGAGCCGGCGGGGGCCGAGTGCTGGCAGGCAGGCCGGAGGCCTCTGCACGCACCGCACACACCTGAGCGCCGGACTTCAAAGGCAGGAAGGAAACTGGGCAGAGCGTCTGTGGGAGCCACGGGACGGGGGCCAGGCCAGCCGAGGAAGACGGGGTGCAGGAAGCAGGGAGGGCGGGGCGGGCGGTCCCACCCGGCAGGTGGCCACGGCCCCAGGGACCCTCACTCCAGCCTGCAGCGCCCCCCCCCATCCAACGGTGACTCCTCACCCTGACTCTGTTTTCCTAAACACGGGCAGAAAAGGGGACCCAACGTAAGTGTGCAGCAAAAGAGCAGATGTGATGCCAGCCCCGAGGGACGAGGGACGGCGGCCCCGAGTTAAGGCCTGTGGTTGCTGGCTCCACCCGCACCCGCCGCCAGCTCGTTAGGTACAGAGGCCACGGGTGTTCCCGCCGCAGGACACGCTTGCCAACCTGGTGGTTGTGGACGGTTGTGAAAACGAGTTTCTTCTGTTCTTTTTTGTTCGTGAGGCTGAGCACATCTTGTTCGCTTACCGTTGGATTTCCTCATTTGTAAGCCCCCTGTTAAGTCTTTCCTCTTTTCTACCGAGTTCCCTTTTTTCTTGTTACTTTATGGGAGTTTGTGTACATACACCAGGTCACGAGTGTTGCGAACATCTTTTCCCTTTTCTCTGCACCTTACTTCATGCTCTTCGGTGCGCCTTTGGGTGAATAGGCACTCTTGAGTTTAATGCAGTAAATGTACCCGTCTTTATTTTTATGGTCAGAGGTTTTTTGTGCCTTATTTTTTTTTTTAACATTTTATTTATTTATTTGGCTGCGTTGGGTCTTAGTTGTGGTTGTGGGATCTTCCATTGCTGTGCGCGGGCTCGCTAGTTGTGGCGTGCGGGCTCAGTTACCCGCGGCACGTGGGATCTTAGTTCCCTGACCGGGGATGGAACCCGCGTCCCCTGCGTTGGAAGGTGGATTCTTCACCACTGGACCGCCGGGGACGTCCTGTGCCTTATTTGAAAAATCACCTCGAAGTCTTGAATACGCTCTCCATGGCCCCCCACAACAGCGTCTCTGCCGTGCGGCTTGGTCGCTCACACCTTCGTGCCTGCACATGTGGAGCTGGGCACGAGGTAGGCACCCCCCCGCCCCCCCCGCCGAGTGTGCGCCTGGGCCGTCTCCCGGCCCCCCTCCTGCCCACCTGTCCGATGACCATTCCTTGTGAGAGCCCAGCGTCTGCTACAGCATCCATCCTGGGCCAGCAAGTCCTTCCATCTTTTCTTCTCCAGGAAGTCTTGGTCCTTCTTGGCTTTGCCTTTTCATATAAAATTTACAGTTGGCTTATCAGGTTACACACACACACAGACACACGTCTGCCGGGATTTTTACTGGGATTGCGTGGAGTATGAAGACTGATGCGAGAACTGATACCTTTACCTGGGTTGACTCGCGTGGCCCAGGAACAGAGAACGTTCCTGTGTTTATTTAGATTGTCTCTGACGTTCTCAATACAGTTTTAGAACTGATGGCGGGGAAGCCATGCACATCTTTTGTTAGATTTATTCTTTTTTTTTTTTTTTTTTTTTTTAAAAGTTATTTATTTATGTATTATTTATCTATTCATGGCTGTGTTGGGTCTTCGTTTCTGTGCGAGGGCTTTCTCCAGTTGCGGCAAGCGGGGGCCACTCTTCATCGCGGTGCGCGGGCCTCTCACCATCGCGGCCTCTCTTGCTGCGGAGCACAGGCTCCAGACGCGCAGGCTCAGCAATTGTGGCCCACGGGCCCAGCCGCTCCGCGGCATGTGGGATCCTCCCAGACCAGGGCTCGAACCCGCGTCCCCTGCACTGGCAGGCAGACTCTCAACCACTGCGCCACCAGGGAAGTCCCGTTAGATTTATTCTTAAGGACTTGCTGTTTTCTATACTATTGTAAATGGTGTCTTTTCTTCATTTCTTTTCGAAGTACTTACTGCTGTGAATGTAGAATCACAATTGAGTTCTTACCTTTTCTAATTTTATATGTAAAAACCAGGCCAAGCCTCTTATTAATTCTGCTGCATTATCTGGATTCTTTTGGATCTTTCCACATTCACATTCATAGCATTTGCACCTGATGATAGTTGTTTCTCCCTTTCTAATCATTTTGCATTTTGATTCATTTTTTGCCTTGCTGTGCTGGCTAGATACATGGCGTGTTAGCAGGACCCAAAAAGAAAGTGTTCCATGTTTCACGATTAAACATGATGCTTCTTCCTGTTTGTTTTCAAGATGCCCTTTTTCAGATTAGAATGTCCCCTCATATTCCTATTCCTATTCTCATATTCAGGGAATTTTTATCACATGTGGATGTTGGCTCTTAGTAAATACCATCTCTATACCTATAAAGATGATTATATGATTCTCACCTTTAATCTGTTAAATTGGTCACTTAAATTGATTAAATTAATTGGATCCAGGCACTGGATCTAGGGGCCAAGAGCAGTCACCTCCCCCCGGCACCCCCGGGAGCTGAGGTGGTCCCTGCCCAGGTGTGGGTTCAATGCTCTCACTTCTCAGCCACAAAGCCAGTGTGCCCGTCCTGGTCCCATTAATCACCTCCTCCCCTAGCCATCCTCTGCTCACACCCACACCTTTCACCAGGAGGGCTCAGGTGCAAAAGCAACAGGCATTTGCGTTAACATGTACAGACACCATTACATCCCCCACAGGGGCCCCCGTGGACCACCACAGATGACAACACACAGTGTCCTCAACCAAGTGACAGTGTCTCCAAGACCTGGAACTCTGTCATCCAACAGAAAGTGAAATTCGAATCCCGCAGCCCCTGTAGGGGGGCTGCCCCTGGGGGCGCACCTACCAGGCTGGGCAGGGCTGCTCTCAGGGAGAGGGCTGCATCACGGTGCCAGGAACGGTCCGGGCAAGTCCCTGTTTTCAAAGGAGGGCTGTGTAACCCTGTACCCACACCCCCCCTTAGTCCTGGCCACCATCCAGAGGGCAGCCAAGGGCAGCTGAACCCTTCCTGGGGCCACGTTTGGTGAGCAAACAGCCCGGCCAGGGTGCAAGGACCCGGGCAGGCGAGGCTGCAGGGGCAGAAGCCTTTCGGGATGATTTTGAGGAGGCTGGTCCAGGGTCGTGACACCAGGTGCCCTCAGAGGATGGGGAGCACGGAACGCTCATTGGACACCTGACTGTAACCACTGCGGGGGCCCTTGAGACCCCGGCCCGTCGCTGCCAGACACAAATGGTCCAGGGAGTCGATGGTGGCAGTGCCGTGGCCAGAGTGGGCTGATGAGGCTGGAAGGGCAGCACCGTGACGGCAAAGTGTCAACAGCAGTGAGACCCCCATGCTGGGCCTGGGAGGGGTCAGAGGTGGTTCACGAGGCCGCTTCTGTGGACACAGGCCTGGAGTGTGGCAGTGGATTTTGTGCCCCTAACGCAGAGCCCTTTCTTTCGCTGGGTCATGGTGGTGGCTGCATTGCCATCCCTGGTACGAGGAGGGACACAGGGGCGTCCCCGTCAGTCCCATCAGAGAACAGCCCCACCCTGGGCACCTGCCCGAGGGACCCGGACCATGCAACCATCAGCTGCAGTCTGTTCCCAAAGATGGGCATCCTTAGGTGGCCGGGCTGGGCTCTGTCCGGTGGCAGCGCCGGCTTTTTCTGCGGAGGGTCCGGTTGTGAACCTCTGCACATCGTGGCCGTGAGGGCTCGGAGCAAAGGCGTGGGCGCATCTGGGTTCCCGCAAAGCGCGGCCCACGGAACCCCGCCCAGGCCCGTCTGCGTGACCTGGGACCTGCGAGTGTGGTTTGTGTTTTTAAAGGGCTGTGAAAACAAAAACAAAAGGGGCAAAGAGGCGTATGCGAGGAGACCATATATGGTGCAAGGGGTGAAAAGTGTTTACGATCTGGCCCTTCAGCCGGCAGTCGGCTGACCCTCAAGCAGGCACTTAGCAGCCCCCGCACGTCAGTGCAAACCTGGCGCGTTCCTCAGCGCTGCTTCCGCGGCCGGGGGAGGGCGGGGAGCCGGTCCTTCCAGTTCTGCCCACGCGCTGACTGACCCGGCGCCGCTTCCGGAGTGGGCGCTGGAGCCGGACAGCTGCTGCCCCCCGGTGGACACCATGGGGCGCAGCTTAGCTGGGCCATCGGCGAAGCAGGCAGGCTCTTAGGGCCCCTCTGGGACCCGAGGTCCCGCTAGGCCAGGGCTGCGCTCCCGGTGCCAGGGCGGAAGCTGAGCCCCCCCAAGGGCAGCTGCTGTTGTTTCACGTAAAACCGAGACGGCTCGTGGCACAGGGACCTCTCCCTTTGGCCATCCCCCCTGCTGGGCCCTTCGCTTGATAGTGGTCAAGTTCAAGTCTGCGCGCCCCAGTGGGGATATTGGGCAGAGAGTCACAGGCCCCGCAGATCACACTCAGCTCCTACGAGCTCTCCCGGGGAGCGGGCAGCGCCCCAATTTGTAAACAGCGTGCAGTGGGCCCTGCCTCTGGCAGGGGGCGCTGCTGGGCAAGGACAGGCCTCCGGGCTCCGGCTCCGCTTGGCTCCTGGACGCCAAGTCCTTTCTGCTGCAGGGCCTGCGGGCGGGGTGTGTGCTGCCCTGTCCTCTCCACGTGCAGGGCCCCTGGAAGGAGAGCCCAGACACTTGCCGGACGGACGTGCAGGCAGCGATCACTCGTTCAGACACAGAGGCCACGTGGCCCAGATCCACCCACAGGGCCCCTGAAGCTTCCCGTCCCCACTGCAAACCTGTCTAAACCCCAGGAGTCGAATTTGGGCATCTTCTCTTCCTACGGGAGCGCAGGAGGTGGAGGGGCCGCGGGCAGAGCAGAGGTCATCTCCCTCTTTAGCCTTTAGCCCCTCTTTCCCACACCCCTGCACTCCTGGGCGCTCCCTGCTCCCAGAGGCCCAGGGTCAGGAGCGCCTACCTGCCACCTTCCTCCTGCCTTCCTTCCTTTTTTTTCCTTTTCGTTTCTCTTCTTTCTTTCTCTTCCGTCTTCATCACTGAGGTATAATTCACATACCGTACAATTCACCCTCTTACAATTCAATGGCTTTTCATATATTTACAGAACTGTACATCCATCGCCACAATCACCCTTGGAACATTTTCCTCACCCCAAAAGAAACCCTTCGCCCCCGAGGGACCATCCTCCAACTTCCCAGCACGCCCCTGACCTAGGCAATCACTAAACTACTTTGTTTCTATGGATTTGCCTATTCTGCATGTTTCATATAAGTGGAATCATACAGTGTTTTGTGACTGGCTTCTTTCACTTAAAATGATGTTTTCAAAGTTCACGCGTGTTGTGGCCTGTGTCAGTACATCATTTCTTTTATTTGCCGAAAATATTCCGTTTATTTGTATCATTTATCCACTCCTTAGTTGATGCAAAAGAGGATTGCTTACTCCCTTTGGCTATTATGAACAATGTTGTTTTGGACATCTGTGTGTACCCTTTTGTGTGGACATGTTTTCAGTTCTCTTGGGTGTACATGGATATATATCTAGGCATGCAGTTGCTGGTGCATATAGTTATTCTGTGTTTAACCATGTGAGGAGGTGACATCGTCTGTTTTCCAGAGTGGCTACACATTTTGCATTGCACCAACGGTGTATGAGGGTTCCCATTTCTTCACATCCTCGCAAGCGTTTGTTATTATCTGTTTTTTCCGTGACCGCCATCCTAGTGGGTGTGAAGTGTTGTCTCACTGTGGCTGTGATTTTCATCTCCCTGACTGATGCTGAGCATCTTTTCATGGGGTTGTTGGCCATTTGTATATCTTCTTTGCAGAAGCACCTAGTCAAGTCCTTCGCACTTTTTTTATTGGGTTGTCTTTTTCTAAAGACTGTTTTTTACGGCAGTTTTAAGCTCGCAGCAAAATTGAGAGGAAGGCACAGAGAGTTCCCATATCTTCCCACCCCCACTCATGCACAGCCTCCCTGTCGTCAGCGTCCTCCACCAGAAGGTACGTTTGTCACAACTGATGAACCTACACTTCCACGCCATCATCATCCCCCGAAGTCCACAGTTTACATTAAGGTTCACTCTTGGTGTTGTACACTCTATGGGTGTGGACAAACGTCTAGTGACATGTACCCATCACTGTGGTATCATACAGCATTTTCATTGCCCTAAAAATCTCTGTGCTCCACCTGTTCATCCCTCCCCCAAACCCTAGCAAACTACTGATCTTTTTACTGTCTCCATAGTTTTACCTTTTCTAGAATGTTATATAGTTGGAATCATATAGTATGTGGCCTTTTTAGACTGACTTTTTTCATTTAATATGCATGTAAGTTTCATCTATATTTTTTCATGGCTTGATAGCTCATTTCTTTTTAGCACTGAGTAATATTCCACTGTCTGGATGTACCACAGTTTACATATCCACTCACCTACTAAAGGACATCTCAGTTGCTTCCACGTTTTGGCAATTATGAATGAAGCTCCTCTAAATACCTGTGTGCAGGTATTTGTGTGGACATAAGTTTTCAACTCCTTTGGCTAAATACTAAGGAGCACAACTGCTGGATCTTGTGGTAAGACTATGTTTAGTTTTGCAAGAAACTGCCAAACTGTCTTCCACAGCGGCTGTACCGTACGCATCCCCACCAGCAGTGAATGAGAGTTCCTGTTGCTCCACACCTTCACCAGTATTTGGTGTTATCAGTGTTCCAGATTTGGCCATGCTAATGGGTGTACAGTGCTATCCCATTATTGTTTGAATTTGCATTTCCCTGATAACCTGTGATGTGCAGCAAATTTTCATATGCTTATTTGCCATCTGTGTATTTTCTTTGGTGAGGTGTCTGTTAAGGCCTTTGGCCCAGTTTTTGACAAGGTTGTTTGTTTTCTTATCACTGAGTGTTAAGAGTTCTTTGTAATTTTTTTTTTTTTTAAGAGCTAAGTGTCTGGCTTTTTTTTTTTTTTTTTTTTTTTTTAATTTATAGCTGTGCTGGGTCTTCGTTTCTGTGCGAGGACTTTCTCCAGTTGCGGCAAGCGGGGGCCACTCTTCATCGCGGTGCGCGGGCCCCTCACTATCGCGGTCTCTCTTGTTGCGGAGCACAGGCTCCAGACGCGCAGGCTCAGTAATTGTGGCTCACGGGCATAGTTGCTCCGCGGCGTGCGGGATCCTCCCAGACCAGGGCTCGAACCCGTGTCCCCTGCATTGGCAGGCAGACTCTCAACCACTGCGCCACCAGGGAAGCCCCGTCTTTGTACATTTTGAATAACAGTCTTTATCATATTTGCAAACATTTTCCCCAAGTCTGTGGCCTTTCTTCTCATTCTCTTGATATCGTCTTTCACAGAGCCGAGGTTTTTATCTCCTTTTCTTACTGCATTCGCTAGGACTTATAGTACAATGCTGAAGATGGGTGGTGAGAGGAACATCCTAGCCTTTTACCTCATCTTGGCGGGACAGCGTCTAGTTTCTCACCACTAAGTATGATGTTACCTGTAGGTGTTGGTTTTTTTTAACATCTTTATTGGAGTATAATTGCTTCACAATGGTGTGTTAGTTTCTGCTTTATAACAAAGTGAATCAGCTATACATATACATATATCCCCACATCTCTTCCCTCTTGCGTCTCCCTCCCTCCCACCCTCCCTATCCCACCCCTCTAGGTGGTCACAAAGCACTGAGCTGATCTCCCTGTGCTATGCGGCTGCTTCCCACTAGCTATCGGTTTTACGTTTGGTAGTGTATATATGTCCATGCCACTCTCCCACTTTGTCACAGCTTACCCTTCCCCCTCCCCGTGTCCTCAAGTCCATTCTCTAGTAGGTCTGCGTCTTTATTCCCATCCTGCCCCTAGGTTCTTCATAACTACCTGTAGGTTTTTTGTAGATATTCTTTATCCCCCTCTATTCCTAGATTATTGAAAGTCTTTATCATGAATGGGTGTTGGATTTTGTCAAATGCTTTTTATGCATCTATTGACATGATCATGTGATTTTTCTTTTTTAGCCTCTTGATGTGATGGATTACATCAATTGGTTGTTGAATGTTGAACCAGGCTTGCATATCTGAGATAAATCCTACTTGGTTGTGGTATACAATTCTTTTTATACATTGTTGGATTTGACTTGCTAATACTTTGATGAGGATTTTTGTATCTATGTTCATGAGCACTATTGGTCTGCAGTTTTCTTTTCTTGTAATGTCTTTGTCTGGTTTTGGTGTTAGGGTGATGCTGGCCTCATAGAATGAGTTAGGAAGTATTCCCTCTGCTTCTATCCTCTGAAAGAGATTGTAGAGAATTGGTATAACTTCTTCTTAAGTGTGGTAGAATTCACCAGTGAACCCATCTGGCCTGGTGCTTTCTGTTTTGGAAGATTATTACTTATTGATTCTGTTTCTTTAATAGATATAGGCCTATTCAGATTGTCTGTTTCTTCTTGTGTGAGTTTTGGCATATTGTGTTTTTCAAGGAATCAGTCCATTTTATCTAGGTTATCAAATTTATGGTCATAGATTTTTTTCATATTATCTCTTTATTATCCTTTTAATGGCCATGGTATCTGTACTGATGTTCCCTTTTACATTTCTGATGTCAGTAATTTGTGTCCCCTTTTTTTCATAGATAGCCTGGCTATCAATTTTATTGATCTTTTCAAAGAGGCAGCTTTTGTTTTGTTGATTTTTTTATTGATTACCTATTTTCAATTTCATTAATTTTTTTTTCTTGAATTCTTATTTCTTTTATTCCACTTACTTTGCATTTACTCTGCTCTTCTTTACTAGTTTCCTAAGGTGGAAACTTAGATGACTGATTTTAGATGTTTCTTCTTTTCTAATATGTGCACATTCAGTGCTATAAATTTCCCTCTAGGTACTGCTTTCACCGCATCCACAATTTTGGATAAGTCGTGCTTTAATTTTCATTTAGTTCAAATATTTTTATAATTTTTTTTATTCACTTTTTTTTTAAATTAATTAATTAATTAATTAATTTATGGCTGTGTTGGGTCTTCGTTTCTTTGCGAGGGCTTTCTCCAGTTGCGGCAAGCGGGGGCCACTCTTCATCACGGTGCGCGGGCCTCTCACCATCACGGCCTCTCTTGTTGCGGAGCACAGGCTCCAGACGCGCAGGCTCAGTAGTTGTGGCTCACGGGCCCAGCCGCTCCGCGGCATGTGGGATCCTCCCAGACCAGGGCTCGAACCCGTGCCCCCTGCATCGGCAGGCAGACTCTCAACCACTGCGCCACCAGGGAAGCCCCAAATATTTTTAAATTTCTCTTGACATTCCTCTTTGGCCCATGTGTTATTTAGAAGTGTGTTGTATAACCTCCATGTAATTGGGGATTTTCCAGTTATCTTTGCTAGTTACCATCTGTCACCTAGTTACCGTCTGTCGCCACACCAAGTTATTACAATATTATTGACTGTATACCCCATGCTGATTTCTAGTGTGGTCTGAGAGCAAACTATTGTATGATTTCTATGCTTTTTAATTCTTAAGGTGCGTTCTATGGCCCAGAATGTGGTCTATCTTGGTGAATGTTGCTTGTGAGCTTGAGAAGAATGTGTTTTCAGCTGTTGTTGGGTGAGGTGGTATTTCGATTACATCTAGCTGTTTGATGGTGTTGTTGAGTTCGGTTATGTCCTTCCTGATCTTCTGCCTGCTGGGTCTGTCCATTTCTGGTAGAGGACGACGGAAGTCTCCAGCTGTGATGGTGGGCTTGTCCATGTCTGCGTGTAGTTCTGTCAGCTGTTGCCTCATGTAGTTTAATGCTGTGTTAGGTGTATACACATTAAGCATTGTCTGGACTTCTTGGAGAACCGATCCCTTTATCATTATGAAATGCCCTTCTTTATCCTTGATAACTATCCTTGGTTTGAAGTCGGCTCTGTTTGAAATTAATATAGCAACTCTTGCTTTCTTTTGATTACTGTTAGCATGATATATTTTCCCCCATCCATTTACCTTTCATCTATATGCGTCTTTATATTTAAAGTGAGTTTCTTGTAGGCAACTTATAGTTGGGTCTTGTTTTTTGATCCACTCTGACAATCTCTGTCTTTTCATTGGTGCATTTAGACTATTGATATTCAAAGTGATTACTGATATGGTTGGATTAATATCTACAATACTTGTGACTGTTTTCTATTTGTTACCTTTGCTCTTTTTTCCTACTTTTGTCTTCCACTCTCTTCTGACTTTTGGTTTTTTTTAGTTGAATTATGATTGACCTAGTTACCATCTGTCACCACACCAAGTTATTACAATATTATTGACTATATACCCCATGCTGTACATTTCATCCCTGTGACGCATTATTTTGCAACTGAAGTTTGTACCTCCTCTTAGTCTCCCTCACCTGTTTCACTCATTGTCCCACCCCTCCTCCCCTCTGGCAACCACCTGTTTGTTCCCTATGAGTCTGTTTCTGATTTGTTATGTTTGTTCATTTGTTTGTTTTTTAGATTCCACATATAAGTGAAATCATACAGTATTTGTCTTTCTCTGACTTATTTCACTTAGCATAATACCCTCTAGGTCCATCCATGTTGTCACAAATGGCAAGATTTCATTCTTTTTTATGGCTGAGTAATATTCCATTATATATATATATATAAATAAATATATATATATATATATATATACACACACACACACACACACACACACACATTCATATACATATATATCCCACTTCTTCTTTATCCATTCATCTATCAATGGACACTAAGTTTGCTTCCATATCTTGCCTATTGTAAATACTGCAGCTGTGAACATAGGGGTGTATATATCTTTTCAAATTAGTGTTTTTGTTTCTTTGGAAAAATATCCAGAAGTGGAATTGCTGGTAATTCTATTTTTAACTTTTTGAGTAACCTGCATACTGTTCTCCGTAGTAGCTGCACCAATTTACATTCCCACCAACAGTGCACAAGGGTTCCCTTTTCTCCACATCCTCACCAACATGTTTTATTTGTGTTTTTTTTAATAATTCTTTATTTTATTTATTTATTTTTGGCTGTGTTGGGTCTTCGTTTCTGTGCGAGGGCTCTCTCCAGTTGCGGCAAGCTGGGGCCACTCTTCATCGCGGTGTGCGGGCCTCTCACTATCGCGGCCTCTCTTGTTGTGGAGCACAGGCTCCAGACGTGCAGGCTCAGTAGTTGTGGCTCACAGGCCCAGTTGCTCCGTGGCATGTGGGATCTTCCCAGACCAGAGCTCGAACCCGTGTCCCCTGCATTGGCAGGCAGATTCTCAACCACTGCACCACCAGGGAAGCCCCTATTTGTGTTTTTGACAATAGCCATTCTGATGCATGTGAGGTGATACCTCATTGTGGTTTTAATTTGAGTTTTTTTGATGATGTGAAGTTGAACATCTTTTCATGTGTCTGTTGGCCATCTGTATGTCTTCTTTGGAAAAAACTCTATTCAGGTTCTCTGCCCATTTTTAATCTTTTTTGTTTGAGTTTTTTTAATGTTGAGTTGTATGAAATCTTTTTATATTTAGGATACTAAACCCTTGTTGGATATATAATTTGCAAATATCTTCTCCCATTTAGTAGGCTGCGTTTTCATTCTGTTGATAGTTTCTTTTGCTGTGCAAAAGCTTTTTAGTTTAAGTCCCATTTGTTTATTTTTGCTTTTGTTTCCCTTGCCTGAGAAGACAGATCCAAAAAAAAAATTTCTAAGACTGATGTCAAAAAGTGTACTGACTATGTTTTCTTCTAGGAGTTTTATGGTTTCAGGTCTTTTTTTTTTTTGGCTGTGTTGGGTCTTCGTTGCTGCACGCGGGCTTTCTCTAGTTGCAGCGAGTGGGGGCTACTCTTTGTTGCAGTGCGAGGGCTTCTCATTGCGGTGGCTTCTCTTGTTGTGGAGCATGGGCTCTAGGAGCTCGGGCTTCAGTAGTTGTGGCACGCAGGCTCAGTAGTTGTGGCTCAGGAGCTCCAGAGTGCAGGCTCAGTAGTTGTGGCACACGGGCTTAGTTGCTCCGTGGCTTGTGGGATCTTCCCAGACCAGGGCTCGGACCCATGTCCCCTGCATTGGCAGGCGGATTCTTAACCACTGTGCCACCAGGGAAGTCCCTCAGGTCTTATATTTAACTCTTTTTTATATAATTTTTATTGAAGTATAGTTGATTTACAATGTTGTGTTAGTTTCAGGTGTACAGCAAAGTGAATCAGCTATACATATACATATATCCACTCTTTTTTAGATTCTTTTCCCATATAGGTCATTACAGAGTATTGAGTAGAGTTCCCTGTGCTATGCAGTAGGTCCTTATTAGTTATCTATTTTATATATAGTAGCACATATATATCAATCCCAATCTCCCAATTTATCCCTCCCCCCCATTTAAGTCTGTAATTCATTTTGAGTTTATTATTTTATATGGTGTGAGAAAGTAGTCCAGTTTGATTCTTTTGCATATATCTGTCCAGTTTTCCTAACACCATTTCTTGAAGAAGCTGTCTTTCCCCCCATAGTATCTTCTTGCCTCCTCTGTTGTATATTAATTGACCATATGTAAGCAAATTTATCTATGGTCTCTCCATTCTGTTCCATTGACCTATGTGTCTGTTTTTGTGCCAGTGCCATACTATTTGATTACTAGAGCTTTGTAGTATAATTTGAAATCAGGGAGTGTGATACCTCTAGCTTTGTTCTTCTTTCTCAAGATTGTTTTGGCTATTCAGTCTTATGTGTTTCCATACAAATTTTAGAATTATGTGATCTAGTTCTGTGGAAAAATGCCATTGGTATTTTGATAAGGATTGCATTGAATCTGTAGATTCCCTTAGGTCGTATAGTCATTTTAACAGTATTAATCCTTCCAATCCATAAGCACAGTATATATTTCCATTTGTGTCATCTTCAGTTTCTTTCATCAATGTCTTAGAGTTTTATAATATATATATTATATATATATGTGTGTGTGTACATACATATGCATATATAATATGATTGAAAACATTGTTGGTATTATTGTGGACAAACTGTTATCTGTTAGATCAGTTAGGAATAAGAAAAATAAAAGTTTTAGTTTACCTTTATTACTTTATTCCTTCTTTTATGCTCTTCCTTTCTTAATGTAGATCCAGATATCTCATCTATATCATTTTCCTTCTCTCTAAAGAACTTCTTTTAACATACCTTGAAAGGCATGCCTACTGGCAATAAATTTCCTCAATTTTTGTTTGTCTGAGAAAGCCTTTATTTCTCCTTCCCTAAAGATTATTTTCACTGAGGATAATTTTGCAGGGTACAGAATTCTAGGTTGGTGGGTTTTTTCTCTCATTTTAAATATTTCATTCCACTCTCTTCTTGCTTGCACTGTTTCTGAGGAATAGTCAGATATAATTCTTATCTTTGCTTCTCTATAGGTAAGGTGTTTTTTCCCTCTGGCTTCTTTCAAGAATTTTTCTTTATCTTTGATTTTTCCATAATTTGAAAATGATATGCCTAGGGAATTTGGGCACCTCTCCTTCTTGGTATTCTCTGAGCTTCCTAGATCTGTGGTCTGTGGTCTAATATTAATTTGAGGAAATTCTCAGTTATTACTGTTTCAAATATTTCTTCTCTTCCTTTCTCTCTTTCTTCTCCTTCTGGAATTCTCATTACATGTGTGTTGCTCCTTTTATAGTTGTCCAGCAGTCCTTGGATAATTTATTCTGTGTTTTTTTTTTCTTCTTTCAGTCTTTATTCTCTTTGCTTTTCAGTTTTGAAGGTTTCTGTTGAAATATCCTCAAGGTCAGAGATTCTTTCCTCAGCTGTATCCAGTCTACTAATAAGCCCATCAAAGTCATTCTTCACTTCTTTTACAGTGCTTTTTATCTCTAGCATTTCTTTTTGTTGTTCCGTAGGGTTTCCATCTCTCTGATTACATTGCCCATCCGTTCTTGCACGCCATCTACTTTATCATTAGATCTCTTAGCATATTACTCAGAGTTGTTTTAAATTCCCAGTCTGATAATTCCAACCTCCTGCCATGTCTGGTTCTGATATTTGCTGTGTCTCTTCAAACTGTGTCTCCTACCTTTTAATCTGCCTTGTAATTTTTTCTTGGGTAAAAGGAGCTGCTATAAATAGACCTTTAGTAATGTGGTGGTAAAATGTGGCTATAAATTTGCTTTTAAGTTCTGCTTTCACCATACCTTCACATGTTGTTGCTAAATAACACTTCTGTTATCTTTCCGTCCAAAGTTATTTATATTTCTTAATTTCCATATACATAGGAATTTTCTACCTTTTGGAGGTTATGATTTTCAGTGTAATTGCACTGTGGCCAGAGAACAAACTCTATATTTTTTGCAGTCATTTGAAATTTGTTGACACTTGCTATGTGGTCAGTATAAGGTAAAGTTTAATGTTATATTTGTGTTATATATTAGGTCAATTATTATTTACATTGTTCAAATTTTCTATATTCTGACAGATTATTTTTGTCTGCCTAGTGTATATTTTACTAGCAAAGATGTGTTGAACTGTCCCACCATGATTATGAATTGACCTATTTTCTTTTTTTTGAATTTTATTTTATTTATTTTTTTATACAGCAGGTTCTTATTAGTTATCCATTTTATACATATTAGTGTATATATGTCAATCCCAATCTCCCAATTCATCACACGAATTGACCTATTTTCTTTTGTCAGTTTTTCATCTATATATGTTGAGGCTTTCTTATTAGGTATGTAAAAATACAAAATTGTTATATCTTTCTTTATTATTATGAAGTAACCCTATTTATCTCTAACAGTACTTACTACCTTATGGTCTAGTTTCCCTGAAAACAATATAACTATACCAGGTTTCCTTTGCTTAGCATTTGAATGGTATTACATATAGTATTTTAATGTTTTATTCATTGATTAATTTATAGTATATATTTTAACTGGAACATCATATCCATTTAATGAATTATTGATGTACTTGTGTTTCAATCTACTATCTTCTTGTGCTGTTTGTTCCACCTGCTTTATATTTCTTTTTTTTCTCCTTTCTTGCTGTCTTTTATGTCAAATATTTTAATCATCCCATCTTATTCCCCCATCAGTTAGGACTATCTACACTATTTCTATTCTTTCAGTGATTATCCTAGACAGTACAATATGTGCTTTTAATTATCAATGTTCACTAATAAGTTTATTAATGCCATTGTCCTTGTCTTGGAAAATACAGTGACCTTGAATCACTTTAACATGATTTATACTCTCCCAACTTACAGGCTATTATTGTCATGGATTTTAATTCTATATATTTTTAAGCACAATTCCACAAAGCATTATTTATGTGGTCAGTGTTCATTTAGATTTATTCTCAAACCTTCTGCTTTAGTCTGCTTGGGTTGCTGTAACAAAAATGCCACAGACCAGGTGGTTTAAACAACAACAACAAAAAAAGATGTTTATTTCTCACAGTTCTGAAGGCTGGGAAGTCCAAGATCAAGGGGTCCGCAGATCTAGAGTATGGTGAAGAACCACTTCCTGATTCATAGATGGCCATCTTCTCGCTGCGTTCTCACATGTCAGAAGAAGCAAGGGAGCTCCCTGCAGTCTCATTTTTAAGGTCACTAAACACATTCATGAGGGCTCCACTCTCATGAGCTAATCACCTCCCAAAGGCTCCACTTCCAGATACCATCACACTGAGGAGTAGGTTTCAACGTATGAATTGAGGGGAGGGGGCACAAACATTCAGCCCATAACAACTTCTTTGTCCTTTTTTCCTTTTTTTTTTGATGTTTATTTATTTATTTATTTATTTTCTTATTAGTCCTCCATTTTACACCCATCAGTGCATACATGTCAATCCCAACCTCCCAGTTCATCACAGCACCACCCCCACCCCATGCTGCTTCCCCCCTTGGTGTCCATACGTTTGGTCTCTACTTCTGTGTCTCAATTTCTGCCCTGCAAACTGGATCATCTGTACCATTTTCTAGGTTCCACATATATGCGTTAATATACGATATTTGTTTTTCTCTTTCTGACTTACTTCACTCTGTATGACAGTCTCTAGATGCATCCACGTCTCTACAAATGACCCAATTTCATTCTTTTTTATGGCTGAGTAATATTCCATTGTATATATGTACCACATCTTCTTTATCCATTCGTCTGTTGATGGGCATTTAGGTTGCTTCCATGACCTGGCTATTGTAAATAGTGCTGCAATGAACATTGGGGTGCATGTGTCTTTTTGAATTATGGTTTTCTCTGGGTATATGCCCAGTAATGGGATTGCTGGGTCATATGGTAGTTCTATTTTTAGTTTTTTAAGGAACCTCCATACTGTTCTCCATAGTGGCTGTATCAATTTACATTCCCACCAACAGTGCAAGAGGGTTCCCTTTTCTCCACGCCCTCTCCAGCATTTGTTGTTTGTAGATTTTCTGATGATGCCCATTCTAACTGGTGTGAGGTGATACCTCATTGTAGTTTTGATTTGCATTTCTCTAATAATTAGTGATGTTGAGCAGCTTTCCATGTGCTTCTTGGCCATCTATATGTCTTCTTTGAAGAAATGTCTATTTAGGTCTCCTGCCCATTTTTGGATTGGGTTGTTTGTTTTTTTAATATTGAGCTGCATGAGCTGTTTATATATTTTGGAGATTAATCCTTTGGCCATTGATTCATTTGCAAATATTTTCTCCCATTCTGAGGGTTGTCTTTTCATCTTGTTTATGGTTTCCTTTGCTGTGCAAAAGCTTTTAAGTTTCATTAGGTCCCATTTGTTTATTTTTGTTTTTATTTCCATTACTCTAGGAGGTGGATCAAAAAATACCTTGCTGTGATTTATGTCAAAGAGTTTTCTTCCTATGTTTTCCTCTAAGAGTTTTATAGTGCCCGGTCTTACATTTAGGTCACTAATCCATTTTGAGTTTATTTTTGTGTATGGTGTTAGGGAGTGTTCTAATTTCATTGTTTTACATGTAGCTGTCCAGTTTTCCCAGCACCACTTATTGAAGAGACTGTCTTTTCTCCATTGTATATCCTTGCCTCCTTTGTCATAGATTAGTTAACCACAGGTGTGTGGGTTTATCTCTGGGCTTTCTATCCTGTTCCATTGATCTATATTTGTGTTTTTGTGCCAGTACCATATTGTCTTGATTACTGTAGCTTTGTAGTATAGTCTGAAGTTAGGGAGTCTGATTCCTTCAGGTCTGTTTTTTTCCCTCAAGACTGACTGCTTTGGCTATTCGGGGTCTTTTGTGTCTCCATACAAATTTTAAGATTTTTTGTTCTAGTTCTGTAGAAAATGCCATTGGTAATTTGATAGGGATTCCATTGAATCTGTAGATTGCTTTGGGTAGTATAGTCATTTTCACAATATTGATTCTTCAGTCCAAGAACATGGTATATCTCTCCATCTGTTGGTATCATCTTTAATTTCTTTCATCTGTGTCTTACAGTTTTCTGCATACAGGTCTTTTGTCTCCCTAGGTAGGTTTATTCCTAGGTATTTTATTCTTTTTGTTGCAGTGGTAAATGGGAGTGTTTCCTTAATTTCTCTTTCAGATTTTTCATCATTAGTGTATAAGAATGCAAGAGATTTCTGTGCATTAATTTTGTATCCTGAAACTTTACCAAATTCATTGATTAGCTCTAGTAGTTTTCTGGTGGCATCTTTAGGATTCTCTATGTATAGTATCATGTCATCTGCAAACAGTGACAGTTTTACTTCTTCTTTCCCAATTTGTATTCCTTTTATTTCTTTTTCTTCTCTGATTGCCATGGCTAGGACTTCCAAAACTATGTTGAATAATAGTGGTGAGAGTGGACATCCTTGTCTTGTTCCTGATCTTAGAGGAAATGCTTTCAGTTTTTCACCATTGAGAATGATGTTTGCTGTGGGTTTGTCATATATAGCCATTATTATGTTGAAGTAGGTTCCCTCTATGCCCACTTTCTGGAGAGTTTTTATCATAAATGGGTGTTAAATTTTGTCAAAAGCTTTTTATGCATCTATTGAGATGATCATATGGTTTTTATTCTTCAATTTGTTAATATGGTGTATCACATTGATTGATTTGCGTATATTGAAGAATCCTTGCATCCCTGGGATAAATCCCACTTGATCGTGGTGTATGATCCTTTTAATGTGTTGTTGGATTCTGTTTGCTAGCATTTTGTTGAGGATTTTTGCGTCTATATTCATCAGTGATGTTGGTCTGTAATTTTCTTTTTATGTAGTATCTTTGTCTGGTTTTGGTATCAGGGTGATGGTGGCCTCATAACAACTTCTTTGTCCTTTTTTCCTTTTTGCACCTCTGACCTTAAATTTCCTTTTACTTGAATTTCTTTTAGTGTGGGTCAGCTAGAAGACCACACCAGTCCCATTCCCATTAGAATTTCGTTTAGTAGGGGTCTGCTATTTATTTATTTATTTATTTATTTATTTACTTACTTACTTACTTATTATTTGTATGGATTATCTTTATTTGGCCTTCAGCAGTAATGGATATTCTATCTCAGTATAAAACTTTATGTTGGCAGTTTATATATCTGTCAGCATATTGAAGATATAATTCCACTGTTTTTCTAGCTCCCATTGTTGCTTATGAGAAGTCAGCTGTCAGTTTACCTGTAATGCCCTTAATGGTAATTTGTCTGTTTTCTCCTTTTAAGATTGTCTGCTTGTCATTGACTTTCTGCATTTCCAGCATTTGTTTTCTATAGCTTTGTTTTTGTTTTTTCCAAGTAGGGAATCACTGGGATTATTGAATATACAATCTGATGTCTTTCATCAGTTCTTGAAATTTCCCAACTATTGCATTTGTATCTCTTTGCCTTCTGTTGCTCCATATCATACATTTGGCCATGTTACTGTTTCCCATATTCCTGATCTTTTCTTCATTTTCCACCTTTTTGTCTCTGTTCTAAATTGCAGATCGTTCCTTCTGACCTGTCTTCTAGTTCCAGTTCACTCACTCTTTCTTTAGTTCCATCACACCTGCTCTTAAATGTCTAATTTAAACAGAAATTCTCTTAATTTAGTGCTAGAATTTCTACTTAGTTCTTTTAAATGGGTTTTAAAAAATAATTTCCAATCCTGATGATTTTTTAATAAAATTTTGTATTGTGGAAAATATACATAATATAAAATTGACCATCTTAACCATGTTTACGTGTAAGTTCAGTGTCATTAAGGACATTCATGTTGTGTAGCCATCACCACCATCTATCTCCAGAACTCTTTTCATCTTGCAAAACTGAAAGTCTATATCCATTAAACACTACTTCCCCCATTCCCCTTCCCCTTGGCAACCACCATTCTACTTTCTGTCTTTATGATTTTTGACTACTCCAGGTACCTCATATAAGTGAAATCACACAGCATGTGTCCCTTTGTGACTGGCTATTTCATTTTGCATAACATCTTCAAGGTTCATCCATGTTGTAGCATGTATCAGAATTTCCTTCCTTTTTAAATAATATTCCATTGTATACATATATCACATTTTGCTTATTCTTTCATGCCTTGATGGAACTTTGGTTGTTTCCACCTTTCAGCTGCTGTGAATAATGCTGCTATGAACATGGGTATACAAATATCTTTTCAAGACCCTGCTTTTAATTCTTTCTGGTATTGTTGTGGATTAAATTGTGTCCCTCAAAATTTATATGCTGAAGTCCTAACCCCAAATGTGATTGTATTTGGAGAAAGGATCTTTAGGGAGGTAATTGAGGTTAAATGAGGTCATAGGGGTGGGGCCCTAATCCAATAAGAAGATGAAGAGACACCAGAAAGCTCTCTCCTTCCTCGTGTGCACACAGAGGAAAGGCCCTGTGAGGACAGAGCAAGAAGGCAGCCATCTACACACCAGGAAGAGAGGCCTCACTAGAAACCAACCCTAGTGGCTCCTTGATATTGGACTTCTAGCCTCCAGAACTGTGGGTAAATACATTTCTGTTGTTTAAGCCACTCAGTGTGTGGCATTTTTTATGGCAGCCCTATCAGACTAGTACAGATATACACCCAGAAGTAGAATTACTGGATCATGTGGTAATTCTATTTGTAGTTTTTTTGAGAAACTGCCTGCCTACTGTTTTCCACAGTGGCTGCACCATTTTACATTCCCACCAACAGTGCACATGGGTTCCAGCTTTTCGACATCCTCACCAATGCTTGTAATTTTCTGGCTTTCTAAAAAAATAGTAGCCATCCTAATGGGTGTAACGTGGTGGCTCACTGTGGCTTTGATTTGCATTTCTAATGATTAGTGGCGTTGAGTATATTTTCATGGGCTTGTTGGTCATTTGTATGTCTTCTTTGGAAAAACGTTTATTCAAGTCCTTTTCCCATTTTTTTAATCAGGTTGTTTGGCTTTTTGTTGTTGTTGAGTTGTAGAGTTTACTATATATTCTGGCTATTAATCCCTTATTAAATATATGATTTGCAAATATTTTCTCCTATGTGTGGATGACCTTTTTACTCTGGTGAAGGTGTCTTTTGATGCACAAAAGGTTTTCATTTGGATGAACTCCAGTTTGTCTATATTTTCTTTTGTTGCCTGTGCCTTTGGTGTCATTGCCAAAGCCAGTGTTGTGAAGTTTTTGCCCTATGTTTTCCTATGAGTTTTATGTTTTTAGCTCTTATATTTAGGCCCTTGATCCATTTCAGTTAATTTTTGTAAATGGTGTTAGGTAAGGGTCTGACTTTATTCTTTCACATGTGGATATCCAATTTTCCCAACACGATTTGTTGAAAAGACTGTCCTTTCTCCATTGAATGGTCTTAGCATCCTTGTTGAAAATCATCTGACCGTATATGTGAGGGTTTCTTTCTGGGCTCTCTGTTCTACTCCATTGATCTATCTGTCTGTCTTTGTGCCAGTGCCACACTGTTTTGATTACTGTAGCTTTGTGATAAGATTTGAAATCAGAAAGTATAAGTCCTCCAATGTTGTTCTTCTTTTTCAAGATTATTTTGGCTAGTCTCTTGATGAAATTTTAAAGCTGGCATTTTATTTCTTTGAACATAGTAAACTTCGTTATTTTATAGTCTGTGTCTGATAATTCCAGTATCTGATGTTTCTCTTATTTCTGCTTATTCCTGTTAGCAGTGTCTCGCTTCCTTGTGTGCCTGGTTATCTTTGACTGTGTCCTGGAATTTGTATTTGAACAAATGTTTACAGGAATAACTTGAGGCCTAAGATGATACATCTTGCTCCAGGGAGGGTTTTTCTTTACTCCTGCCTGGAACCTAGGGTTGCTCCCTGTCAGGAATCACCTTAATCTGTTCCAGGCTCGAAGTGCCTGGGTGGCCCAGATGAAGGGATGGTGGAGTGTACATCTGCATAAGGACCACTTACTTTGGGTTCACCCTGATTATGAGGGGGGGCCTTAGAGGTCCCAGCTTAATGTGGGGGTTATCAGGTTCCTCACCTTGAGCTAGCCCCGAGTTTTGGCATTTATCTCTTTCCCTCCATGAGGCTACAAAAATTACAGGTCTGTCGTGCAGCTGTGGCTTCTACATCTGCAGATGCACTCACTCAGGGGGAAAGGAGCTTTGAGTACTGGGCTCACCTCCAGTCTCTTCTTGTCCAAGATTTGGAATTGAAATATGCTCCCTTGTTCACTCTTTGGTGCCTTTAAGAAGAGAGGTGTATTGGGCTTCCCTGGTGGCGCAGTGGTTAAGAATCCACCTGCCAATGCAGGGGACACGGGTTCGAGCCCTGGTCCGGGAAGATCCCACATGCCGCGGAGCAACTAAGCCCTTGTGTCACAACTACTGAGCCTGCGCTTTAGAGCCCGCAAGCCACAACTACTGAAGCCTGTGTGCCACAACTACTGAAGACCGCACGCCTAGAGCCTGTGCTCCGCAACAAGAGAAGCCATCACAATGAGAAGCCCGCGCACCGCAACAAAGAGTAGCCCCCACCCTCAGCAACTAGAGAAAACCCGCACGCAACAGCGAAGACCCAATGCAGCCAAAAATTAAATAAATGAATAAATAAATAATTTTATTAAAAAAAAAGAAGAGAGGTGTATTTATCTGCCTTTTTGGTTGGTGTGGATTACAGAGCCTGCCCTCACCTGAAGGGTCATTTCTAAAAGCACGGTCTGACCACAGTCTTCCCAGGATAAATCGTGATGGTCTAGAGCCGACTCTGTGATCATTAATGCACTCAACCCTGCCCGGCACCTCGTGAGGCCAGCATGGGTGTTTGCGCATCCTACAGGTGAAACGCCAGAGCACAGAGGCAGAGCCTAACCCGCCTGGGGGCTGCATAGCTAGCGAGTGGCAGGGTCAACGCTAGAACCAGCTGTGTGTGACCACAGAGATGCGCTCCACCTCCCGTGCTCAGGGGCCTTCTGGGGCTCCACTACCTGGAGTCCTGAGCACAGGTGCCCCGCCTGGCCATCGAGGCCCTCCCAGCCTCCCCTGTCCACAGTGGTCCCAGCCCATCCCCACCCCTGCTCGGCAAGCATGCCTCCTGCTCACCCTTCCCGACCTGGCTCAGAGGCTGGGACTGCCCTCCTGCGGCCCCTGATGGGAGTCGGACCAAGGAGCTGGGGCCACTGGGCAGGTCTGAGCCCCCTACCGCCCAAAGCCAGGGCCTACACTGGGGGATCCCCACCCCACACTGGCAGCCCCGGGCCAGGCACTCTGCAGGGCACCGTGTACAGCCAACAGGTCAGAGCCTGTGCCCTGAGCCACGGCCGGTGCGGGAGGGGTTGGAGCAGGCCCAGGGATCCCGAATCCGGGCCCAGGAACTGTCAGGCCACCCTGACAATACCCTGCCGCAGGCTGGCTCAGCCTGAGAGGGCGCCCGGGGTGAGGCTGGGTAGGCCCCCACCTGGCCCCTCTCTGGCTTTCTGCCCCGACAGGTGAACAACAATGGGATCATCTCCTTCCTGAAGGAGGTCTCGCAGTTCACGCCGGTGGCCTTCCCCATCGCCAAGGACCGCTGCGTGGTGGCGGCCTTCTGGGCGGACGTGGACAACCGGCGTGCAGGCGACGTGTACTACCGGGAGGCCACCGACGCAGCCACGCTGCGCAGGGCCACAGAGGACGTCAGGCGCTACTTCCCTGAGCTGCCCGGCTTCTCCGCCGCCTGGGCGCTCATAGCCACCTGGTACCGCGTGACCTTCTTCGGAGGCAGCTCCTCCTCCCCCGTGAGTGTTCCGTCCTGGGGCAGGGAGGACATCCATCTGGGGCCCAGGGTCTCCCTCCAGGGCCCCCTGCCTTGCTGAGTGGGCCAGACGTAATCCCTGGGCTTCGTGCCCAGAGGGGACAGCTGGGCCCAGGGGCGGAAGCCACTCGCTCGCCCAAGGTCACAGGGCCAGGCTGGAGGGGGGGTGGAGCCTGGGCCTCCTGGAAACCACCCGCGTCCAGGGAAGCGCCACGTGCCCCAACACAGTCCTTCACTCACTCGGGGGACGCAGATGGTCTGTGTTAGAAGGTTTCCATTTGGAACGGTTCAGTACTCAAAGGGTTAAATGGGAAGTTTATTCCGTTTAATACCTTATTCCTTGATAACGCCAAACGGCCACAGCGTAAGTCCAGAATAACTGACCACTTTACCCAGCGTGGTCAGTGTGGTGGGCAGATCCCCAGTGAGGACGGCATAGCCCCTCCGGCAGCAGATGCGTGACCGGCACCTCCTGTGGCCAGGCCCGCGATGGGTGCTGGGTCACAACCGCATGGGACAGAGGGCGGCTCTCTAGAGAAAAGCACTGGGGAGCGGGCGGCCTTTCAGGACGGTATGTCCACACATTTAATACACATTCCTTTAGGGGCACGGCTGGGGCAGGCAGTGTTCTGGGCTCTGGGGAGGCGGCCCCAGACAGAGAGCACAGGACATGCCTCTCCCGTGGGGCACACTCTAGCAGGGGGGACACCAGCGACCACGTAACAGGGATGCCACACCAGCGGGACGTGGGCTCTCCCTGATGCTGTGCAAGCCTGGGGGCCCGGCTCGGCCACATGGGGGAGGTTTGGAGCTGGAGGGAATGGAGGGAGGGCCCAGCACAGCAGTTAGGGTGGCTGTGACCACACTGGGCTGAGGAGGAGAGAGAAGCAGCGAGGGCGGTGCCCCGTCTCCCATCGCAGGCACGGGGTGGGAGGGGTGGGGACGGGTGGCAGACGGGCTCGGTCCTAGATGTGCTGAGCAGAGCCCGGAGTCCCCAGCCGCGGCGGCTCAGGTGGGGACGGGTGGGGAGGGACGCGCAGGTGGTGAGGCTCACGAATCCCCCAGCCTCCAAGAGGCAAAAGAGAAGCAAGCTGGTTGTCAGGTGCCTTGTGAGAGTGACCGTCACGGTTGGGGGTTTTAACAGGAGTATGACAGCATATCAGGAAAGATGGGCTTTTTCTGTAAACATTACTACGAAGAAATTTCACGACTGAACTTTCGTTCACACATAGCCCACTAACATTTTGTAGGTTTTGTTTGTTTTTTCTTATCGCCAATTTGTAAGAAAAATGTCTTTTTAACAAAAAGTAGAGAAAAAGAATCTACAGCCCCACCAGCAGGAGATAACTCCCGTTCAACATGTCCTATTGTGAATCAACCCACACGTTAAAAAATAAATAGAACCACCTGGAACGTGCTGTTTTGTGAGTGTTTCTTTCACTCAACAGTATTGTGGGCACTTTCCTCGTTCTTATATGTTCTTCTACATCATTTTTTATGTTATAATTTCACCTCTGCAGAGTCATTTTACCTATTACCTCTCTGCCTGGGAGGAAGGAGGCGCCCAGGGCCCCTCCTGAGCAGACAGAGGAAACCTTAACGTTCTCCCCTTTTCAAACCCAGAGATGTCAGTTCCAAAATGATTATCTTGTGAGACACAGAACCGGGATTCTGAGTTTGGGGTGGAAACCAGTCTGGGAGCTGGGAGATGGGGAAGCCCTCCCCTGGGGGCACCTGCAGGGGCAGGTCGATCAACAGAAAGTGATGGTTAAGCTTTGGGCATGTCCTCGTCCTCCTCAAACGTCTGGGCCTCATAGCTCGCAAAGCCCCTCCGCTGGCCTTGCCGACCAACCGTGGTCCTGCCCTCCTCAGACCTTCCCACTGCTTGGGCCTTCCAGCCCTCGCGCCCTCCTTGTCCTCTGAATCCTAGCACCTGAGCTTGCCTTCCTGCAGGAGAGCGCTCGGTTTCCCTGCTGTCGTCTTTCACTGTGGGACTCCCCCATGTGTGATGCCTGCGTGCCAGCCCAGCGTGGCGGCACTTGCACTCCGGTGGGCCTGCTGCCTCCATCACGGGGTGCCCCGAGGGGCGCTGCATAGCCCCCAGTGGTTCGTGAAATCATCCTGGCATGAGTTGCTAGAAAGGAGATTGCTGCCTGCGGAAGTCTGATTTCCCCTCAGAAATGTGCCCACTCATAGTTGCATAAGCCACATTCAGAAGTGCCTGTAGCCCTGCACCCCAGCCAAATGCACTATTATTTTCCTGCCTGCCAACTCTACAGGCAAGAAAGGAATGCCCCTGGTTTTTTCAGTTTTACACATCTTTGATTTCTAGTAACGGTGAATCATTGGCTAGTTGTATTCTATCGTGATGTTTCTGTTCACACCCTTTGCCAATTTTTCTGTAATCTTTTTGTTCTTTTTCTTATTGACCCGTGGAAGTTCTACTTGAATTAAAGATATCACCAGTTTTTCTACTGTGTATGTTATAAACACACTTTTCACTTCACTCTTTGCCATTCAGCTTGATCTCATGACACTTTTTTATGTCCAGAAGTTCTTGTAGTCGAATGTATACATCTCCTTTTTGGCTTCTGCAGTTTTAACAAATGTCAGGCTTAAAAGTCCTTCCCTAGATGTTCTACATATCCGCCTACATTTTCCTCTAGGCCAACGACAGCCTCATTTACAACCTTACTCGATTTGGGATTGATTTTCATAAGAGATATAAAGCTCCAATTTAATTGTTTTTCAGAGTTTCCTATTTGTCCCACGATCATTTCTTAAACAATCTCACCCTTTGCCCATTCTGAAATAGCACCTCTTATGTATACACTGCTCACTAATATTTTCATGGAGGATTCCATGAAAACCAAAAAACATAGTAATTAAAAACTGCCTTTCCTTCTCTTCCCTTTTTATCTTTCCCCTTTTTCCTTTTACTTTTCTGTTCATCTCACACGAGGCGAGTTTGTGGATTTGGCCAGGTGGTCACCAGACCCACGGAGGAAACTGTCTGCTCCTGGCGTCCGCGGCCTCCACAGCCCCTCAGCGGGCTTCACTCGCTCACCACGCATCAGATTACTGGGGGGGCAGGCACTGGGGACACAGCGGAGGACGGAGGCCGAGGTCATCGGGGCCTGCCTGTGGCTGACCATCTCGCTGGGGAAACAGAGGAGGGACGAGCGGGCGACAGCAGTGTGGGCGGGGCGGGGTCTGTGGGTGGAGACGGGGGCGCAGGCCCCGCTCAGGCCCCTCCTTGGCAGGTCAACACGTTCCAGATTGTGCTCATCACCGACGGCAAGCTCTCCTTCACCATCTTCAACTACGAGTCCATCACGTGGACCACGGGCACGCACGCCAGCAGCGGGGGCGACGCCGCTGGTCTGGGGGGCATCGCGGCCCAGGTAGGGCCCCTGCTCCCCACGGCTGGGACTGTCACGAGCTGATAAGGCAGGTGGCCGCCCCCCCCTTCCCCCAGTGCTGTGCAGAGGCCTCTCCCAGCCCAGAACCACAGAAACATTCTCGGGCCAAAGCACCTTTGTCCTGACCCACACGGCCGGCCCTACAGGGCCAGCTGCAGCTGGGACAGAGTTCTGCGTGCGCTGTGGCCTGGGGTGGCCTGGCCCGTGGCCTGAGGGACAGTGGGCGGCAGAAAATCCCAGGTGTGGAGGGTGGTCAAGTGCGAGCCCCCAGGGCCTGGGAGTGCCCCTCCCCCCGCTCCAGGCCCTCTACCTTCTCCTGAGGTCACACTGGCCCTGGGACCTAGGGGAGGCCCAGGAGCCCAGGAGTGGGCGGGAAGGGGTGGGGGGAGGGCTGCCAGGGCCCAACCAGGTGAGCGGCGGGAGGAACTGCTGGTTAGGGTGGGGCGGGGAGGCGGGGCGGGGCGGGGAGGCGGGGCTGGGGGCGGGGCGGGGAGGAGGCCCCTGAATCTTCAGCTCTCCCCAGCTCACGAGGCCGCCCCCGCCGGAGGCGGGTCTCGGGGACGTTACGGAGACCTGCGGACGCAGCCCGCACCTGCCCCCACTCTCCCCCACCCTCCCCCAGGCCGGCTTCAATGCGGGTGATGGGCGGCGCTACTTCAGCATCCCCGGCTCACGCACAGCGGACATGGCGGAGGTGGAGACCACCACCAACGTGGGCGTGCCCGGGCGCTGGGCGTTCAGAATCGATGATGCCCAGGTGCGCGTGGGGGGCTGCGGCCATACAAGTAAGAGGACAGAGAGAGCGGCTGGGGTGGCGGAGGGGCATGGATTAGGGAGGCGGGATGGCGGGGAGGGGCGGGGGAGCCCCAGGCTTCTTGGGGGCGCACGGCCCCGCCCACCTCGGCTCCTCTCCCCCGGGCTCGCCCCTGAGCCTCAGTCTCCCCCTGGGAGGCCTTCCTGCCTCTGCTGAGGGGCAGGGGTTTGCTGGAGACCACGGTTTGAAGTGTGAAGGGGTGTAAGGGGGAGGAGCCGGGGTCACACTCCCACCCAGGGAATCCTGGGCATCCCTGGGTGGCCTCCTGCGTCCTCAGGACCACCTGGGAGGCAGGCCCTCTTTTCACCCATTTTGCTGCCTTGCTTCTTGGTGGGACTTCGTGCTTGTGTGACAACCTGGACATCTACCTGACAGGAGGGAGTTCCCTGACGCCCGGGGTCCTTCAGGCACAGAACACAGAGCAGACGGGAGCAGGGTCCACCCCAGGGGCGAGCGTGAGGCCTGTGGACACAGCGGGACTGGCCACAAAAGGATGTGTTCCCGGCTCTCCTGCTGTGTGGCTCTGGGTCACAGACCCTCCTGAGACCCCTGCTTATAAACGGAGTGGGGGGGTGGTGTCAGATGACTGGCTCAGCCGCCCCAGGATCCGTGGAGTGATCCGCTGTTGATCACTCCCCCGCCAAGCCTGGAGCCAGTGAGGCTGCTGCTGGGACCTCCCCCAGAGACCGCCTCCCACCCCCGTGGGGACCAAGGCCACCAAGAGGGGCTGCTTCTCCTGAACACTGTCCCAAGGATGAGCCCAGCGCAAGGCAGCCCACCCAGACCTGCCAGGGGAGCGGGCGCGCACGCCGGGGGGCAGGGCTGGGGAGGGCAGGTGTGTACCGCCCGAGGGCTGGGTGTGGCCCTGGTGAGAGCGGCCCGGGGAGCCTGAGCCCACCCACACACCAGTGTGAACGAGGGGGCGGCCCACAGGGCCAGGAGCCCAGGGGCCACTGATTTCGCACCCCCCCCAGAGTGGCAACACCCGCCTGGGCTCAGGGCCGCGGTGGTTCAGGGCACGGGGACACTACTCGGTCACCACTCCTCTGCGTGGGCAGCAGAGGGGTCTGGCGCTTGCCAGCAGCCAGGGGCTTGGGTTGTGGCTGAGGGGTAAAGTGTGGGTGCAGGTGGGGACTGGTGTGAGCGGGTGTGCGTGCAGGTGTGGGTGCAGGTGTGTGTGCAGGTGTGGGTAGGTCCATGCCCCCCTGCAGAGGCTGCCGGCTGTGAGCCTGAGGAGTGGGGTCCTCAGAAGAGGGTCCAGTCGGTCCCTCGGGGACGCCGTTCCCATGTGGAGGTGCCTCTCCCGTCCCAGGCCTCTGTGGGGGGCAGATGGAGGAGGCCCTGCTAGGCCCGCACAGCTCTCACGCACGGAGGCCCTGAGGAGCACGGTCCCGTGGGGTTGCGGGGGCCCGGCCCCCTTGTGTCCCCACCCCACGCTGCAAGCCCAGGAGATGGAGCCCGTGCGCGTCCGTCTGGCGTCAGCGGGGAGGCAGGGCGGGGTCACACCTGAGAGGCAGGGCGTCCACGCCGGGCAGCGCACCTCCTGAGAAGGGCTGCTGCTGACACGGGCTCGGGCAGCCAGCGCCGCCCCCGCAGGGCAGCCGGACGACGCGGCCTGAGCGCCGGTGGGGCTCGGTGAGAGCGCCGGTGAGGGCAGGGACGGTCCTCAAAGACACCCACAGCCTTGGTGGTGCTCGGGGCCCGAGGGCCCTTCCGGGAGCGCCCCTCTCCCTCCCTCCCTGGACACCAGCCAGCTCTTCCCGGGCCCCCCTAGTAACAGGAGGTCTGAAACCCTGGGACGCTCCCGCACCTGCCCACGTGTGCTCGTTCATGGCGGGTTTCGGTGGCCTTGCTCCTGCGGAGGGTGGGCCCCATGAGCTGAGCCCTGCGGGCGGCCTGTCCTCGAGGTAACGGAGACCCAGCAGCAGCGGACCTCGCAGCGCCTCCCCCGAGAGGGGCCCCCGGGGCCAGGCTGACGGCCCTGCCCGCCCTGTGTCCGCAGCCTCCGTGTGCCTGGCCCTGCGCCCCTGCCTCAACGGCGGCAAGTGCATCGACGACTGCGTCACGGGCAACCCCTCCTACACCTGCTCCTGCCTCTCGGGCTTCACGGGGAGGAGGTGCCACCTGGGTGAGTTTCTGCTGGGACCGCCCACCTGGAGGAACCCGGCAGCACAGCCGACGGCCCCAAGAGCCCGGGCCTCGGGCCTCTGTCCCCGTGGTGTGGGTGGCGTCCGGGAGGCGCCGCTGGGGGAGCCGGACACAGCAGCTCCGTGACGGTGAGCACGTGGGCGGGCTCTGCAGCCACGCCGCCCCGGGCCACGGCAGGTCCTCCCCAGCGGCTCCTCCACTGAGTCCCCGGCTGCCCCGTTTTCCAGATGTGAACGAGTGTGCTTCCCACCCGTGTCAGAACGGCGGGACCTGCACGCACGGCGTCCACAGCTTCATCTGCCAGTGCCCGGCCGGCTTCGCGGGACCCACCTGCGAGACAGGTGAGAGGAACCAGGGGCTGCAGGGCCGCCGGCGTGGTCCTGCCCGACCAGGGAGGGGTGGCTAGCCTGGAGGGGGCATCAGGTCAGCGTGCCGCAGGGGGCCTGGCCCCAGGGAGGCCCGGGGGCGGGGAGGAGCCCAGACTCCAGAGGAGAGGCCCCGCCCTGTGGGCGTGACAGGAGCACTGACCACAGCACACAGCCAAGGGTGAGGCCTCGGGACAGGGCAGGGCCTGGTTCCGGACCCGTCTCACCGCAGGCCTGCACCCCTGAAACCCTGAACCCCAGCTGCTCCCGGCAGGAGTGCAGGCTGTTTCTCTCCATCCCGGGGGTCCTACGGCCTAGATGTGGGTTGGGGTCTTTCTCGAGACCCCCTTGTTGCTTCCAAACTGCAGTCCGCACGCCCGTCTGCCACCCCGCTTCTGAGCGCGGCTCTTTGGAAGCAGTGCTTTCTCATCAGGCCTCTACCCCCTGCCCTTCGTGCAGCACCTCTTTGGGGCCCCCTCACCCTGGCCCTTCACCCACCTGGTAAAGGAAGGTGGGCGCCCCACTCCCACCCCCGTGTCACTGTGGTCAGCTGCTAGGGGAACCCAATGGAGCCCCTTAAAATCAAAGCACGATGACCCCTGATCCCCATCTGGCTCGGCCAGATGCACTGTTCCCTACATACGCCTACTGATGTGTAACTGTTATTTAGAAAAACATAGCACATAGTTAAATCGAGTGTGTACAAGTAACAACCGCACCAATGTCTCAATCTAGAAAAACCATTTCAAATGGAGACTTGTGGCCACAGGGAATGTTTTAAAGTCCTTAACTCTGGTGTGTATACACGTGTCCGGGCCCGGTGGGACCCTGGGAGGCCTTGGGGCCGGAGCCTTGGCCTCCGCATGGCCACCGCGGCAACACCCATGGGTACCAGCCCCCGGTCCCCCATGAGGCTCTCTGGTCTCAGGACCCACCTCGGCCCCCAGAGCCCATGACAGCAGGGGTGCCGGGCAGAGTCCAGCAGGGACGTGGGTACCGCTCGGCCCAAGTCTCCCCTCCCCCACCCGTGCCCAGCCCTGCCCTCTGGTGGAGTCAGGGTCCCAGAGACGGGGGTCACTGTGTGCCGTCAGCCACCAAAGCACCTCCACACCTCCCAGGGTTCAGGCCTCCTTCCTCCCACTGCCCCCCACCCTGACTCCAGGGTGGGTCGCCCGCTCTGGGGATCCCGTCTGGTTCCTGTATTGAGTCCTTTTTGGAATGAGCTGTCAGCAGGACAGGTGACATAGCTGGGGGAAGGCAGTGTCCCCCCCACCTGCTGCCAGCAGCCACCAGGTGAGGCCAGCATCCTGGGTGAGGGGCAGGCCAGAGCGCCGACAAAGGCAGGCTCCCGCCTGCTCACTCCCACTCTGACTGGGGGCCGAGGGCCTTTGCAGGACTGTCCTTGCAGCAAGAAGCCTCGCCCACCTCAGAACCTCACCCCAGGACTACTCAGGCCCCTCCTGCACCCCCTCAGGGCTCCATCACAGGCTGTGTCCCCCGCCCAGCTGGGAGGAATCTCTCAGCCCCAGAGCCCTGTCCTGTGATGACAGCTCTGTCACAGTCATCTGAGCAGGCCAGATCCACCTGTGCTGCAGCCCGAGATGTCGAATGGGGCATGGGGCTCAGCGGGAGCCCCTGGGGCCACCACAGCCGGGGATCCAATGGCCTTCCACCCCTTTGTGCTTGTAGCACAGTCTCCATGTGACGCCAGAGAGTGTGAGAACGGCGGCTGGTGCCAGGCGGAGGGCGGCTCGGCGGTGTGCGTGTGCGCAGCCGGCTACACGGGTGCAGCCTGCGAGACGGGTGAGTGTGCCCTCGGGTGGGAGCAGGGGCGCAGGGTGCCAGGTGGTCAAAGGCTGGCACAGAGCCGAGCACCCACCTCTGCCACCCCCAGATGTGGACGAGTGCGGCTCTGACCCCTGCCTGAACGGAGGGTCGTGTGTCGACCTGGTGGGGAATTTCACCTGCCTTTGTTCAGAGCCCTTCGAGGGACCTCGCTGCGAGACAGGTAACGGCCACGTGCCCGAAGCCCCCCACCGGTGACAGCAGTCAGCTGCCCCCTTTCCCTCTCGGGGGTGGGGAGGTCTGGTCTGAGCTCTGCCGTCCACATGCTGGGTAAGGCTGAGCGAATCTGTTGCCCTCTCTGGGCCTGGTCTCCATCTGGAAAATGCAGGCATGGGTGACCACACTCCCAAGGCCCCTCTCCCGACTCAGGAGATTCTTGGCTGTTTAACGTCCCTCCTTCCTACCCCAGACCCTTCGCCGTGCTAGGGAACAAGCCGTGGGCGTCAGAAAGAAAGCTGATCTCTCCTACAAGTGATGAAGCCTGCTAGCTTCTGTTCTATTGCATACTGTTTTAAACGCTGGTTAGGACTCGGTAGGTCAGTTAAAAGACCCACAGAGTCAATTCGGGGCTTTAGCACCTGACATCGCCTTACCTCCCACGGCTTTGGTCCCCGAGCCGACAAAAGCTGTGCTTGCATCTCCCCAGTTGGGGCGGGGGGGGGGGGGGCGCTCAAGACAAACTCATCGGATTTGCTCCGAGTCTCAAAACCTAAGAAGGAAATTAGGTTCTACCCATAAGTAAGACGCGGATGGACGCAGTGCCCTCCGTTGGCCTTTGGTCGGATGGCCACACGCAGGGCGGGCTGTGTCCTGAGGCAATGGTGAGGCTTCGCGGTGCAGAGGGCAGGAGGGTGGCAACCTCACCTGTTGCCTGAAATCATCGTGATGTGTCACATGATTGCCTAGCTTGTTATCTAAGTATCAGTGTATTTAACTAAACTCATGTCAGAAAACAGATAAGTGATTTAAAAAGATTTTGCAAAGAAACCATGTTTTGTACGAAGAATAATGCAAATGAAAGCAAACAATAAGAAACAACTGACTTGTCTACCCCAATACAAGCCCATTAGCCACATTACACATACAGCAGGAAGCTGGCCAAAAGTTGGAGATGATAAAAAAGAGTATCTAGCCTTCTGTTTATGGCCCACAAGGATTACCTGCTCTGGGAACCTTCCCTCTCACCGTCAACAACGAGAAAACCAGACAAAATATATGAAACAACTGTTTTCAGCCGTTGGACGGCAGAAAGCAGAGGGCTGTCATCCCTGAGAGAAGGGAGTGAAGTGGGGTGAGCCCTACAAGTGCCCCAAGGCTGCCTCGGAGCCGTTTCCAGGCCGCCGGGCCGGGCCGGGGCCGGGGAGGGATCCACACTCCAGCAGCTCCTCTGAGTCTCTGGGTCAAGGAGACAGAGTTTCAAATTCAGTGGCTGGAATTTGGGGGGATAATACCAGCAAGGACAGAGCTACTGAGAGGGGAAGGGGGTAAGGGGAGAGAGCACGAGATCGGCTCTGGAGATCTGCAGGGGGACCCCTTGAATGTGGGTCGGGTGAAATCTACTGGGCTGGGGAAGAACCACTGGGAGTGGTGAGTCAGACAATTCCTGGAACTCAAAGCCGCCTGCCTACCAGCCAGAGTGGAGTGAGCTCTTCATACCCAGGGCCAATGCTGGGTAGAGTCCCCAGTGGTATCACCTTAGTAGTGGGGATAAATAAATGCTAAGCTAATGGCTAATCTGATCTGCCCCAAGAAATCTTAAAAGAAAGTTTGAAAGGATCAAACTGAGCCCAAGTAATTTAACCGTATGCCAGAATAAAATCCTGCACTCTTTAAAGGAATAATAACAGAATCCAGGACCCCAAAATACCCAACCAAAAGTTATTAGGCATACAAAGGATTGAGAATATATGACCCACAGCCAGAAGTCAAATAGATCAATAGAAACAGTGGCCAGAGATGACAGAATCAGCAAGTACAAATGTTCAGTTGTCCATCATGAACATGCACCATATGTTCAAGACTGTTGAGGGAAAAAGACATAATGAGAAGTAGAAGATATAAAAAAAGAAGCTTCTAGAGATGAAAAATATAATATCTGAATTTTAAAAATACACTGGACGCTGTTAACAGCAGGTTAAGACACCACAGAAGGAAAGATCCATGACCTTGAAGAGAGAAATGGAAGCAGTTCAACATGCAGCCCAGAGAGAATAAGATGAAAGGACAGCACCTGCTCAGGGGCCTGTGCACGGACACCGTGCAGGCCGGCAGGTGTGTACTTGGAGGGCCGGAAACGAGGGAGGGGGCTGCAGGGGTACAGAAAAAGTATGTGAAGAAACAACAGCCAAACAGTTTCTAAGTCTGATGAAAATGAAAACCACATATCCAAGAAAAACATGAGGAAAACCGTATGAAGCCACATCATAATCCAATTGCTGAAAACCAATGACAGAGAAAATCTTAAAAGTAGCCAGAGAGAAAAGACAGACCGCACAGAGAAACCAGAATGTCTGCAGCCTCCTTGTCAGAGACAGTGCAGGCCGGAAGACAGTGGGACGGCACCCTCAAAGCATGAAAGAAAGAAGCTGTCAACCTAGTGCTATATACCCAGCAAAACTCTTTCAAAAATTCAGGTGAAATAAAGATTTTTCAGACAGCAAAACAGAGAATTCATCACCAGCATATATGCATTACAAGAAATGTCCTTTCGACAGAAGAAAAATGGTCCCTGATGAAAATCTGGATCTACACAAAGGAATGAAGGGTTCTAGAAATGGTAAATATATGGGTAAAAATAAAAGACTTTTCTTCTTACTTGTTAATCTTTTTAAAGATATTTTTAAAACAAAGAAATAGCAACATATTTGGGGTTTACAATATAGATAGAAATAAAATGTATGACACCAATAGCTTAAAGCAGCCTGTGCAAGCTTTTTCTGTAAAGGGCCAGATAGTGATATTTTTTTTGGTTTTATGAGCCATGTGGTCACAGCTATTCAGCTCTACCAATGTAAGGCAAAAGCAGTGAGCCACAGACTGTGCATAAGTGAATGGGCATGGCCATGTTCCAATGATACTTCATTTTTTTAAATGGGTGGCAGGCAAGATTTGGTCTTTGAGCCTTTGTTTATCAACTTCTGGCATAAGGGATAGAAAGGGAGAAATGGAAGTATAGTATCGTAAGGTCCTGACATTATATACAAAGTGGTATAATACTGTTTGAAGGTCGACTGTGATAAGTTAAAGATATACATTGTAAGCCCTAGAGCAGCAAGTAAAAAAATAATAATAATGAGTTATAGCCAATAAACCAATCATGGAGATGAAATGGAATCCTAAAAATACTCAATACAGAAGGTATGAAAAGAAGAAAAAGGAAGATAAACTTACTGGCTGTAACTACCATTAAATATTCAAAGGCACAATTATAAAATACCAGATTTTAGCAGTGGAAAGGAATTCAGAACTCAGAGGATTTAATCCTTAAATAAATATTTAATGTTAACTGAGCAAATGAGTTATATTACTAGTTACCTCTAGTTAATAAATAAAAATAAAAGTGTGTAGGAAAATTTGAAAAATCTACAGTCATTGAAAAGAAAAAGGAATATATTTTTCTAACTCAAAATGAAAACACAACTTTATATCTTTAAGAATAAATGAGGGCTTCCCTGGTGGCGCAGTGGTTGAGAATCTGCCTGCTAATGCAGGGGACACGGGTTCGAGCCCTGGTCTGGGAAGATCCCACATGCTGCGGAGCAACTAGGCCCGTGAGCCACAACTACTGAGCCTGCGCGTCTGGAGCCTGTGCTCCGCAACAAGAGAGACCGCGATAGTGAGAGACCTGCGCACCGCGATGAAGAGTGGCCCACGCTTGCCGCAACTGGAGAAAGCCCTCGCACAGAAACGAAGACCCAACACAGCCAAAAATAAATAAATTAATAAAAAAAAAATAAATAAATAAATGAAGCCTAGTAGTTAAAGTTTAAATAAATTTTTAGTGGCATTTATGAAATTTTACATATGCTTTCTCAACTTGTGATTTCACATAAACAGATGTTTTGTTCACCCAGAAAATAAAAAAAAGATGACGAAAAAGGAACAAAGAAGAAGTGGGACAAATAAAAAACAATAGCAAGGTGATGGGTTTAATCCAGTCATGTTGGCAATTACATTTAAATGTAAAAAAGGTTAAAACACAAATTAAAAGACAGAGATTGTCGAATCGAATTGAAAAGCAAGACCCAACCATATACTTTCTACAAGAAACCTGCTGCAAATAGGAAGACACAGATCATTTTAAAGTAGTGGGATGGGTCTCTCACACTGAGTGCAGCGACCAATCCTGGACCGAGTGCTGGGAGTAGCTCTGAGGACTCCGATGTAGCAGCGGGCGGGGTGGGGAGAAGCACAGGGGCGAGTCCTCATTACTTTCCTCTGGTGTCCCCCCGACCCCGCCGCCTGGTCTCAGAGCAACCCCGAAACCAGAAGTGAGCGTTGACAGAGAAGCAGGACCCACAGAGGCAGCAGTGGGGGAACCTTCCTCTCCAGCTGGGGGAATTCTGGGCTGCACAAGGGCGGGCGGGCAAACTCCTGCTGTTTTTCCCTTTCTCTGTCCTCCAGCCACGTGACCCCAGACAGGAGTGCAGTCACAGGAAGTAAGTAGCAGAGTGGGGCCACTAAGCCCAGATTTCATGCCAGAGGACCAAAAGCATAGCCCCAGAGGACGAGATGTGCTGGGGAGGGCGTGGAGGGGGTCTGGGGCGGCAGCCCCTCATGTTCTTTCTGAGCTCCTGGGCTCCCTCAGGTTGCGCATGTGTAATCTGATAAGCAAAAGACAAACAACTCAGCGGAAACAATGGCAAAGAATGTAAGCAGGGAAGTCACACACAGAGAGAAACGAACACCCATGAACAAGTGAAAAGAAGCTCAGTCTCACTAATCAAGAAACTACAAATTAAATAAAAAATCTAATTTCAGGTTTTGCCCATTAGATTGGTAAAAGTTTTAAGAGTTGATGGTATCTGGAACTGGAAAGGCTGTGGGAAAATGAGTGCTCCCATTCTCCCTGGGGAGTATTGATTATATTTTGCTTGAAATTTTTAATAATTTTTTTTGCAATTGTTCATATGTATTACATTTACAGTTAATTTTTAAACAATAAAATGATGGATACAAAAAAATTAAAAACGATACCATTTATTAAAAGACTTAGGTATAAATGTAATAAAGCATTTTCAAGATTTAAATACTGAAAACTACAAAATGCTGATGAAAGAAATCAAAGAAGCTCTCGGTACATAGAGAGACACTATGTTCATGGATTAGAAGACTTAACGTAGCAAATATGTCAGTTCTCCCCAGACTGACCTGTAGATTTAACATGATTCCAATCAAAATCTCAGCAGGGTTTTTGGTAGCTGCACACAAGCTGATTCTATAATTTATATGGAAAGGCAAAGGAATTAAGATAGCCAAAACAATTTCGAAAAAGAAGAATACATTTTAAGGAATCACACTACCTGGTATTAAGACTTATTATAAAGCTACAGTGATCAAGATTGTGTGGTATCGGCAAAGGGATTGACACACCAGTCAACAGAGGAAAGAGGATCCAGAAACAGACGCACACAAATATGGGTATTATTTTTTGAAAAGGTATAAAAGAGATTCAGCAGAAAAAGGATGATCTTTTCAACAAATGATGTTGGAACAATTAGATATCCTTATGTAGAAAATGAACTTCAACCTAAACATATCTTATACAAAGATTAACTCAAAATGAATCATAGACCTGAACAGAAAACAGAAAACTATAACGTTTTTAGAAGAAAACTAAAGATTTTTAGATAGAAAAATCTTTGTGACTCATGGTTAAGCAAAGAGTTCTGAGACAAGACCGCAAAAGCATGCTCTATCAAAGAAAAAATAGATAAATTGGACTTCATCAAAACTGAAAACTTTTCCTCTGTGAAAGACATGGTTAAGAGAATGAAAAGACAAGCTAAAGACTGGGAGAGGAACTTCCCTGGTGGTGCGGTGGTTAGGACTTGGCGCTCCCAAAGCAGAGGGCCCAGGTTCGATCCCTGGTCTGGGAACTAGATCCCACATGCATGCCACAACTAAGAAGTCCACATGCCACAACTAAAGATCCTGCATGCCTCAACTAAGACCCGGGGCAGCCTAAATAAATAAATAATTTTAAAAAAGACTCGGACACTTAACCAAAAAGGATACACAGAAGGCAAATAAACAGATGAACAAATCTGTTGTTGTCGTTAACCATTGGTGAAACGCAAGTTAAAGCCACAATGAGGGGCTTCCCTGGTGGTGCAGTGGTTGAGAATCTGCCTGCCAACACAGGGGACACGGGTTCGAGCCCTGGTCTGGGAAGATCCCACATGCCGCGGAGCAACTAGGCCCGTGAGCCACAACTACTGAGCCTGCGTGTCTGGAGCCCGTGCTCTGCAACAAGAGAGGCCGCGATAGTGAGAGGCCCATGCACCGCGATGAAGAGTGGCCCCCGCTTGCCGCAACTAGAGAAAGCCCTCGCACAGAAACGAAGACCCAACACAGCCAAAAATATTAATTAATTAATTAATTTTTTTTTTTTTTTTTTTTAAAGCCACAATGAGATGCCACTGAAAGCCTATGATAATTGCTAAAATAAAAGACACTGACCTGGTAAGGGTACAGAACAATGGGAACTCTCACCTATTTTTGGTGGGAATGCCGAACGGTTTGGCCACTCTGAAACAGTTTGATAGTTTTTTATAAAGTTAAACATACACTTATAACATGACCCAGCAATCGCACTCCTAGTTATTAACCCTAAACAAATGAAAACTTACGTCACACAGAACTCTGTACAGGAATGTCTGTAGCATGTCTATAGCCACCAAAAACCGGGAACCCAAACGTCCTTCCCTGGGTGAACGGACACATGAACTGTGGTACCTATCGACGTGGGACACAACTCGGTCATAAAAAGGACTAATTACTGATGCTTATAACACCTGAGACAGTCCTGGAGGCATGACGCTGAGTGAAAGAAGCCAGTCTCAAAAGAGTACAGGTTGTTTGGTTCCACTTCTCTGGCATCCTTGAAAGGACAAAACTGCAGTGATGAACAGATCAGTAGTTCTAGGGGTTCAGGAGGGAGGGAATCTGTGACCCTGCAGAGAGAAAACAAAGAGGTCTTTGGGATGACGGAATGTCCCATATCCTGTCCTGTATCCATATACACACATCTATACATGTGATTAAATTCTTAGGCGTGTCCCTCAGACACAAGTCATTTTACTGTATATTAATTTCAAAGATAAATTCTGAAAAAACATGAGGAAATTGAACATTTAAAAACAAAAAGACTGAAAAGGCAAACATGAATCAGGAGAAGCTGGAGTGGCTGTATTCATATCATTCAGATTAAACTTTCGAGTAGGAAAGCAGCCAGACATGAAGAGGGACCTTTTATAATGACCACGGGCCAGTTCATCAGAAAGACATAATAACTCTAAGTATGCAACACCTAGTAACACAAATCGAAATACCCAAAGCAACAGCTGGCAGAACTACAAGGGGAAACGGATCCCCAGTCACAGGCGGGGGTTTCGGCGGAACTCCTGTCTCGGTGGCTCAGAGCATGCAAGCATGGAGACCAGCGAGGATACAGGGACCGGGCAGCGCTGCCAGCCGAGCCGGCCCGACTGACGTTCACGGACACCCACGTTCCTTCCAGGACTCGCGGAGCCTTAACTATGACAGACCATCCTGTCGGCCATAAAATAAGGCTCAATAAATTGAAAAGGACTGTGTTCTCTGACCACAGCAAAATTAAACTAGAAATCAGCAGCAGAAAGATAGCTTAAAGTTAAAAATCCCCAATATTTAACTAACAGAGATGCTTGGGCGGAAATGTCTGGAGGCTGTGGCCTCAGCTGGGCCCTTTGGTGCACACCGTGGGGCCCCCTCCTCACTCGGGCTTCTCATTCTGCTCCAGAGAAGGGGCTCGGGGACCGAGGGGCCGCTAGAGATCAGTTTCCGGGCGCTCGGCACTAAGGACAGAGGTCAAGGCAGCTCCTCTCCGGCCCGAGGCCCCATCCTCGCCGTGCTCTCTGCGCGGCCTCAGTGACCGCCGTCTTTCTTGCAGGAAGCCACCCGGTGCCCGACGCCTGCCTCTCGGCCCCTTGCCAGAACGGGGGCACCTGTGTGGATGCGGACCAGGGCTACGTGTGCGAATGCCCCGAAGGCTTCATGGGCCTTGAATGCAGGGAGAGTGCGTGTGGGCCGGGCTGCCGGGGCCCCCGTGGGATGTGCACGCAAACCCCCATGAGAGAGGCCGTGGGGAGCGGGGAGAGGGGCTGCGCGGCAGGGTTTACGGGACGGTGGTCAGGAGAGGGCACCCCGACATTGGCGGCTCCTCCCTCCCTCCCTCCGTGGCAGGAACCCCCAACAACTGTGAGTGCCGCAATGGTGGCAGGTGCCTGGGGGCTAACACCACCCTCTGCCAGTGCCCTCCGGGCTTCTTTGGGCTCCTCTGCGAATTTGGTAGGTGCCCGGGGCTGGGATGGGGGCGCCCTTCCTGCCTGGACCCTGAGAATCCCCACAGCCACCGTGTAAGTGGTGGCTTGGGCCTGGGCCCGGACCCGCATGGCGGGTGGGGCGGTGGGGAGGCCACAAGGGTGCCCGAACCTGGTCACCCTGGCAGGGTCACCGGGCCTCGGGCAGCTTGGTCCTTCTCAAGGACACACGGTCTCCAGGGAGACACGCGGGGACGTGAGACGGGCTCTCCCCTTCCCCGCAGAAGTCACGGCCATGCCCTGCAACATGAACACGCAGTGCCCCGACGGCGGCTACTGCATGGAGTACGGCGGGAGCTACCTGTGCGTCTGCCACACCGACCACAACATCAGCCACTGTGAGTGGGGTGGGTGCGGGCGCCAGCCTGCGAGGCCGGGCTCCGCCCAGAAGCTGGGGTGGGGGGTGGGCGAGAAAGCAGTGGGCGCAGCAGGAGGGGGCCCCCGAGGGGACCTGGGGGCGGACGGCCTGGCCGTGTGCACGTGCCGCGCCGCGCCTTCCTGAGCCCCGCGCTTAGCTGCTAGAACACTAACGTGCACCTGACAAGCACCTGCGGAGAAACAGGTTCACCCCGCGTATCTGTTAGTGCGCGGATGACCAGTGACTTAGGTAGTGAGTGACCACACGTGATGGTGGTGCTGGTGGTGACGGTACCAAGACCCTCGTGGACCACAGCTCAGTCCCAGCTCACGTAAGAGCGAGGGTGAACTCTGGAAAAATCAGAAATACAAGAAATTCCAGGGCGGGCCTTAGAGCCCAGCGTGAGGAATCAAGACCCTGACCTCAGTTCCAGCCAGGACCTCAGGGTGATCGCCGTCTGTCCCCGCAGCGCTGCCGTCCCCCTGCGACTCGGACCCCTGCTTCAACGGAGGTTCCTGTGACGCCCACGATGACTCCTACACGTGCGCGTGCCCGCGGGGCTTCCACGGCCGGCACTGCGAGAAAGGTGGGGCGCGGCGGCGGCACTCCGGGGGCGGGGGGCTGGCGGGGCCCCGGCTGCCCCGGCCGCCTCCCGCTCATCACAGCGCTTTCCTCACGACGGGCTTCCTTTCCTGCTCAGTGTTTTTCCAAGTGGCTTTTAGAATCACTGATTTTTTAAAAATTCATTAGGACTTTGTTAAATTGAGCGCTATTGGAGAATGTCAACATTTTACGACGTTCAGCCGCTTGAGAGTGCGAGTGCTCTTCTGTAAAGACACCGCAGGCGTCACTGTGCTTGTCAGCGCCCACCCAGGGCCGTCTCTCCCACGCAGTTTGAAGCAACCCTCAGAGCTCTTTTCAGTGACCCAGGCGTCCCCTTGGTCAGAGCCCAGGGTGCGGCCCCCCGACCCCGTGTGGCCAGGCCCATTCTCCTGGGCTCGGCACCCAGGCCACGTCCAGCCTTGCAGCCCTCCCACTGCCCTCACTTGCCTGGAGAGCTGAAACCTGGACGTTTACCTGCAAGCCTCTGCCACTCCCACGGTGGCCCTGAGGGCAGGTCCCCGGCGCTCTGACCACGGAGCCCCTGCGGCCTCCCCCACCCCTGTAGCAGGAGGAGGGCTTTCCAGAGAGTGGCCTGATCCTCTGCAAGTACCGCTGAGGTCCGTCACCCTCGGCAAAGGCATCCCAGAGAGCGGACACAGAGGGACACGGGGTGGGGCGGCCGGAACTTGGACCAGCAGCCTGTGAGGCCCCACAGGGTGCAGGGGGAGAAGAGGCCCCCTGAGCCTGGGGGCAGGCCCCCTCCTGCCTCACGATCCCCCCAAGAGCGTCAAGGAGGCCAAGTGTCTAAACTCCTGGCTGGGCTGTGAAGGTGCGGCTCCTCCAGCTCGGGCGGGTGGCCGGGGCCCCGCATGTCCAAGGAAGTGCCCCCAGTAAAGGTACAGAAAACAGGAAAATCAGAACGGAGCCACAGCGGGGCTCCCGGCCCGGTCCGTGGATGTCAGCTCCCCACCGCGCAGGAAGGCGGGTGCAGCGCTGGCCGCACTGTGGGGCCAGCTCTCCCGGCTCTCCAGCGGAGCCTGGGGCAGGGAAGAGAGGACGGACGGGCGGGCTGAGGGCCCCCGAGGCTGAGGGGCCGCACGTCGCTGGCTCGGCCCCTGCTGCAGCTGGGCCTCGGGCTCCGCCGAGAGGCAGGCCTGGGCACACGGGGCCCAGCGGTGCCTGAGGACGGAGAAGGCTCGAGCGGGGCGTCATGGGCACTGCGGGGCCGGGAAGCCGGCCCCGGTTTACCTGCCTCTCTGTCTCTGTCTGTCCCTCCTCGCAGCCCGGCCACACCTGTGCAGCTCGGGGCCCTGCAGGAACGGCGGCACGTGCAAGGAAGCGGGCGGCGAGTACCACTGCGACTGCCCCTACCGCTTCACCGGAAGGCACTGCGAGATCGGTGCGGCCCCAGCCGGTGGGGATCAGCCTGTAGAGAGTGGGGAGGAGCCAGGCCCCGACCCAGGACCCCCGGCCCCGCCACCGTGCGTCTGCTTGTCAGGAGCGTCCCCCCCGAGGCCCCAGCTCTGGGATGTCGAGGGATCAGGGAAGGGGCAGGGGTGGTGGACGCGTGACCCCCGCCCCCGCCCGATGGGTGCCTCCTGCTTCCAGGGAAGCCAGACTCATGCGCCTCTGGCCCCTGTCACAACGGCGGCACCTGCTTCCACTACATCGGCAAATACAAGTGCGACTGTCCCCCAGGCTTCTCGGGACGGCACTGCGAGATAGGTAAGGGGGGCGGAGGCCAGCGGGCCAGGGCGCAGACAAGAAGACAGGCCCGGTGGGCAGGGATGGCCCGACCACGGAGGTGCGGGAGGCGGAGCTGGGTCGAGAGACGGGACACTCCCCTGCAGCCCCGAGGCCTTTGGGGAGGGCACAGTGGTGGGCGACAGGGACCCCCTGTGCCCTTGCAGCCCCCTCCCCCTGCTTCCGGAGCCCGTGCATGAATGGGGGTACCTGCGAGGCCCTGGGGACAGACTTCTCCTGCCGCTGTCAAGCAGGGTACACAGGACGCCGGTGCCAGGCAGGTGAGAGGGCCGGGGGTCCTCCGCTCCCTGAAGGGCAGAGCAGGGCCCAGCAGGGGGCCGAGGGGAGGGATGGGAAAGAAGGAAAGGAAACCTCTGAGAAGCCCATTCTGGAAGCCATGGCGCTTTCCCCCTGGGATGGGCTGTGTGGGGAGCGAGGGCCCCGGGCCGTGCAGCGCGGTGAGGCCAAGGGCAGAGCAGCAGGAGGGGCCAGCCGGCAGCCCGCGGTGCAGGACAGGGCTGCCGTGTCCTTGCAGAGGTGGACTGCGGCCCGCCCGAGGAGGTGACGCACGCCACCCTGCGCTTCAACGGCACCCGGCTGGGCTCGGTGGCCCTGTACTCGTGTGACCGAGGCTACAGCCCGAGCGCCTCCAACCACATCCGCGTCTGCCAGCCGCAGGGCGTCTGGAGCGAGCCTCCCCAGTGCCACGGTGACCTGGGGGCCCTCTGGGGTGGGTGCGTGGGTGGGTGGGTGCGCAGGGCCAAGCCCTCCTCCCCTGGGCCGAGTGGAAGAGCACAGGGGCTGCGGTTCTGAGCCTGGCCTGCCCCTCCTCCCTTCGGTATCCTCTGTGCAAAGTGCGGCCAAAACCCTGTGGTGATGGTGGCGATGACCAGTGCCAGCTCCGCTCTGTACCCTTCTCTAAGGGCTTCCCTGTCCTCAGAGCGTCCCAGAGCACGGGTCCAGCACCCACACGCCCGCTCTGCAGAGGAAGCCGCCGAGGCCAAGAGGGAGCCCAAAGGCAGAGCCCTGAAGAGGCAGAGCAGGGCTCAGGACTCACCTCCTGCCCCCAGCCCCACCCAGACCTGTGGAATCAGACCCTGCGTTTGAACAAGGCCCCCACGAGCCCCCACAGCCATTTGAGGGCTGTTGCTCTAGACAGCGTTGCCTCCAGGGCCCTACAGTGTGCCAGGGTGCACGGCCTGCAGGCGAGGCCCCCCACCCACGCCCCTGGAGACAGGGGCGCCGCAGACATCACCACAGGCATGTTGCATTAAGCCAAAGCATCCCAGACTCTGTTCATCAGAAAATCTGTGTGATGGTAACACATTTTTCATGAAAGAAAGGTTTTTAAACAAAGTTGCTTAGGGACAGTGACAGCATCCACAGATGGGAGGGGCACATAACACATTTCTGTCTCCCAAATGCCCTGCAAGGCCCAGTCAGACCTGGGCGGCCCTATCAGGTGAAGAGTTCCAGAAAACAGGTGGAGACCACCTGGCCTCAGCATCTACCTTCACTCCTGTCCTTCCAAGCCCCCCAGGGCTGGTGGTTACTGTCTAGGAGGCCACACCTGTCCCAGTGCCACTTCTCCTCAACATGCCATCAGATGAGGAGTGGGTACCACCAGGGAGCGTGAGCGCATAAGCCAAGATATCAAGACACCCACCAAGTACAGCCACCTCAGAAACAACAGTAAAGTCCAGACAACATATACTACTGGGGGTAGAAGTATAGAAGATAAATAATATAAAATAAGCATGACAAACATACAAAAGGAAACATGGCACTGACCATAAAAAAAGAGGATCAATATATAATCTTTTAAAAGAAAGCAGAAATAAGAAGATTGAAAAACTATAATAGTTGAAGTAACAGACACAACTTACAAATGGATACAGACGAAGACTTAAGTTAATGAGTGGACAGATCGGTGTGCGGGGCTGTACGAGAAAGAAGCAGGGAAACACTCATAAATCAAAAGAAAACGTAGGCACTGAGGAGGGTAGAAGTGCTGACGTTGAGATGACAGGAATCCAAGAATGAGGAGGAAATGTTGGAGCAACTGTGGAGTAATTCCCAGAATTACTGGTGAATGACCAGAGGCTGAAAGGGCCTGCAGGACATCAAACAGGAGAAAAGGGAAACATTAGACACATTATAATAAAAGTTAAGAAAAACAGAAAAAAAAATCCTTAAAACATCCAGAGAGAAAAAAGGAACAAGAATCCACAAAGGAACAAGAATCAGATCGGCACCGGACTTCTCAACAGCGGACATCAGGAGTGAGATAATAAAATGGTATTTTTAACATACAGAGGTGATCCATTCAGTTAGGATGTAGACAGTTAGAAAATACCATCAGTCTCACTGTAACATCAAGGAAACACCGGAGAACCCATAAGATCATACCTTTTAACCTATCAGAGAGCTGAGGATGCAAAGAAGTTTTCTCACAAGGAAACACCAGGCCCAAACAATGCTATGGGTAAATTCCACCAAACTGCCAAGAAACAGCTTGTTGCAGCGTGATACAGGCTCTTCCAGGGAGTAGAAAAGAGTATGTGCCAACCCACTCTGTGAGGCCAGGACAACCTTAAACCAACACTAGATATGGACAGTTGGAGAAAGTAAAATTAGGGGTCCATTAAACATATGAACACAGATGCAGAAATTTGACAGTCTATAAAGACTATCTACACCATTATCAAGTTGGGTTATTGCAAAAATAGTTTGATATTAGAAAAATCTGCTACAGTAACCAACTGAAGGAGAAAAATCATGTACGAATTTCAAAGAATGCATAATAATCATTCAATAAAATTCATACCTATTCATGAAACAAATTCTTACCAAATAAGGAATAAAAAATACTTCCTCATCCAGATAAAAATAACATGATACACACACCCTTCTAGTACCATGTGGTGTAAAATAATATAGAACTTATTGGAAGGAAAACTTAGAAGAGAGAAATAGCAGCGCCCCCGTAGCCCCCACGTGTTCATTACCCCACAGAGAGGGGTGCTTAGGCCAGGCATAGGCAGGCTGGACACACCGTCTGAAGCGCAACAGGTACACTCCACATATTTATAGAAGAAGGGCTACAGACTACATCAAGAGAGCTGTGGAACAGTGTGTTCCTGATCCTTGTTACACAGGGGAGGATCTGGAATTCAAAAGCTGTTCTTCTGTTGAACTGATGCAGACGTGCTGAGCTACCAACAGGAGGAAGGAAATTAGCTTCTGAGGCAGTTGTACTATACCTCTCCTCAAACCTAGAGTACACATTATCCTAAGTAGACAAACATTCCCCTTAAGATTCAGAACAAGACAAGGATGCCCATTATCACTAAGTCTAATCAATATTACACTGGCAGTACTAGTCCGTGCAATAAAGTAAGAAAAAGAAAAAGTCATGAAAACGCTAAAGGAGGAAGTAAAAATGTCAGTGTTTGCAGCTGATATTGTTGTCTTTAATCTACAGGAAAACTTCTAAAAGTGATAGGAAATGTAACATGTTTAGTAGATATAGGTTATTATAACAAAATTCATTGCATTTTTATTTATCAATAACACAATTATAAAATATAATTATAAAAAAGATGTGTAGAGAAAACCAATGAAACTAAAAGCTGATTCCTTGAAAAGGTCAATAAAAATAATAAACCTCTAGCTAGACTCATCAAGGAAAAAAAAAAAGAAAAATTAGCAATATCAGAATGAAAGAGGAGACATCAGTAAAGATCATACCAGCATTTAAAGGACAGGGAGATATTGTGAGCAACTTTAGGCCAATATATCTCAAAACTTAGAGAAAATGATGAATACTACTTTGAAAGACACAAATAACCACAACTGACACAAGAATAAATAGAAAATGTGAATAGCCCCATAGCTATGAAATAAATGTAAGTTGTAATTTAAAACTCTGCTGCAAAGAAAATGGCAAGACCAGACTGCCTCACCGAGTTCTAGCCAACATTTAAGAAAGGAATAATACTATATACGGAGCTCTTTCAGAAAATGTAGGAGGAAGGAACACTTCTCAACTCATTTTATGAGACCAGTAATGCCTTTATGCCAAAACCAGAGACATTACAAAAATGAAATTACAGACTAATATTTCTCATGAGCAAAGCACAAAAATCCTAATAAAATATTACTCAAATCAAACCCAGTCCTACATCAAAAGGATAATCCAACCTGAGCAAGAGGGACCCATCTCAAGAGTACAGGTTGGTTTAACATTTGAAAATTAATAAATGTAATTCACCATATTAGGAGATAAAGGAGGAAACCATATGATCATCTCAATAGATGCAGAAAAATCATTCGACAAAATTCAACTATTATTTTAAAAACTCTTAATAAACTAAGAGTAGAAAAAAAGGTCTTCAACCTGATAAAGGGCATCCATGAAAAAGTCAACAGCTAACAAAATACTTAATGGTGAAAGACTTCCTGCTATAATCAGTAATAAGGCAAAGGTGTCCCTTCCACCAGTTCCTTCCAACGTTGTCTTGGAGGTCCTAGACAGTGCCATAGACAAGAAAAGGGAGAAAAGGCATGTCTATTGGGCAAGAAGAAGTAAAGATGACACAATCGTGCACATAGAAAAAAATTCTAAGAGATTTTACAAAAGCTATAGAACTAATAAGTGAATTCAACTAGATCACAGGATACAGGGTCAATACACAGAACCAATTATATTTTCATATTCTAGCTGTGAAGACTTGGAAAATGAAGTGAAACAATATTATGTACAATAGCATCAAAAATGATAATTTCTATATGTGTGAAATGAATTATAGACATAAATGTAGAAGCTAAAACTATAAACTTCTGAAAGAAAGCATATGAGAAAATCTTCATGACAACTGGAATAAAATGGTTATGTACTCGGAAAAATATTACATTGTTTCCCCACTTCTCACCATACACAACAATTAATTCCAGATGGATTAAGGACTTAAATGGGTTTTTTTTTTTAAGTATATGATTTTGTGTAGAAAATGTAGGTAAATATCTTTTTGGCCTTGGGGTAGGGAAAGATTCCTTAAGCCACAGAAAGCACTAACTATAAAAGGAAAAAATGGACAACTAGACTAGCTAAAAATTAGGAATTTAAATTTATCAGCCTTAAGAAAGTCAAATGTAAGCTACAAACTGGGAGAAGATTATATATATGTAATATATATATTTTATATATATATATATGTGTATATATATACATATATATATATGTGTGTGTGTGTGTGTGTATATATATATATATATATATATATATATAAAATCAACCCAATAGGAAAATAGGTAAAACACACGAGTAGGCATTTCATGGAAGAGGAGGTACATAAAGCCAATGAAAAGAAACATTCTCTTCATTAGTGATCAGCAAAATGCAAATCAAAAGTACAATGAGATACTTTCATTGGCAAAACTTCAGAAGTCTAAAAAGCCCAAATACTGGTGAGAATGTAGAGCAACAGGATTTCTTATGAATTGCTGGAGGAAGTGTAAATTGGTAGAAGCACTTTGAAGACAATTTAGTAATTTGCCTGTCAAGTTGACCATTCATATAAACTGTGTCCTAGCAGTTCTACTTCTAGGTATAAGTCTAGGGAAAACTGACACATCTACACCAGGAGATGTGAAAGACACAGCTTTTTTTTTTTTTTTTTTTGCAAGAGCAAGAAGTCTAAATCCAACCCAAATTCCTACTAAACAAGAAAGGATAAAGTATGGTATAATCACACTGAGGAATATTATACAGCAGTAAAAAGGGCAACGCACAACAATGTGGAGACATTAATATAAATGTTGAGTGAGAAAAGAGTACGTATACCACAATGTCCTATTAATAAAGTTCATAAATAGCAAAATCAAAACCATATATTGTCTAAGGTATTCATAAAAAATTTTAAACTAATTTAAGGGGCACAGAGAAGATAGCACAGAAATTCAGGACACAAGGAGTTGGGAAGTGCCTGTAACCAGGGGAGCCGGCCAACGTTCTAGCTCCCAGGTTGGGCGCCGGCCCCCAGGTGTCATTATGTCATTACCATTTATTTACTTATTTATATGTTAAGCATTAAAAGTAAACTCTTCTAAATTGAACACTTTTAATTCAGGAGCACAACTCCCAGTTTTTAAAAAGCCTGCGGTGAGTATTTTAAGATGAAGGACTCACCCCCAAATGTATTGGTTCCATACGTGATTGTTATCGAATGAATTGGCAAGATTGGGCCTGTCCCCCGAGGGCCACTGAGGGCAGCCCCAGGCACTTCCCAGACGCCGCCCGGCCCGAGTGCCCAGGTCCAAGGCGTCCCTCTGCTCCGAGGCAGCCCTGCCCAGATTCTGGCCTCTCCAAGCACCTGGGGGAGGCCGCAGACCTCTGTCCAGACCCTCACACCAGAGCTGATCTGTGTCCATCTTAATCTGGCCTCGAGTCACCCCCTCTAACAACAGCAACACTGCTTTATTCTTGGGGTCTCTCCTGGCACCTGGCACCTGGGCTCTCCTCTCCCAGAAATTGACGAGTGCCGATCCCAGCCGTGCCTGCATGGGGGCTCCTGCCAGGACCGCGTTGCTGGGTACCTGTGTGTCTGCAGCCCAGGGCATGAAGGAGCCCGCTGTGAGCTGGGTAAGACAGGTCCCGGCCCTCGCTGCGGGCTGGCAGCTCCGGCACCCCGGCCGTGGGCCTGGGGCACTGGTGTCCCCTGGCCGTGGTCACCTTGCTCCGGCTGCCCCTCTCCCTGGGCTGGTCTCTGGTTGGGCACCGCCTGCTCTCTCAGGTCCCTGCCAGCTCTGATGTCCCTGCTTCTGCCTCCCCAGGGGGACTGAGAGCTCAGCTGAGAAAAGCTCGCCTCCTGCAGCCTCTGGCCTGGGGGCAGGGGGGCAGGTCACACCCCAGTGCTCTGCGCCAGAGGAGGGAGGGGAGGCCTGCCGGGTGCACCGCTGAACAAGCCCTGCTCCCCGCACGCCTACGGGGGCCTCTGAGCCCCGAGACAGAGACATCGCCCCGGCGTGGCGGGGCAGGCCCAGGATGTCCAGTCGGGGCCCCTGCGAAGCCTGGGCAGTGAAGGCAGGAGCGGCCTGGGGGCAGGCTCTGTGGGCAGAGTGGAGGGCAGCGGCGAGGCTGAAGTCTCGGTGCACAGGAGACCCCGGGGGCGCGGGGTCATGCCGTCTCGTGTCCCGTCTCTGCAGAGACAGACGAGTGCCTGGCGCAGCCCTGCAGAAACGGAGGCTCCTGCAGGGACCTCCCGGGGGCCTTTGTCTGCCAGTGCCCCCCGGGCTTCGCTGGAGTCCACTGCGAGACAGGTAGGGGCTGCGCCTGGGGGGTCCCCACGTGCCAGGTCCCAACCACACCCGCTAGGCCCCCGACACCCCGGGAGAACCTCTTGTCAACGAACGGAGACCCTGGGGCGCTCAGAGAGCAGGGGGATGGGGGCAGTCCCCGTGGCCCTGCCGGACAGGACCCCTGGGGGAGGGGCCCCAGGGGGGAGGAGGAGGGGAGGGCCGGGTGCCCGCCAAGGGGGAGGGGCCTGTCGCCAGCCCCTTCCGCCGACGGGCTTGCCCGCTGCCCCCCCCCCACGCCCCCGCCCGGCCTCCCTCCTGCCTCCCCTTCCCTTCTTCCCGCTGTCCTCTCCTCCCTCCCCCAGACACCCCCCTGCCGCCCTGGCCGACTCTCTGGGTGTTCTCCAGAGGTGGACGCCTGCGACTCCAGGCCCTGCCAGCACGGAGGCCGGTGCGAGAACGGTGGCGGGGCCTACCTGTGTGTCTGCCCAGAGGGCTTCTTCGGCTACCACTGCGAGACAGGTGGGGCCCGGCCGCCCTTCCCTCCTCCGGGGTCCTTTCCTCCGCCCGCCCCGCCTCCTGCACTTACCCTCCCCGGCGATCTCACGTCCCCCCCAGCTCCATGTCCAGCCACAGGCCCTGCTGTCCCTGCACTGGCCAAGCTCAGGGCCGCCCCGGGGGCCTGGAACTCACGGTTCCTCACATCGGGATACTCTCCCTGATCAGCCTGAGCAGGGGCTCCTCGGGGGCCAGGTCCCGGCTGGGATGTCCCTCTGGGACGAGGGCTTCCCTGACCACAGGCCTGCGGGGGCGCCCACCCTATCAGCCGTCTCCCCAGCACCATTTTTCTCCTTTGGAGCACTTTCCGGTCTCTGGGACTGTCTGGGCAGTACTTCTCTCAACTTGCTGATGTGTATCCCCTCCCAAAACAGGCCTATCCCCGGGGTGGGGTGTGGCCTGACCTGGGATGTTCAAGTGTCCCCAACCCCTAAGCTGGGCCTGGCTGGCACCACGCAGACCTAGCACAGTGTGGATGGGCTTCTGGGCTCCAGCGCCACCACAGGGCACAGGAGCCTGCCTGGGCACAAGCACAGTGCGGACCGCCTGTGGCCAGAGCCCCACTGCACAGGCCGGGGGCGGCGGAGGGCACTGCAGGCTCTGGCCTGTGAGCTTGGGTCCACACCCGCACCCCAGCCCCAGTGCAGAGGGAGGCCGGGGAGGGGCCGGTGCTCTCGGCTGCCCGCTGCCCCCCGAGAGTGGTCGCCCCAAGTCACCCCCTGCCAGAGCACCTTGGCTCGGGTCGGGGCAGCACGGCCTGGTTCAGAGTCAGAGGGCTTCCCTGCCTGGCCTCTCCACGGGGCCCTGGCGAGCCCTGCCCTCCCCCTCCGAGAGTGCCCGCAACCCCCGTATCCACCTCCCCAACGTGCCGCCGTGATACCACCCACCTCCACCCCGCAACTGCATCAGCACGGGAACGGCCCTGGGCAGGACCGAGGCCAAGCTGGAGGGGGGCCTGGCGACGTGCGCGCACTCACGGCTGCCTCCCCCCTCGCAGTGAGCGACCCCTGCTTCTCCAGCCCCTGTGGGGGCCGCGGCTACTGCCTGGCCAGCAACGGGTCCCACAGCTGCACCTGTAAAGCGGGCTACACGGGCAAGGACTGTGCCAAAGGTGAGGCGGCCAGGGTGCCGGCGTCGGGGGGCGGACTCCCCTCCTCCCCAGGGCTGCAGACACCCCGTGGGACGGGCCAAAGGGCCGAACGGCCCCCAGGGCCGAGTGCCCAGGCGGCTGCTCTCCCAGGCTCTGCCCGGGAAGCCGACGGGCGGCACCAGCACAGTCACGCGTGCGCGCACACGGGAGACCCTCCAGGGGCCCAAGGCGGGCTCCCACCGGCAGTGGCCCACCTGCGCCCCGGGGTAGCCAGGCCCGAGAGCCAATGGGCCAGACACCTGCCTGGGGGCCGGGGCTTCCACGGCTGACAGCTGACCACCCCCCTTCCCTTGTTCTTGACTGAAACCCTGAAGAGCTCTTCCCACCAACGGCCCTCAAGGTGGAGCGAGTGGAGGAGAGCGGGGTCTCCATCTCCTGGCGCCCACCCGAAGGCCCAGCCGCCCGGCAGATGCTCGACGGCTACGCGGTCACCTACGCCTCTTCCGACGGCTCCTACCGCCGCACGGACTTTGTGGACCGGGGCCGCTCCTCGCACCAGCTCCGGGCCCTGGCGGCCGGCAGGGCCTACAATATCTCCGTCTTCTCGGTCAAGCGCAACGCCAACAACAAGAACGACATCAGCAGGCCTGTGGTGCTGCTCGCCCGCACGCGTGAGTGTCTGCGGACCCTGCCCGCCCCCCCCCCAGGGCCCCACTGGCCGCACGCCCCGGAGCCGGCTGGGGGGCCATCCAGCCCGCCCCCCACCCCAGGGCCCCACTGGCCGCACGCCCTGGAGCCGGCTGGGGGGCCATCCAGCCCGCCCCCCACCCCAGGGCCCCACTGGCCGCACGCCCTGGAGCCGGCTGGGGGGCCATCCAGCCCGCCCCCCACCCCAGGGCCCCACTGGCCGCACGCCCCGGAGCCGGCTGGGGGGCCATCCAGCCGATCCCCGACACTGGCGCCAGCGCTGCTGGGCAGGGCAGAGAGGGAACCTTCTCACAGAGGAGAGGAACAGATGCGGGACAGAGACGGAGACTGGGGTTAGGGAGCGAGGCTGGGGGAGTGCGGCGGGGGCCCCCTGAGAAGGTCCTGGGGCTGATGTGCCAGCTCACGCTGGGGTGGGGTCGAGGGGAGCCGGCCAGGTGTCCCGGGGGTGAGGATGGAGCCTCCTTGCTGCAGGTCAAGAGAAGGGGCAGCGTGGGACCGCAGGGAGGGCCCTCTGGGGGAGCTGCCCTGAACGGAAGTTGTGTGTAAGGGCGTCCAGAGAGGCTTGGGGCCCCAGCTGGCTTGTCTGCTCCTGGGGTCAACAGGGGAGGGGGGAGAATCCCAGAACACACCCATGATGGTGGGATGGTGGGCGCTGGCCCAGGGGGTCAAGAGACTGGGGAAGGGGCGGCTGGAGGCTGGAGGATGGAGCGAGAACTGGGAAGTGGTGTGACCGCTGGGCGTGTCGAGAGCCCCATGGGGTGGCTGACGGGCTCAGAGTGAGGCCCGGGGCAGGTGGGCACAGGCAGGCGGCTGGGTGAGGAGGAAGGTGAGGCCCCTCGGAGGACGGGCAGGGGGAGCACCTTCTCAGGTCCCTCGGGAGGAGGAAGGCAGGCACCCTGGCATCACCTGCCAGCCCGAGCAGACGCTGACACCGAGGACATTGAGGGCCAAGTGCAGGGCGGGACGAGGACTCACGACAGCACGTCCTGGGGAAGGACAGCACGCGGTGCTGAGGACACACTGGGCCAGCAGGGTGGGCCCGGGCATGTGACAGGGGAGCGAGCCCTCCGGGGTCTGGGGGAGGAGTAGGCCATCCTCAGCTTGGCTTCAGGAAGAAGTGCTTTTGCGGCTGCTCAAGGTGGGGTCTGCCGGGGAAAGGCTTCTGGAAGGAAGACAGCCTCCCCTGCTCCATCAGGGTGGGAGGGGGGACCACTGCCCGCAGAATGGGGCGCTGCATCCCGGGAGCTTCGGGCACCCCTCTCAGCTCCCTTGGCTGGGGTTCGGCCCCTTCCCTGAGGTCGCCAAGGACTCTTCCTGGCTTCTCCCCCGTCAGGCCCCTGGACCACCCAGACGGGGCAGGTAGTCACTGTCGGTGCCACCACAACAGCCAGCCAGAGGGTCGGGAAGGGCCCACCTCGCCCCTGGCAGTCTGAAGGGGCCAAGACCGCCCAGAGCAGTGCCCATGGCAGCCCCTTTGAAGCCCCCCCCCAAGGCAGGGGCCTGGGGCGTGTCCAACCACCCCATCTCCGCACTGGGCTGAGGGACACATTCAACTAGCCCAGGCTGGATGGCACACCGTGAGGCCGCCTCTCCGTGACCCGCCCCACCAAGTGCCCTTCCCGAGCCTCCTCTCTTGTCCTGGCCCCGCCCTACCCAGGGGTGAGGAGGTGCCACACGGCCATGCCCCCATTGTCCCCAGGACCCCGCCCCGTCGAGGGCCTTGAGGTCACCAACGTGACTGCCAGCGCCGTCTCGGTGCGGTGGGCTCTGCACAGGATCCGCCACGCCACCGTCAGCAGCGTCCGCGTGTCCATCCGCCACCCCGAGGCCCAGGAGGACGAGTCCGCCGACGTGGACAAGGGTGTGGACAAGTTCACATTCAGGTAAGAGCGCGGCGGCCTTGCCCCCCACCCTGTGCTCCCCACCTGCCCGGCCCCCGGAGGAGCAGGGGCGCTTGGTCGGTCCTGGGTCTCACTCCTGCCTTGCCTCCTCGTGGGGCCGCCAGACAAGTGTTTCAAAGTGCCCCCAAAAAAGCAGAGACCCTCTAAAAATCTGAGGACAGCACCTCCTGCACGGAGGCCAGCGAGACACTGGCCACCCAGAGGCCAGCCCAGAGTTCTTCCAGCCTGAGTCACGCAGGCGCCTCCGAGAGGGACAAACCGTGGCACCCCTGGGTCGCCTGACATTCTTATCTTGTTCAGTAATATGTTTGAACCTTAAACTAGGCATATAAACTTCTTAGGCTTAATTATTACAAATTACATACAAACAAAACTACAACAATAAAATTCGAATGACCATCAGTCATTCAGAATGGCCGATGACTGAAATAAACACTTCAGCAGCCGTGCAGGGAAGCCTCGGACCCCACGGCCTAGGCGCTCCGGCTCAGGGACCCCTGTGGGCTGCTCGCCAACCAGAGCGCTTTCCAGCCCCTGGCCAGGAGGGCAGGCAGTGCTGGAGGGCCAGGGTGAGGAAGGAAGAGTGCTGGCAGCCTCCCGGGCAGGGGCCCCCAGGCTGGGGAGTAAACCCGGCTCCACTCCAGGACATGCCCACCAACTCCTGTGCAGCAGCCGGGGCGGGCTCAGCGGGAACAGCTCTGCGGCGTCCGGCCCAGAGCAGCCACGGGCCACGGTCAGGGGCAGGGGCTCTGGAAGGTGAGGCCAGGCCAGGCGGGGCGCTCTGTCCGCCGCACCCTCTGAACCACCCACATTTGGGTACGTTTCCGGTTTGCAGACTTCTCACGACCACTTTTTCTGTGCATGCCTGTCCTTTCTGTCTAAGCAGACGGCTGTCTGTGCTGGAGACGACACTCCACTTTGTCTTTTAAGTATTGCTGTGACTCTCCTTGATTTACATCCTGCCCACTTCCCAAGAGTGGCAGGACAGAAACACAAATGGAGCCCAAGGTGGGCACTTTGTGGCTACATCAGGGTCCCCAAGACCACGCCCACATTCACTAGGGGGCCCCCAGGACTCAGCAGAGGCCGCGCTCACAGCTGGATTCAGGACAGAGAAAGGATACAAAGCAATATCGGTAAAAGGAAGGGGCGCAGGGACAAGTCGGGGACCAGGCGTGAGCTTCCAGAGCCCCCTCCCCTCACATGACACGCTTAGCTCCCCACCACCAGCTGTGACGCCCGTGAGGTGCTGTCTCCCCGGGGAGCCCCTCAGAGACACAGCGCCTGGGGCTTTTCCTGGGGGTGGTCGTGGGCACCTGTGCCTGGTGAAGGTTCCAGATTCCCAGGAGGAAGCGGCACTCCGCACGAGCCTCACTTGGCACAAACGTTTAGGGGCCGTGAGGCCCTCTCCTCCACGAGGGGGCTGGGGACCCTCCCGGGAGCTCCCAGCCCAGGGCCAGCCTCGCAGGCGGGCCGGCCTGCCTGTTAACCTTTTCCTCCAATTGCCCCGTTCTGGCCTCTCCTGTCTTAACACCAGCCTCTGACCACACTGCAGCCGCCCCGGCAGGCCTGTCACCTTCCCCGCCACGCCAGTACTAGACAGACAGACCAGGGAGTAGCTTCCTACCCCAGGAGCACTCAGGTCTCAGGCCACACACCTGGCCTTCGTGGAGGCTGCTTGGCCACCGGCCCTGGGACGACCCACAGCCCCGTCACGCCTGCGCGGAGGAGCCCCAGTCTGGCAGCAGGGCCGCCCTGTTCCTCTCTCCCCGGCCTCCCCTCTCCACAGGGCCCTGCTTCCGGGAAGGAGATACACCATCTGGGTGACTGCCCTCAGTGGGCTTGGGGGGCAGGAGCACCCCACCGAGAGCCTGGCCTCGGCACCACTGCACGTGTGGACCCGTAAGTAGAGCGGCGAGGGCTCAGGTCGCGCGGGGCCTTCTGGAAGCTCTCACCTCCCTCCGACCCCTCAGTCCTCTCCAAAGTGGCCGCAGCACCAGAAACCTGGCCCTGGCCACGTGTACCAGGTGTGCCCAGAGGCGCCCGGGATGGCGGCTGCAGGGGGCTGGGTGGCCCTCCTGCCGGGGACGACCTTCCTAGGCAGCCCTCCGCGTGGGTGTTCGCAGGCTCCGGGCTCCTGCGGGCCCGGGGTCCCTGAGCAAGGACGGGAGGAGCGAGCTGCAAGGATGCCCACGCTGTCCGCCCCAGGGAGCTCCGTGCCGTCACGGGGAGGACACCCGGCCCTCACCGCCCCTCCCTCCCCCACGCGCGGGCTGTCCGGGCACGGGGGCACAGTGAACAGGGGTGGGGAAAGGGGCAGGGGCTTGGTGAGCAGGGCAGGTTTGAGCAGGGCCTCGCCCGTGCTGCAGGTGGACAGCACAGGCTCAAGTCCTTGCTCTGACCCTGAGTGCTGGGGCCCTGGCCCACCCTCTGCCTGTCTAGCCCCCTCCCCTATCTACATCCCAGGAGCAGGTGTGCATGGCCAGGCTCGAGGGATGGAAAGTGCCACCCGGGAGGGCACCCTGAGGGACTGAGCAGGCGGGGCGCCTCACCGGGGGCCAGCGGGTGGCACTCTGGGGGTGCCTCTTGGGGCAGGAGGGGGAGCTGCTGCAGGCCCTGAGCAGCTGCAAACGCCCCTCCACGCCACCCTTTAGGACCACGAAGTTGTCTATAACCACCCAAGCTGGCTTCTAATGAAGCGTCAGCAATCCGTGTCAGATCTTTAAACCGTGTCCTGGGCAGAAGACCCTGTCAACCCCCCTTCACTTCCCTCCCCTGCTCCGTGCTCGCTTAGGGCCTCTGCCGCCAGCCAACCTGACCGCCGCCCGAGTCACGGCCACCTCTGCCCACGTAGTCTGGGATGCCCCCACTCGGGGCACCTCACTGGAGGCCTACGTCATCAACGTGACCACTAGCCAGAGCACCAAGAGCCGCTACGTCCCCAACGGGAGGCTGGTGTCCTACACGGTGCGGGACCTGATGCCTGGACGGCGGTACCAGCTGTCGGTGACGGCCGTGCAGAGCGTCGGGGGCGACCAGCTGCACAGCGAGCCCGCTCACCTGTACATCATCACCTGTAAGTGCGGCACCTTGTCCGGGAGACAGCGCTCCTGCTGTACCTCAGGACCCTCCTCTGGCCCAGGCCACACTGTCCCAGGGACAGACAGGCAGCCTAGAAACGGGGCTGTTGACCCAGAATTGCACGCATGAAAATTGGGGGAGGATTTCCTGGACAGCTGGCGCTGGGTCAGTGAGCTAGCGGTTCAGAAGAGTAAGCATCTCGCTCCTCACCTTGTGCCATCCGCCCGAGTGGACCCCAGCTGGCTGAGCGGTAAATACATGGCATCACCCTGAAAACCAGCGCCGAGAGCGGGCAGTGGCAGCGTGGAGGCGGCCCTGGGTGGCAGCCTGGCAGCCAGGCCTGACCCATGAGGAGCTGCTGGACAGCAGCATGGGCAAGAGGGGCGGCACAGCGTCAGCAAGGGGCGGGCTGGGAGAGGCAGGAAGGGCAGAGTGGACGGACGGAGGGTGGGAGCTGCTGAGGAACGCGGAGGCTCAAGGCCACAGTGAGGACATGGGTCTGCTCCCGAGAGCACAGGAGGCCCGCTGGGCCCCATGGGGGTCCTGGCATGGCAAAGCTCACAAGAGGACGGTCCGTCTGGATGGTGCTGCAGGGAGGTGGGCGGTGGCCTGGGCTCCCTCCTCTCCCAGCCCACCAACCTGCCCTCGGGGCGTGGAGTACACTTGCCCTGAGACATCCAGACCCGGCTCAGCCCCAGGCACGCCTGCCAGGCAGACAGGGCAGGCTGGGGCCCCTCTGGGAGTCGGTGGGGGGTGGGCGGGGCTCGCAGGTGAGGAGGGTACCCAGCCCTGGGGGTGGGGGCTGCTGAAGGCCACGGTTAGGTGACAAGGACCCACGGAGGAGCCATGCCCTCTCTCTCGGGGTGTGCAGGGCGTGGGCCTCAGATGAGGTGAGTCTGGACGGGGTCCGAGGCCCGGCCCCACCTGCAGGTGGAGAGCCTGGGCCAGGGTGGGGGGCTGGGACCAGCACCTGGACCGCTTCCAGGCTGCATCCGCAGCCCCTCCTCGGGCAGGGAGCAGGGCTCAGGGTGGGCCGGGGGCACACGCCCCTTCGGCTCTCACCTCGGAGCGGCGGGGCAGGATGCGGGCACGGGGAGCCCCAGACCAGCCCGCGCGGCCACCCCGTCCTCCACCGCCCGCAGCCGCGAGGGATGGCGCCGACAGACGCTGGCACCGGGAAGGACTCCCCCCGCGGGCACTCAGAACCCGACCGGCCCCCGCGCGCCTGCCGGAGCTGCGCCTGCTCAACGACCCCGGCGCCCCCGCACCGCCGACCCAGGCCCCCAGGTGCCCGCCTCAGCTGCCGCCCCCAAGACCCCGGGTCCTGAACCCGCCTGCTGACCCGCGCTGACTCTCTCGCAGGTTCTCGGAGCTCGTGGACGGCAGAGGACGAGTGAGCGCCAGCTTCCGCAGCTCGCCTGGCAGACGGGTCACTGTGAGATCACGTGAGTGCCCAGGCCTACCCCGGTGGCCCCGCTGCCACCTCACCCGCCGGTCCCCAGTGGGATGAGGGTCGAGGTCCCTGAAACCTGGGTTTCAAGACCACCTCCAGGGCCCAGCACCGTCCCCAGCGGGGGACCCCAGTGGGGTCAGAGGCCCTGGGCTCCAGGGCCAGCGCGAGGAGCCCACGCCACCCACGGGCTCCCACGGAGCCTTCCCAGCGTGGCTGTATGGGCTAAAGGGACAGGCCGCAGGCAGGCACGTGAGAGAAGACGGGAAAGAAACCCGTTAGGGGCCGGTCCAGGTCAGGACCCTGAGTGCTGTTTAGTGAGCGCGAGGTCCTGGGACCCGCAGCAGGAGCCTCGCCAGGGGGCTCCAGAAGGGCCAAGAGCGCGGTCTGGCTGAGGGCAAATAAGAGGGGGAGGAGGGGGCGCTGTGGACCCCCAAGGAGCAGGAGAGGGAGGGAGAGGAGAGCAGGATGTGACCATAAGAAGGAGACTGACGCATCAGTCAGCTGCTTAGGCCTGTGGGCAAGGCAGGAGGTTCGGCCCTGTTGGGCCACTAGTGACCTGCGCCCACAGTTCCGGTGGGGCTGGCAGTCAAGCCGGGTCCCTGCTGAGGACTGGCAGGAGGGTCAGGGCTGGGCTCCGCCCGGAGAAAAGCTGATCCTACCCGAGGCAGCGCCAAGACCCACCCTGATCCCGCCACGCCAGGCCCTGCGCCCGAGGGAGAGAAGCCGCTCAAGAAGGCGGCCCAGGGACAGTCCTGGGCGCAAGGCAGCAGGCTTCGTGGTCAGCGTGCTGTGGCGTCCTGATCTCTCCTAGAACCCACGGCTCTGGTGCAGCTGGAGAACGCGGAGGAGGTCCCCGAGCAGGTCAGCCTGGCCCTCCAGCTCCCCGGACGCAGTGGTGACAAGGGCGCGGAAAGTAAGTCAACAGGAGTGGATTTCAGGGCTGACCACCCTCAGGGGCCTGAAGGACCACAGTGGGGAGGGGCGAGGCACAGGGCCTGCCCGAGGGGCAGCCGAGCGCCCCGCCCTGGAAAGTGGGGACCAAACCACATCACGCAGGCAGACCAGCACGGGCCTGGGGGCTGCAGCCACCCAAACATTCAGGGTCCTCCCCGGAGAGACTGGCCCACCGCTGCCCCCTGCAGACGGCCCCTCCTCTCCCTCTGTGAGCAGCGGAGCCCTCCCCTGCCTCTCCCAGAGATGTATGTGGAGCAGGATGGCAGGAGCGAGTGGAGGGGCAGCCGCTAGGCGGCTCCAGCTGGAGTATCGCCTGGGAGGCCGCTGCTACCCAGGCCCGGCAAGCAGGGCCTGAACTGTCCGCCGGTGAGAACCACAGCTGGGCAGCTCCAAGAGGCCATCTTCCTTCCTCACACTCAGACCCTCGCTCTATCTTTCCTCCTGTTCTAACCCTCGGGGCCTTGTCCCTCTGGGGACAGTTCTAGGAGCCAGTGGCCTTTCTCCTGAGTTACACCACAGGCTCAGACTGGGCTCACCCATCAGCCAGCCCCCAGAGAAGGCAGAGTACTCGGTAAAGGGAGAGTCAAGCGCCCAGGATGCGGCCTCACCTGCAGGCCCCCAGCGTACCCAAGGACACCTGGACACATCCAGGCACCTGCACCAGAGGGTGTATTTGCCAGCAGTGGCTCCACGGCCCCACAGTCCAGCACCCCTCACTGTACGGGGCCTTGGTGAGCACCAGGAGGGGCAGTTTGCGGGTCAGACGCGGTCAGAGAACAGAGCCACCGGCTAAGGTGCGGTCAGAGTGAAGACACTCATGTTGCTGGCGTTTTGTAAGTGAAAAAACAAACATTTTATCTGATGGTTTGCGTTATGTCAGCCCTTTTAAATATCAGATGTTTCATTTCACAAAATTCAGAACTTAGAGGGATGTGAGTGACCTCTCCTGGGTCCCTTCTGAAGGAGAGATTCGAGGTGGCACCAGGCTGGCCCCAGATGTCACTGCCAGCTGCAGTGTTTGCTAACGTGAGGGACGAAGCCTTGAGAGAGTGTGAGATGATTTTAGGTGATAACAGGACAAAACAATCTCTAATGGCCCCCAGGTGCACAAAATTAGTCGTGGTCTTTGGTTCCTGTCACATTCTCACGATCGGGCCAGGCTGGCCCCCTTTTACTTAGTGAGTCTGGTTGGTTAGCTTTTGCTAAAATAACAGCCTTCAGACCTGGAAGCCACCCATGAACCAGACAGAACACAAGCAGTAACCTGTGTCTTGCTGTTGAACCACGAGCTTGAATTCGTGCTGCCGTCCCTCTGCTCCACCAGAGGCTGGATGGGAGGGAGGAGTGAGTTCACCGCCCGCGTGGGTGTCCCAACAGCCGCAGGCTTTCCTCACCGGGCAGCATCGGGCTGTGTGCCGCCCCCAGACCCGCGTTTTCGCCCAGCATCCTGTGCTCGTTCACTCTCACTGTCCAGCATCTAGTCCGTCGGTGAACTCGCTCCGAGTGCACGTGGGCTGTGCCTGCTGTTGTCAGCAGTGCTGCTCTGTGTTCCTGTACACATCTCCTGGCACGTGTGCGGGCTCGGGACGTGTGAATGCCCAAGTGACAAGAGAATGTGAGTTGCCTTCTAAGTGGGGTATCAGTCTGGACTCTGTCCAGCAGCGGTCAAGAGGTGCAATGAGTTGGCCCCCAATCTCTCCAGAATCTGATCTTGTCAGGTTTCGTGACCCTGCCAGCAGGACGGGTGTGAAGAGCACTGTTATGATCTGATTTGTGTCTCTCGAGAACTGGCACAGTCAGCACCTCGTCGTGGCCCCCCTCCTCCATTCCGCTGCCTGGCTTCCTCAGGCCGAGCCCGACCACTTTAGAGGCTGCCTCTTTGGTAAGGCTCGCTGTCCCACAGGGCCAGTCCTCTCGCTGCCCGTCAGTGTCTTGGCTGTTCTTGACTCTTCGTATTTCTGTAAAAGTTTACAATCAGCTTGCCAAGGTCCACAAAGTACATGTTGGAACTTTACATGGCCAAACTTCTGAGGCCCTATATGCCTGAAAATACACTTATTAGCCCTCACATTTGAAGGACAATTTAGCTAGGTATAAAATTCGAGGTTCAAAGTTCCTCTCCCATTCAGTTCTTCAAACATTTGTCCACTGTCATCAACTGTGCTGTCACTGGGTGTCAATCTTGTTCTAGTTTCCTTCTAGAATAATCTGCTCCTTCTCTCTGGTAGCTGTTAGACTTTTCTTTCTCAAGGAAAGGATGATCCCCAGAAAGCCCCAGGCACCCCAAGAGCACAGTTAATGCTCCTGATTTGGCATTTGCTCAGCAAGCAACTCTCCAGGTCAGGGCCGCTCCTTCAAGCACCCAGGAGACGCTCCTGGAGGATTCCCAAGATTCCTGCCATCCTGGGAACTTGGAGTGAACGCAGAAGCTGGTCAAATTCTTCCTGTTTCCCCCAATTTCTCACCCCAGGAGGGCTTTTGGACTATGCTGGCCTTATCCCCTTGACACCCATACAAGTGGGGGCAGAACTTAAACCTCTCTATTCTGTAATTTATCCTTCATATAGGAGGAGCCCATTGCCCCCGCCCCAGGGTGCACCCCCATCCTTGTCCCCCACCTCCGTTCAAAACAGCCTTCTCTTTTTTTTTTATTTACTCGTGCGTGTGTTTGTGTGTGTGTCTGTCTGTCTGTCACGATAAACTCAGGATTCAGTGGAGACAGCTTTGTAAAATGAGGCTACAGACAGTGGTGACCCGGTAAAACCCCCACTGCTGCATATAACTCTAGGTTTCGGGTCCCAGCTGCCTGAGCATGGCACAAATGTCAGTCACAGTCTCTGCAGGCTGGTGTCCCAAGTACAGAGGGTAAGGATTGCTGACGTGGGCTCACAGGTTCTAAACACCCCTGCACACTTCCATGTTCTGTAAGGTTACCATAAAATGTCTCTGGACAATTGTTATGTACAGTGTCTAAAATTCATATGGAATTGGAAGGGACCTGGAATAGCAAAAACCATCCTAAAAAAGTAGGAAGACTCACATACCCGTTTGTCAAAACTTAGTACAAAGCAATGGTAATCAAGTCAGTGCCAGATCCTGGCACAAGGATAGACTTATAAATCAGTGGAATAGAATTAAGAGTCCAGAAATAAACCTATACATCTGTGGTCAACTGATTTCAACAGGGGTGCCAAGACCATTCAGTGGAGGAAAGAAGAGTCTTTTCAGCAAACGGTGCTGGCACAGCTGGATATCCACATACAAAAGAATGAAGTTGGACCCCCTACCTCACACCATACACAAAATTAATTAAAAATGGATCAAAGACCTAAATGTAAGAGCTAAAACTATAAAATTCTTAGAAGAAAACACGGGTAAATCTGTATTACCTTGGACTTGACAAAGGATTTTTTTTTTTAATATTTATTTATTTACTTATTTTTGGCTGCATCAGGTCGTAGTTGTGGCATGCGGGATCTTTTGTCGTGGCACACGGCCTTCTCTCTAGTTGTGGCACACGGCCTTCTCTCTAGTTGTGGCGCGCAGGCTCGAGAGCCCGTGGGCTCAGCAGTTGAGGCGCATGGGCTTAACTGCCCCGCAGCGTGTGAGATCTTAGTTCCCCAACCAGGGATCGAACCCACGTCCCCTGGAAGGCAGATTCTTAACCACCGGACCTCCAGGGAAGTCCCAAAGGATTTTTAGATATGGCACCAAAAGCAAGAGCAACAAAAGAAAAAAAAAGGTAAGTTGGACTTCATCAAAATTTAAAACATTTTGTGCTTCAAAAGACATCATCAAGGAAGTGAAAAGACAACCCATAAAATGGGAGAAAATATTTGCAAATCGTATATTTGAAAAGGGATCTGAATCTAAAATATATAAAGAACTCTTAAAGCTGAATAAGAGGAAGACAAATAACCCAATTAAGAAATAAGCAAAGGATCTGAATAGACATTTCTCCAAGAAGATATACAAATGGCAACAAGCCCATGCGAAGATGTTTGGTATCACTAGTCATCAGGGAAATGCTAATCAAAACCACAGTGAGATGCCTCTTCACATACACCAGGATGGCTAGAATTAAAAAGTCAAGATAACCACAAGCACTGATGAGGATGTGGAGAAACTGGAACCCTCAAACACTGCTGGTGGGAATGTAGAGTCGTGCAGCTGCTTCAGTTCCTCGAAGAATTAAACGTGGAGTTACCATATGACCCAGCAATTCCACTCCTAGCTACACACCCAAGAGAAATGAAAACGTATGTCCACACAAGGACTTACACAAATGGTCACTGCAGCACTATTCACAATTGCCGAAAGGTGGAAACAACTGGTGAATGGATGGACAAATGTGTTATATTCACACAATGGAAATTATTGGACCATAAAAAGGAATAAAGTACTGATAAATGCTACAACATAGATGAACCTTGAAAACATTATCCTAAGTGAGAGAAGCCAGTCATAAAGAACACATAATCTGATTCCATTCATATGAAAGTCCAGAATAGGGAAACCTATAGTGATAGAAAGTAGATCAATGGTTGCTTCAAACTGGAAGTGGGGGTGGAGGTATATGGGGTGAGAGCTAAAGGGTACTGGGTTTCTTTCTGAGGTGATAAGAACATTCTAAAATTGACCACGGTGACGGATGCACATATCTGTGGATATGCTAAAAATCTATGAAGTGTACACTTCAAATGGCTGAATTGTGTATAAAGTATATCTCAGTAAAGCTGTTTCCAAAATGTAAAGTGCAGACAGTGTTTCTGGTATCTCTTTTGTGTAGGAAAGTGGGGAAGGGAAATATGAATGTATATATCTATTTTCTTATATTTAAAAATAAATAAAACTAATAAAAATGATTAACTCTATAATGAAGCAAAGAACGAGAATGAAGAAGTAAAGGGAACGGAGAGGGAGGATAGGTATCTCTAAATGTACCTTTATAGATGTGACTTTAGAAATAAGAAAATGTTTTTTTAAATGACACCAAAAAAAAAAGCAATGCCTAAAATTTGAAAACAAACTGAAACTTATTAACCATGCCGATGGCATAACCACCCAGGGAAAAAAAGCATCACTTCAAGTGATTTTTAAAACAGCATTCTAGGGACTTCCCTGGTGGTCCAGTGGGTAAGACTCCATGCTCCCAATGCAGGGGGCCCAGGTTCAATCCCTGGTTGGGGAATTAGATCCCACATGCATGCCGCAGCTAAGAAGTCTGCATGCCGCAACTAAGAAGTCCACATGCAGCAACTAAAGATCCCACGTGCTGCAACTAAGACCTGGCGCAGCCAAAATAAATAAATAAAACAGCATTCTGACTATTAACATCTAGTGGGATATAATCTAAGGATTAAAAGAATTGCCAAGAAATTTTAAGCTGTACTCAGTGATCTTAATGTCATTTCTAAACTATTACATGTACATTGTGGGATAAAGAAAAGAATTATGTTAATGCCACAAAGATTTTCAGCATAAAGTGATACAATATAAAAATCAAAGAAGTTAAGTAAAACCCCTGATTTTATTTTTATTTAATTCTGTTCATTTGAACTGGAAATACTGGAATGAACTCATAATTTGTTCATTTTTATTTTTTAAATCTGACTTCCTAGTTCTGTCTCCTGAAAAGACCTGGAGCACTGACACCACAGTAACAGTGAGCACCTTGATCAGCCAGACTGTGGACTCTAGACACCATTCTCCACTAAAGGGAACCGGCGGGGGACTTCCCTGGTGGTCCAGTGGTTAAGACTCTATGCTCCCAATGCAGGGGGCCCGGGTTCGATCTCTGGTCAGGGAACTAGGTCCCACATGCCACAACTAAAAAAAGATCCTGCATGCCGCAACTAAAGATCCTGCACACAGCAATGAAGATCCCGCGTGCCGCAACTAAGACCCAGAGCAGCCAAATAAATAAATAAATATTTTTTAAAATAAATATATAGACTGGGGTCTTCAGAGAAATGGCTGATTCCAAGGCTGAAGCAGAACATGGACAAAATAAGCCCAGGACATGGGAATTCCCTGGGAGTCCAGTGGTTAGAACTCTGCCCTTTCACTTCCAAGGGCCCGGGTTCAATCCCTGGCTGGGGAACTAAGATTCTGCAAACTGTGCAGTGCGGCCTAAAAAAGAAAAAAAAAAAAAAAAATGCCTAGGACATACTTGTAAAAAAGCAAGCAAGCTTTCAAAAGCAACTAGGATTGTGTCTAAAGGGCACAGGAGCCAACCTGAAGGGGCTCCCACTGGCCAAAGATGGGATAATTTGAGCATGAAGAAAGCTAATGACAGCAACAGACTGAAACCCATCAAATATATACAAGTCCACAAGGTCTTAACAATGGTCAAAAAGAAAGAACAACGTATTGGTCAACTTTAGAGCTTGCTGGGGGACCAACTCACTCTGCAAGTGTACAAATGAAAAGAATGGAGCATTTACCTGGCCTTGCCTGTATGGACTGTATTTTAGGGTGACCAAGGGGTGGGTGAAGGAGAGCAGGTCTTCAGAGGGTCTCCCCAGCTAGTGAAGAGGAGTGACAGATCACATTAGACCTGACCCTAGTGAGAGATCAGGGATCTATATGACTTCTCAAGCCATCAGGTGCAGAGCCTAAGAGAACTTTACTCTGGATTAATCAGGCTGCCAACACTGAACCAGTGATCGATCCTCACATCATGAAAACCAAATGTGGAGACATCCTATGTCTCCTGGTGTAGCCGAAGGGCACCCAACCACCACCTGTGAAGCCAAAGCAAAGACCATGTGAACCTGAATCCTATTAAGCCCCTTTCTCTTACTACCAGTTAACAGGAAACATGGGGAGGGGGCGAGTTAATGCCGTCAGTCAGACCCAGAGGATGGAAATTCCACGGGACAAATGACCTCATTTCTTCAATAAACACAGAGGGGAAGAAGGTTAAATTTATAGATTAAAAGAGACTTGAGATACATCAAACTAAGGCAATGTGAATCTTTATGAATCTGAATTAGATGGGACCAACTGTAAGTGACATTTTTAAAGATGATCAGGGAAATTTGAACACAGACTGCAGTTTCTTGTGATATTAAGGAACTACTGTTAATTTTGTAATAGTATTGTGCTTATGTGAAAATTTCTTAAGTCTTTATGTATTAGATACTTGCTGACATATTTACAGGTGAAGTGGTTTCTGTGAACTGCTTTGAAATTCTCCAACTAGAGAAAGAAAGGCAGATGGAAAGCTGGAAATAGATTAAACAAGATTGGCAAAACGTTAATAAACCTCCCCCCATGAGGTGGTTGCCGAGGAGGGGGGAAGGGGGAAGGGCTGGATTAGGTGTGGAGGGGGTATTGGAAGTGGTGGCGTATGCACGATTCTTATTCTTTTGTGTGTCTCAGTTTTTTAAGAGTTAAAAATGAAACCAGCTATCTTGCAAGCTTTAAAAAAAAAAAAAAAGGACAGTGGACTCTAAGGGGGGAGGGACAGGTCTGCCCCTCCCAGGCAGCACCGCTGACCAACCCGCCTCCAGCTCCCGCAGTGCGGAAGGCAGACAGCGGCCCAAGGGGCACAGACGCCAGCAGAGTCCTGCACAGAGGCTGCCTGGGGCTGGGGCTGGGGACACACAGGCGGCTCGGGGACAGGCGCTGGAGGATGAGGAGGGCTCTCTAGGGTTGGCCTCTGTGTTCCAAGTAGAAGAAGCCCTGTGCAGCGGGGCAAAGTCAGCAGAAGTGTGGGGCAGGGGGCACAGGCCAGGGCAGAGCGGGCAGTCTCTCCCAAAGGCGACCAGAGTGCAGCCATGACCTAAGCTGTGAGCCGAGGCTCCTCTGCCTTGTGACGACGGCTCGGCACCGAGAGCCCTCCCGCTCTCCCTCGAGGTAACGGGGTCAGGGCTGAGCACACTGAGGCCAGTCTTCTGCCTCTGCTCTCTGACCACCCCTAGGGCCCACTGGTGTTGGGGGCAGCAAGAGGCAGCAACCTGGGAACGCTGTCAGGCCTTCCCGTGGGGCCCCGAGACTAACCGCTCGTGGCCATTCACAGGTGCCCCTGGGAACTGTTCAGAAAACCCCTGTCAGAACGGAGGCACCTGTGTGCCTGGTGAGGATGCCCGCAGCTGTGAGTGCAGCCCGGGGTTCAAAGGCAGACACTGTGAGCTTGGTAAGTTTGGGGCCGCTCCCCTCGCCTGCTGGGGTCACTGGGGCTGGGGCCTGGCCTCGACACGCTTGTGACGGCAGGCTCCGATGGGACCACTGGCCCCAGGGGGGGTTTGCTGCAAGGACCTCCAGCCATGAGGTGCCGGGACAGGGGCCTGGCCACGGTGCCCCAGACCTCCAAGCGTCCAGGGAGGGAGGCTGGCAGGCAGTGAGCTGCCAGGCCTCCCACTGCCCCGAAGCGCCAGGGTGAAAGGTGCTGCCCAAATAACTGGGGGGTCTGGGACAGTCACAGGGACCCAGCGACAGCCGCTCCACAGGGAGGGGGGGAGGAGGGGGCTCTTCTCGCCTGGGGACCAAACCAGGCGGTGGGAGGGAAAAGGGCCACGGGCCTGCCTCTGACTTCTGGGCTGAGGACGAGAGGCTCGTGGACAGAAGTTCCCACACGAGCCACACAGCCCTGAGCCTGCCAGACCCAGAGCCTCCGACCAGCCCCGAGGGAAGCCAGCCTGCAGGCTCCCAGGACCCCCACCCAGAGCAGCACCCGCAGTCGCTCAGCAGCCCCGGGGACAGGGCCGCCAGCCCGGGAAGTGGCTGGGCAGAACCCCGGACCTACAGTGGCTGCAGGAAGAGGGCAACCGTGGCCTCGAGCTCCTTGTAAGCGACGGCCCTTTCCTCTGTGCCAGCAGCCTGCAGAAAGGTGCCCCAGCCCTGCACACGGCTGTTCTCGGAGACAAAGTCCTTTCCGGTCTGGGAAGGAGGCGTCTGTCACCACGTGTAAGTCCCTCCCCTCCGCCTTCACCACGGCTGTAGCGCGTTCCTGACCCTCAGATGCTTCCGCCCTGTCCGCACAGGCCCCTGAGGTCTAGTAGTCACAGCACGGAAGGGGCTTGCTTTGACCACCCACCCCCTCCATGCGACAAGTTAGGAAACTGAGGCAAAAGGGCTGAAAAACTTGCCTAAGGCTGTGCAGCTGGGAGCAGAGCCACATGAGGCCTAGAAGCGGGATCCCCTGCTCCTGCCCTCGGGCCTTCCTTCCCCTAGAAGCGGGATCCCCTGCTGCTGCCCTCGGGCCTTCCTTCCCCTAGAAGCGGGATCCCCTGCTCCTGCCCTCGGGCCTTCCTTCCCCTAGAAGCGGGATCCCCTGCTGCTGCCCTCGGGCCTTCCTTCCCCGCGCCCTGGAGCGGCATCAGCCTCCCTCCCCGGGATGGCAGGGCACGAGGAGAGGACGTGCCCCTCCTCTTCTCAGCACAGGAGACCTGGAGTCTTGGTTCTGCCGTGAGTTCCCGACACAGCCCTGGGCAAGGCGCTCATGCCTCAGTTTCCCCATCTGTAAGACGGGCTGAGGAGGGAGTCTGCCGAGCCCACCTCTTAGCACCTTTCTTGCTAACACTCTTGACTCCATGGGTCATACTTACAACCTACTTCGTCCACAAATACGGACGAGCACCTCCCGTGTGCCAGGCGTGGTTCGGAACACTCGGCACACATCAGCGAGCCGAACGGGCCGAAGTCTTGCCCTGGGAGTCCTGACGTTCTAGCTGAGGGAGTCACAGTACACAAGAAGCACGAGTTTGTCCTGCAGTGTTTTAAATGGTGGCAAGCGCTAAAGGAGGATGGAAGAAAGGAATACGCAGGGCCAGGAGAGCCAGGGCCGGGGCGCAGGAGGGGGTGGCAGCAGCATTCGGCAGGGTGTCAGGGGAAGCCTCATGGAGAGGATGACATGACCAGACATGGGCGGGCGGAGATATCTGAGGGAAGAATGGCCCAGTCAGAGTGTATCTGTTGCCAAGGCCCTGAAATCAGGAGCCTGCCCGCCCGTCTAAGGAGCAGGAAGGCCAGCAGGGCTGGAGCCGAGCGAGCGAGGGGGCGTGGAGGGTGGGCCTTGGAAACCCATGGAAGGACCTGCATGTGTCCTCTGGGAAGTGGGGGGCTACTGAAGGACACTGAGCTGAAGTGACACCTGACATGTTTAAAGATCACTGGGATGGGATGTAGGAAGGCAAGACAGAAGGCTTGACTTGAGCCTGGACATGAAGCCAGCGTGACACGCAGCAGGGACACACCAGAGGCACTGAGCTGCACTGGGACTTGGGAACCCAGGTTTACAGGCCCCTGAATTTGGACTTTGTGGAATGGCACTCCAGAGCCCCTGCACCTGCATCTTCCAACTGTGTTAGTTACATCAGCGCCTGGGGCGACCACCAAGTACCTGACTGGGAGAGCCCTGCACGTGCCCATAGGGTTCCACCCAGTGCTTTCAACCTGTTGCATCTGAAAGGGACTTCCTTGTATTTAGCATTTGCGAGGGTCTTGCCATACATCCAGTCTGACATCTCTGGTTTTTATTGGGGTGTTTAGACCTTTTACATGTTAATAAAATGACTGATGTGATTGGGTTTAAATCTAACATATTGTTTTCTATCTGTCCCATCTTATCTTTGTTACTTTCTCTTTTCCTGCCTACTTTTGGATTATTTTTTAGGATTCTGTTTTACCTGTACTGTTGGCTCACTGATATACTTCTTTGGTTTATTTTCTTTAGTGGCTGCTCTGGGATTTAAAATATGCATCTTCAACTGATCACAATATACCTTGAATTACAACACAACTTCAGTATCATGGAAGACATGCAACAGCAAGCTTCTACTTCCCCTTTCTATCACTGCCAGACGTTTTACTTCCACATATGCTATGAACGACACCGTGTGTTACTTTTGCTCTCAACAGACAATTATCTTTTTTAAAAATGTTGAGAGTATAAAGTCTTTTGTAGGGACTTACACGTCTACCGTTTCCAGCACTCTTCATGCCTTCGTGCAGATCTAAGATTCCCTCTGGTACCATTTACCTTGGCCTAAAGAGCTCACTGTAACATTTCTTATAGGGCAGGTCTGCTGGTGATGAATTCCCTTTGCTTCTGTTTGTCTGAAAAGGCTTTTATTTCACCTTCATTTTCAAAAGACACATTTGCTGAACACAGAAGTTTTGGTTGATAATTGTGGTTTCTTCAAATTTCAGCACTTCAAAGAGGTCATTCCTTTGTCTTCTGGCTTGCAGTTTCAGATGGGAAAACTTCAGTCACTCTTATTCTTGTTCCCCTATATGTAACGTGGTCCCCATCACCTGTGGCTTGCTTTTACGTTTTCTCTTTATTACTGTTTTTTGGGAAATTTAATTATGATGTGCTTTGGTAGGTTATGTACATGTGTTTTTACTCTCTGGAGTTTGTTAAGCTTCACCTCTGTGGTTTCAGCTTTCATCAAATTTGGAAAATTTTAGCCATTACATCTTCAAACACTTTTTCTATGCATCCATTTCTCTCCTTCTTCTGGGACTCCAATTAAGCACGTATTAGACTGATATTGTCCCACAGGTCACTGAGGCTCTTTTCCTTTTTTTCACTCTTTTTTCTTTACTTTGTTTTGGATAGATTGTATTGCTATGCCTTCAATTTCACTGATCTTTTCTTCTGCAGTGTCTAACCTACCATTAATCCCACTCAGCAAAATTTTCATTCCAGATATTGTGGTTTTTTGTTTTGTTTTGTTTTGGCTGTGTTGGGTCTTCGTTGTTGTGCACAGGCTTTCTCTGGTTGCGGCGAGCGGGGCTGCTCTTTGTTGCGGTGCATGGGCTTCTCACTGCGGTGGCTTCTCATCGCAGAGCATGGGCTCTAGGCGTGCGGGCTTCAGTAGTTGTGGCACATGGGCTCAGTAGTTGTGGCTCATGGGCTCTAGAGCGCAGGCTCAGTAGTTGTGGCATATGGGCTTAGCTGCTCCACAGCATGTGGGATCTTCCCAGACCAGGGATTGAACCTGTGTCCCCTGCATTGGCAGGCGGATTCTTAACCACTGCGCCACCAGGGAAGTCCCAGATATTGTGTTCTATCATCTCCAGAAGTTCCATTTAGTTCTTTCTTTGAGCCTCCACTTCTCTCATTATGTTTATATTTTCCTTTACATCACTGAACGTGTACAGCAAATTTATAACAGATGTCTGCTATTTCAGTTATTGCTCTCATTTCTGGGTGTTTTTCTATTCAATTTTTTTTCCTGTTTATGGGTCACATTTTCTTGACTCTTTGTATGACTGATACTCTTGTAATTTTTTTGTTGGGATGTTAGACATTATAAACTTTATGGTACAGACTGTTGGAATTTTTTTTTTTTTGGCATTCTTTTCAAGAATGTTTGTTTTTGTTTTATTTTTGTTTTTAATTTTTTTATTGAAGTAAAGTTGCTTTACAATATTGCATTAGTTTCACGTGTACAGCATAGTGATTCAGTTTTTTGGGTTTTTTGGTTTGGTTTTTTGTTTGTTTTGCAGATTATATTCCACTACAGGTTATTACAAGATATTGGGTATAATTTCCTGTGCTATACAGTAAATCCCTGTTGCTTATCTATTTTATGTATAGTAGTTTGTATCTGTTAATCCCATACTCCCAATTTATCCCTCCCCCTGCCACCTCTCCCCTTTGGTAACCATAAGTTTTCTATGTCTGTGAGTCTGTTTCTGTTTGGTATATAGATGCATTTGTATTATTTTTTAGATTCCACATATAAATGATATCGTATAGTATTTGTCTTTCACACTTCACTAAGCATAATATTCCCTAGGTCCATCCATGTTGCTGCAAATGGGAATATTTCATTCTTCTTTATGGCTGAGTAATATTCTGTTGTATATATGTACCACAACCTCTTAAGCCAGTCATCTGTCGATGGGCACTTGGGTTGTTTCCAAGTCTTGGCTATTATAAATAGTGCTGCTATGAACATTGGGGTTCATGTACCTTTTTGAATTAGTGTTTTCCTTTTTTCTGGATATATACCCAGGAGTGGGATTGCTAGATCACATGGTAACTCTATTTTTAGTATTTTAAGGAATCTCCATACTGTTCTCCAAAGTGGCTGCACCAATTTACATTCCCACCAACAGTGTATGAAGGTTCCCTTTTTTCCAAACCCTCTCCAGCGTTTACTATTTGTAGACTTTTTGATGATAGCAATTCTGATTGGTGTGAGGTGATACCTCATTGTGGTTCTGATTTGCATTTCTCTAATAATTAGCGATGTTGAGCATGTTTTCATGTGCCTGTTAGCCATCCGTATGTCCTCTTTGGGAAAATGTTTATTTATGTCTTCTGCCCAGTTTTAGATTGGGTTGTTTGTCTTTTTGTTGTTGAGTTGTATGAGCTGTTTGTATGTTTTGGAAATTAAGCCATTGTTAGTCACATTGTTTGCAAATATTTTCTCCCATTCCGTAGGTTGTCTTTTTGTTTTGTTGATAAGTTTCCTTTGCCGTGCAAAAGCTTTTAAGTTTGACGAGGTCCCATTTGTTTATTTTTGCTTTTATTTCTTTTGCCTTGGGAGACTGATTTAAGAAAATACTGCTACAATTTATGTGAAAGATCGTTTTGCCTATGTCCTCTTCTAGGGGTTTTATGGTGTCACATCTTACGTTTAGGTCTTTAGACCTTTCTGAGTTTATTTTTGTATGTGGTGTGTGGGAATGTTCTAATTTCACTGATTTACATTTAACTGTCCAGCTTTCCCAACACCACTTGTTAAAGAGACTGTCTTTTCGCCATTGTATATTCTTGCCTCCTTTTCAAAGACTAATTGACCATAGGTGTATGGGTTTATTCCTGGGCTCTCTATTCTGTTCCGTTGATCTGTATGTCTGTTTTTGTGCCAATACTACACTGTTTCGATTACCGTAGTTTGGTAGTACAGTCTGAAGTCTGGAAGGGTTATACCTCCAGCTTTGTTCATTTTTCTCAGGATTGCTTGGCAATTTGTGGTCTTTTGTGGTTCCATATAAACTTCAGGACTATTTGTTCTAGGTCTGTGACAAATGTCATAGCTGTGTTGATAAGGATTGCATTAAATCTGTAGATTGCTTTGGATAGTACAGCCATTTTAATAATATTAATTCTTCCAATCCAAGAGCACGGGATATCTTTCCATGTCTTTGAATCATCTTCGGTTCCCTTAATCAATGTTTTAGTTTTCAGCATATAGGTATTTCACCTCCTTGGTTAACTTTATTCCTAGGGCTTTTTTAAAATGTAATTTTAAGCAGGATTTTTTTTTTTTTTACTTTCTCTTTCTGATATTTCATTATTAGTGTAAAGAAGTGCAACAGATTTCTGTATATTAATCTTGCATCCTGCTACCTTGCTGAACTTAGTTACTAGTTCTAACAGTTTTTGTGTGGCAACCTCAGTGTTCTCTATATAGAGTATCTGCCATCTGCAAATAGTGACAGTTTTACCTCCTCCCTTCCAATTTAAATACCTTTTACTTCTTTTTCTTATCTGACTGCTGTGCCTAGGATTTCCAGTACTACGTTGAATAGAAGTGGTGAGAGTGGGCATCCTTGTCCTGTTCCTTTGTTTTACTGCTGGTTTTTTGCTTTTTGCAAGGCAGTTTAGATGGATCCTTTTGAGGCCTGTTTTAGGGTGGCTTTAGCATAGCCTCTATTCTGGGGTTAATTCTGCCCCACTTTTAAGGCAAGGCCTTTCTCCTTTCTGGGGTTTCTATTTCTCTGGAACAGCCTACTATTAATCAAGATCTCTCCACTCTGGCTCTGGGAACTGTGCAGCTCCTCAGTAGTTCCTCGTTGCCCATCTTTACTCACCCTATGCACACATAGCTTAATTTTCAAGGGGACCGCCCCCTCCAGATTTCTGGAGCTCTTCCTCTGCATAGCTCCCTCCTCTCCGTACTGACCCACAAATTTCAGCTTCCTCTGCCTCCCCAACTCCAATCTGTTTTGCCCACTCAGTGTAACCACTGCTTGGATTCTCCCTAACCCACAACACAGTCCAAAAAGTGCCTCCAGGCTGAATTGCAGGACCATCACAGAGCTCATCTTGTTCCCCTTCTCTCTGGGTCACCGTCTTGCACTGTCTTTTTTCTAACATCTGAAAAGACTTACTTCCTGGATCTTGTCCAGTTCTCCAGTTGTTCACATGTGGAAGTTAATTCCAGATCCTCTTACTGCCTGATGGTTGGCAATGGAAGTCTTAGCTAAGGCTTTAGACCCTAAGGACTCTCCTCGACTGAGCTCATGAGTTGGAGTTTTACCCACTGAACTCCCTGGATCTCTTTCAAACAGCTCCGACGTTTAAAAAGCTTTACCAAGAGTCACACACTTTCTCATTCATCACTCTCTACAAACATGTGACAGAGGCAGTATAAGCAATTCCCATTTCATACGAAGTGGAGGGTTCAGTCCCAGAGACGTGCTCAGAGAACACTAGTTAATAAGTGGGGGGCAGGGCTAGGCGGCAGGTCTCCTGCTCCACACCGCCCGCATCTAATGCCTGCATCTCCAAGGCTTCTCGAACTTCTCCATCAACTGCCCGTAAGAGTGCAGTCACATTGTCTCAAGGCTTTGGAGCCAAGTAGCCTGCCTCAAGCAAGACATGTCTTTGAAATAGCACATTTTTTAAAAAATATTTATTTATTTATTTATTTATTGGCTGCGTTGGGTCTTAGTTGGGGCACTCGGGGTCTTTCGTTGCGGCGTGCAGGCTCTTCACTGCAGTGCATAGGCTTTCTTCTAGTTGTGGTGCATGGGCTCATTCATTACTGGCGGCACGTGGGCTCGCCAGTCGTGGCGCGCGGGCTCCAGAGCGCGTGGGCTCAGTAGTTGCAGCGCGCCGGCTTAGTCGCCCTGCGGCATGCGGGATCTTAGTTCCCCGACCAGGGATCAAACCGGCGTCCCCTGCGTTGCAAGACAGATTCTTAACCACTGAACCACCAGGGGAGTCCCAGCACACTTTATCTCTTACTATATATCACTTTGTCAACACTCATCATAATGTACACTTAAAATGAGTGTATCTTATTTTATGTAAATTATACCTTGATAAAGTCATTTTTTTTAATTACATGATTTTTATGTTGGACATTTTAATACATCCACAGGAGGTAAAGTTTTATTAGGAAAATAACAGCCCTTCCTCAGACACCTGTACAGTCACCTGGAGGTTCGTGTAGCCTAGGTGAAGGGGCTGGGCAACATTCTGCTCAGTTTCTGCCTTCACAGAGCCTTCTTGTGATGCAGGTATAAAAGAGTCTACAAAGTGCATCCAGACACCTGTTTCAAAGAGAGCTGCGAGAGCACGCGCGCCAGGACCCCAGACAGGTGCGTCCCAGGGAGGAGTCCCGTGCTGTGCCCTGCAGGTGGCCACAGGGTCACAGGGCCAGGGTGGCCCTGGTGACTGGGGCTGTGGGATGCCACAGGCCCATGGCTGAGCCAGGTTGCCAAGATGTGCAGCCCAGCTATTTTAAGGAACTGTGTGCCCATATGTGCACGTGTGAGCACACACAGATGGGTATAGCTGGGCCTGGTGGGTGCTGGTAGGGGTCACAGAGTGGGTGCTGGGGAGGTTACATGGTGGGTGCTGGGAAGGTCACAGGGCAGGTGCTGGAGGGAGGTTGAGTGGTGGTGCTGGGGGGTCACTCCGGTTATGCACGTTCACACAGCATCTGGCACTAGTATTGGGAAGTGTTACTGACGGGTCCAATTATATAAATACAGTAAATCTCTATTTACTTTTTATTCACTCTCCCCCAGGTTCTTTCCCCAAAGGGTTCAAGGTAGTCACAGAATTATTATATAATGCACTGCCTGAGTACAGACAACAGAGTCCAAACCTCAGTCACATTCTCCATAGACCAGTCACCACACGCACTGGGTCTTGCGTTTCTGAGTCCAGGAAAAACCCACGCTGCTGCCTTACCCGAGCGCATCACCTGTCTCCCATCGCCCATCCTCCACACCCCCTTTCACTCTCCATGACTCACACCCAGCCAGGCAGCCTTCCTCATCACTCCACAACTCCCACCCCAAGCCAGGTGGGCACACACAGACTCAGACGCTCATCTCTGTGTCAGCGTCTCACTACCACGCTCCCCAAACTGGAACACATGTGACCTACAGACAAGACAGGACCACAGCAGGCAGCCTGGGCCGAGGAAGCTGCAGAGTTACAGGGACACAGTTTCTTTTTAATAAACCACATTTCTCTAATTATTTCAGGAAACAAAGTAACAGTCCTACACTGAAGAAATCTTAAGGTACGTTCCCACAGCCAGCAGAGCTGCTGGGAAGTCTGAGGGACATCCCCCCAGCACTCGGCCCTCGGGAGGGCTGCTGTCTCCTTGTGGAGCTCTGAGAAGAAAGCTCAGTGTGTGCTCTGTGTCATAAGCTCAGACCAGAAGGTTTCAGAACTGCCTAAGGGGGTTAAAATGGGTGAGAAAAATAATACTTAAGGAAGGCCTCCCAATAGACATAAACTTGGTCTGATACATCGAATCCCACTCTATCTCAATGGGCAGAGAAACCCCTTCCCCGGTCATCAGCAATGGCAATGGAGGGGGCGGGTGAGCTCTTAGAGAGGCCGAAGACCACCTGCACCCAGAGGGAGGTGGGACTGACGGGCTGCTGGGAGGGCAGGCGAGGGGGGACAGTGGGAGGGGCCTGGGATGCCAGAAGGCAGAGGAATTCTAGGAGTGCTTTCCAGACCCTGTAAATGGAAGTCCATTGAGAAAGGGTGTGCGGCCTTGATCACATAACTTTGGGTAAGTCCTGAGACTCTCTCACTGGGAGAGTGCCAATGAACACAGGCATCCTAAGCATTCAGAAACCCTGACATGAGAAAAACTTTCTAACGCTATTCTTGTTTAATCCAGCATTTCCCAACCTCTTGTGGCAAGTGAGCCCCATGTGACTCCCACCCCCTCACACGCACACTCTGTGGAAACCTTCACGATAATTTGGAAGATCCTAGGCTAAGCCACAGAGACCCATCCACAGCCTGACACAATTTCTTATCAACGTGACGCACTGGGAATGAAAGAGGTATTCTGGCTGACCCAGGAGAGCTCACCACTCGAGCTCCATAAAGGAGCCCAGAAGCCCATCTTCCTGGCGGTGCAGGAGGGGAGTGAGACTCCTGGGTACCAAGCAGCTTCACAAACAGGCTACATTTTTTTATACGGCTGAGGAGATGAAGAAGAAATGTTACTCAGAGACCTTTATAAACAACCAGAAGCAAAAGAGCTTTGCAGATATAGGCTGACACTAAAGCAGAATGTTCACCAACCTAGCAGGGAAAGCAGAGGCTGGGACCCACAGGTTGGGCAGCGGCACGTGAGCGAGAACGTGTGACCTCAGGCAGGCGTTCAGTTCCCATCAAAAGTCTCTGCGTTCAGGTCCCACCTGCTCAAAGGCATCACTCCCCCCCAACCCCCATGTACCCAAAACATGCACTCCAAGGCCTGCAAGCAATTCACCACCCACAGATATAACTGGGGTGTGAAACATTTATATTGCAATAAGTCATCTGAAAGATAATATATATTTTTTTAACCTCATTCAATGAATCAATTTCTATAAAAACAAATCAGAAACCCTCAATTGTTAAATTATCAAATACTGGCTTTTAGAATACCCATTCTTAAGACAATGGAGAAAACACAAATAAGCAGGAAACATTCACACAACACACACATCCAAGAACAAAGTGCAAGAATTCATTCAGTCGAGAGAGACCAGGGACAGCCCATGCCTTCAGAGAAAAGATCCAAGGCGTCACCAAATGAAGGGGGTTGCAGCCTGCAGATTTCAAATTTAAGCTGCAATGCTACCCACATGTCCCCAACACTGGGGGGTATAGTCAGTCCTCCACGAGCCTGCCCCCCAGCACCCACTGCCATGTCACAGGGAACAAACTTGACAGTTCTGATGTGGCAAGCTCTTCAGGTCCTCCGGGGCAGCAACCTGGGAGCCGCCACCGTAAAGAGGAACGGGTACCACTATCCTCCTCCTCACGCCCCGGTCTGTTTTCTCTTCTAAGGATCAGGATGCTCTTGTTACGCTCCATCCACCTCACGAGTTTCTAAAGCCCAGGAAGACGAGGTCTAAAATTGGATTGAAACAAGGTCCTGGCTGGAGTCGGTGCCCTGAGCGGCTTCTCTCCTCTGGCCTCTGGAAGACAGACGGCCAGGCCAGGCAAGCACCAGCCACCTCCTTGCCCAGCCACAACCAGGGAGACCTCCGGGACAGAACCCACATCTGACATACCCCAGGCTGCGGTCTCCGAGGGGGCGGTCTGCGCCACGGTGAATGCGCACCCACGGCGCACACGTTAGCCCTGGATGGCAAGGCTGTCCGCCAGGAATGCTTCTGCAACCTTCAGAAACCAGTTCTCAGATTCCGAGGTCAGAGAAAGAATTCTCCCTTTGAGACCTAGCAACAAAATTGAGGAGGAACTGCTATCAACAGCTTCCAAAGCAGAGACGGTGGGGCTGGGAGGAAGGGGCAGCGATGAGGCCACGCTGGAAGCGCTTCGCCCGGCTCTCCTCCGCCAGCAGATTATTTATGCTGATCGTTCGCAGGCTAGTGCTCCATCATATGGACCAGCTGACTTTGAGGGAGAAAACGGTAACACTAAGACGGAGTTTAGACACTTTTTACCTGCAACCTTTTCTGTAAAGGTCAGACAGTACTTCTGGCTTTGAGGACCCTATGGTCTCTGTGGCAGTGACTCAGCTCTGCAGCTGTAGCACAAATGCAGCCAACAGACGTGTGACTCACCAGGCGTGGCTGGGTTCCAATAAAACTTTATTTACAAAAACAGGCAGGGCCGAGTTGGCCCATGCGCCACGCTGGGTTAACCCCTGGTCTTTGAGGTCATAGGCTTTGGCCTATCCCCTGGATGACAAGTCCCACCAAGGCACCAAAGACCTCAAGGGTTTCACGGAAACCTCAAGGGTTTCAAACCCCACTTGGAAAGCCAAGGCAGCACCTCTACCAAGTACAGCGAGGGCTCGTCCCACAAGCCTAAATGCGATGCTGGTGAAGGTTTCTCTTAGTCCAGGACTCAAGTAACGCCGTGTGGGGCTATCAGGTAGTAAGCACCGTGTTCCACACGCTCCTCCTTCACACACAGATCGCCGCGTCATCCTGCCACCCCTGCTCTCTAGCACGCTTCTAAGCAGTGCTCGCTTCTCCCTGCAAATGAGGTGAAAACCAGACAAGCCAACCCCACGTCCGGTGTGCTGAACATCTGAGCAGCTGAGCCAGACGGAACTCAAGCCGCCGTGCGTCTCCCACCGACTCTGCCCCCAGTCAGCATCACAGCCACAGAAAGGGGCTCTTCCTTTCGTCTTCCATAAAAAAAATTTTTTTTACAGAGTTATATTTTAGGCTTTTTATTTTTATTAAAGTTTTGTGTGCATATGTCTGTGTATTATGCATTCTGTCATTTTCAGCAAGGAGGAAGAGTCATTTCGAGAAGTCTCTACGGTGCTCCAGAAGGTCCCCAGTCTCCAAGGCCCACCTGGAGAAGACGGCTGAGTGCAGTGCAGGGGCTCTGACACTGGGAGAGTCGAGAGAGCCACATACATAAACACGTCCTGCTGACTCTGCTGTGGCACTGGGACCTGTCACTGTGCAACTGTGTAAGCTACGGCGTCACGAGCAAACAGCAAGATCAAGTGATATCACTGGAAAGAAGACGAACCCCTCTACCGCCACGTCAATGACCTCAAGCCCCTCAGCCACGAGGCAAATGTAACGCGTTCCAGTCTTCAGCTTAGAAGCCCTTGTTTCTACAAGGAACAGTCTGCTGCCTCCTGAGCTTGGTGCTGCGTTTTCTTATGATTAACCCATTTTGATGTTTTATAAGTTAAACATCTAGTAAAAGACTTCCTGATGCTAAAGGAATTATAATTCATCCTTGAAACATTACAAATGAGCCACTGCTTTTTTCCACACGGCTCCTTCTTAAAACTCTAACGTCTTCCTTGGAGATACTCAAGGTCCACCCCAAAAAATTAGCAGAAGTGGAATCAAAAACTTGTCAGGGGCATACACATTTCTGTGTCGAAATGAAAGGAGCAATCCCGAGTTGCCGAGTCAGCCTTGTGCTAATCAAAGCTTGGATCAACTAAGCACGTCACCGAGCTTAGATCTAAGATCCTGTTAGTCCCGCCTGGGGAGCACAAGAGCAGCAGCCTAGGTGCCCGGGACGGTGCCGCCACCCGGAGACCACGGAACACACGAGGAAACGGGAAGTGCAGTCTCTGTACTTCCAAGTAACTCTGCCCACGGCCAAGAAAGACAGTGAAGACAAAACCTCCCGCTTCCGCTGCACGGGGACCGACACGGTGCAAATGAGGAACGCTCCGTGGCACCCTGCGGCTCACCCACCAGCCACCCCAACAGGCAAGGGCTCCACCCGGTGTCAGCCCACCTCCAGCACCTTCCCTGGGCTGGAACTCCTGCCACTGCCCAACGACTGCCACCGATGTCGGACTCACGTGTGGAGGGACTCAATGAGCTACTGTTCTTCTGCAAAAAAATGTCTTTCTCTTTGCAGTCATGCTCGAATATGAGCCTGGAGAAAGCAAAAGCATCTACACCTCAGTAAATGCAGCTCCAATCTACCCACAGTAAAACACAGCTCAAATCTACCAACAGCATCCCAGTACAGAGGAGAAAGGAACTCTCTTAAAAAATCAGCTATGTACTTTACTTCTAAATAAAAGAGAAACAAATGTGAGCCCATTTAAAATCTCAAGTCCTCACGAATCAGCACAGTCGCATTTCGCTAAATGAGGCCTTAGAGCCGCGTCCGAGCCTTGGCACTGCTGATCTTCGGGCTGGCTCACCCTGTCGTGGGCCTGTGCTGTGACTGCAGGATGTTTAGCAGCTGCCCGGGCCTCGACCCACTAGACCCCACTAGACCCCAACTGCACACCCTCCTGGTCCTAACAACCCGATGGGAAATGTCCCCAGATGTTGCTAGGTGTTCCCTGGTGTCAAGATCACCCCCAGGTGAGAACCGCTGACAGGACTTACGTGGTCTCTGCGAGAAAAACGAGGCCAAGCACCGGGAGTCTCACGTGCAGCTGTTAAAATGCTGTGAAGACCTGAGTTTTGGGCACATCACCAAAAATGTCTTCTGCAGCATCAATCCTGTGCCAGCTCCCCCCAAGAAAGGAATCTCCAGGACCTTCCAGGAATCACCCATCTCCCCACCCCTCACAGAGCTCACGCCATCAGGGCTGTACCTCTACCTCAGAGATGACCCCTGGCTTACATCCAAGTCCACTCCCCAACCCCAACTCTTCAGGTCGCTCCTCAGACCCACTGGCCTCCCCAAGGGGCCTTCCACCACCTCTGGTGTCACGGAGAGCTCCCTGAAATGAAACCAAGCCCAGACCTGCGGCCCTGGCTCCAGGTCAGAACTCCACGGACGCCAAAGACGTCAGGCCTGGACGCAAGCCCCTGGGCCTGAGCTGGTGTGAAGGCAAACTCCGCCAGCGGTCAGGGTCAGGGCCAGCGGTCAGGGTCAGGGCCCGCTCTTCTCAAAGAGGCAAAAAGTGCCCCCACGCGGGGCTGGCGGTAAGAAGCTGTGCAGAGCAAAACCATACATCACTAATCAACCTCCTTTTACTCTGCTGTACAATGACTGCAATTACGAAACAATAAGATATTTTTGAACTAAAAACCTGAGTATTTTTGTGGAAAACCTGCTCCTTGTTTTCATAAAATAAAGTGCTGTGATATAGTAAAAGCTCACTGTCTTCTCGGAACTCTGTCTTTGTCACGAGAAGGATGTAAAATGACTCCTGAACCAGAAGAAACATCCCCCACTGTCACGGGACTGTCACCAACACAGATGGGAGCGAAAAAGTAAGACCAAATGTCGCGGGGTTGAGCCCCCCGACCTTAGAGGCGCAAAGTCGGCCTTTTATTCAGGACGGAGCAGGGCCCTCCCCCCAGGACCTGACAGCAGATCAAACCAATGCATCTGCTTCTTAGTCTACTTCTCAGGTGATTTCCAATTAATTTTTCATCAAACGACCAGTTTGAGAATGAAAAATAACCTGAGAAGATCCAAGTGAAGTTCCCAAAAGCTCTGAGAAAATTAAAATACCCTTTGATCTCGCTGGGCTCTTTTCACTCCAGTCCGTCCATCACGGCTCCCGCTCCTCCCCTTCCTCCGGCTCCTCCTCCTCCTCCTCCTCCTCCAGACTTTCGACGTCAGCCATACGGCCCTCAGACTCCTCCTCCTCCCGGGCCAAGAGTTTCTTAAAAACCTCAAACTCCTCAGCTGAAGAACAGGCTGTCTTGGCCAGAAACTCAGCTTCTGACACCCTGAGGATGTCCTTGAGTAAAGGGTTGGGGACCAGCGTCTGCCCCTTCTTGTCAGGGGTCTGGTACCGGCCCAGGCGCTCCAGGAACATGTGCCTCTCCTTGGTCTTGGTCATGGAGTACTGCAGGAAGTCGGTCTTCACCACGTCCACATGGTTAATCCCCATCCTGAAGTAGGCATACTGGAGACAGAGCGTGGTTAGGAAGCGCAGCTGCAGAAAGCTTTGTAGGCTCCTAAGGCACAGTGAACTGAACTGTCCAAAAGCACTCGGAGAGACCTGCCTCACTAGCGACGGCAGAACACTATGATCCCGACACCTGCATGATGGCTTTCAAAGCATTTTCAAATTCATGTCGAGAAAAATGCAGCAGAAAATAAAGGGCAGGAGGGAGAAATTAAGTTCTATTTTTCTTCATGGGGTAAGGAAAACTATGAGTATGGAAAAAATAGGCAAAAAATTCAGAAAACATCTAGGATTTGACCTAAGCCATCATAATTGTTACCAAAAAATTAGGACACCCTTCACAATTACGTTTCTAAGATCAACATGCAAAATAGATTCTAAAGATAGGAAGGTTCTAGCTATTTTTAAATTAAGTATTCTAAGCAGAGGCCTCATTAGGATTCTAAGAATAGGCCTGGGTCATCCGTTATTAATGGCAGAAAAGTTGCAAAAGAGGTTTTACCTGTAGTAAAGAAGTGAAAGAACCAAAACCGAACTCTCTTTGGCTGGTGCAAGCAAAGAGGGTCTAAGCCTTTCACCTCATCCACTCGCCCCGGCAAGTCAGCTAACCCTGACTACACTCGAAAACTTGCTGTTACTAATCACGCCATCAGTCATTCTCACCTGGAATTTGTATTCCAGTTCACCAGGGTCCTCCCGAAGAACACAGGGGCATCTGTGCAAAATCTCGGTGACTTGCTTTACCGTGAAAAGGCACTTCTCCTTGAGAACCCCGACGATGATCTCAATGTCCCGCTGACGCATGGTGAAAATTTCAGGGCAACAGTAAAGCACCCTCTTTAATTTCCCTGAAGAATGTAAAAAAGGGCAAGTACATAATTTTAGAATATTCCAGAAGCCCAAGTGGCCAACCACACCCAATTCAAGCCAGAATTTAAAAAACAAACAAGGATCCTCTCCTCCACAGAAGGAGTGCCAGCTTCAGATATGTCTTCCCAGACGCGTCGTGGAAATGGGATGGGCCAGAATGACGCATCTCCCCACTGACTCCCTCTCACTTCTCAGACTCCCCAACCCTCCCTCCTGGTATCAAGAGGCCTATTTCTGGCCTCACAGCTGAAAGACACCTACTTCATATTCTAGGTCTCCTCTTGCCCTTCTCACCTAGAAAAGACTTTCACAGGGATTTACGGGAAAGCTCAGACAGTAAGATGGGATAGTAGCTTCCCCCATGTCGGGGCTTTGGGTTCATGTTTCCTTCTATAATAAAATAGTCCTTGAAATATTCACAACCAACATTCTTAAGACCTAGGAGCCTGAACTCAATGAAAAGGCGTTCCACAATAATAATTAATGTAATAATAACAACAAGAATCATGATGCACAACCACAGAGACTGATGATCTCCTGGTTAGTGGGTGACCATATATTTTATCCACACGAAGGCGCTTCTGAGTGACAGAGTCCCTATTAGTAACTGCATTAGGATAACTGGTATAAACTGAGACTCTCCCAGGCAAATCAGGGCATATGGTCTTCCTACAGGTAACTGAGTAAAGTTTAGTACCTAGAAACTTAGAACCACTTATTTAAACTGTTAATTAAAATCTTCCTAACAGGAGAGTCAGTCAGTGTCTTGATAAAACGTGTCAGGAATGAATTTCAGGAATTTAGTCTTCATCTTTGCAGCTTAAGGCCACGCTGAGCTTGTTAATTTATTGATATAACCACTGCATGTAAGGTGCTAAGTTTAGCTTTTTAGATTATACTGCGATAGGTAATCTGTTAAGAGAAACACACACCACTATCTTTTGCTCATCTTCTAGAAAAGGAGGCCGTAAAGATCCTCTGAAATCTGAATTCCCAAACCTTTTCTCCCCCTCCCCTACCCCCGACAATATTTTACCAGCAAGAGTCAAGAATACACAAGAGTGGCATTCCTCTGGTCAAAGCGGGCAGGGATCCTAGGAGACACTCACAGCCCCCCCACCCCACCCCACAGAAGGCCCGTAAAGAGATCCAGTGAACTTCTAGGGCTCCCGGGGCGCGAATCCTGTGGGGGTGGGGATGATGGCTCCTTTTGCCTTCACTCCACCAGTGTCCCAGGGATCTGGGCAGATCTCACATTCCACAGTAAATCGAGACACCTGACTGGAATCCAAGCCTCTACAGGGAACTCTGTAAGTCTCTCTGGCTTCCCATCACACAGACACAAAGCACTAAGCCCACCCCAAGGCAGCTTGAGCATCAAAGGGCACATACATACACATAAACCAACACCACATGCCCAGCGCCGTTCTAGATGCCACAGCCCCTACAGTGAACACGCCAGACACGCGCCTGGGTCGGTCACTCAGTCCCCCTCCCTCCTGCGATGCCCTCTGCAGAGCTCATTCTGCTTCCTCACCCCCAAGCCAAATCACACACTCCTCTCAAGGGCCTTTCCCCCAGAAACCTCCCTGAATCCACCTCACCAGGCTATTCGTTCCCCATCTCTGACTCCTCAGCACTATATATAAAAGCTACACCTTCTCATACCTTCTCCAAGCCCCAGCTTTCGCAGGTAACTGGAGCGCTTCTTCATTTGCATGATAGGCAGTTTCAGTAACTGAGGACTTCTCTTGAAGGCCACACACACAGGCTCTGGATTCAGACCCAGGAGTATTAATTCTGAAATGATGTCCAGCAACTGCTGGGGGTGGGTACCTGGCTGTATACTGAGCAGTTCGTTAACATGGACGTCACTGAAACCCATGTCCAGGAGGGAACTGACGATCTTCCCTCGCTCCACAGCCGTCCTCTGCTTCTCAAGGAGGCACTGAGTCAGCCCCGTCCTGTGCTCTGGTTCTTGCGCGCACTTCTGGGGTTCAACAAAGGGTGGCTCCCCGAGGCCGCCCCCGCTGGAGACCGTTGTCAGTTTACGCAGCAGAAGAGCAGTCGTCCTCCTCTGCTCTCCGAGCTGAGCGCTCCGCCCAGCAGTAAGGGACCAGGTGAGGGGCATCAGGCGGTGCCAAGCCGAGACCTGCAAGACACAGCCCCCAAAGGGAATTAATTCCTCACCACTCCCACGTCATGGACACCTCGGGATTTCTGAGCCAGGGTATTCAGTGCCTTGGTCCTACACAAACATAAAGTTTTTGTAAGCAACCCGCAAAGTCATACCTGAACTTAAAAAGCCTACCGAGAAGGACGTTCGCGTACAGAGAACAGAGAACTGCAGGAGCACAGAGATGAGCTACTGCTGCTGTAACTGAGGAGCCAGGGACAAGGAGGGACAGGGGAGAACTGTTTCCAGGCCACCAGGTGAAGTATGGGGGGGCGGGTTTCCTCCACCTTTTCAGTGCCGGGGGGGGGGCCTGCAAATTTAACTGAAAGATTAACAGGCAGAAAAAAAAAAGTTTACTTAGATGCATATGGTGGCTACAAGCGCTGGCTCCCTAAATGGCTAGAGTTAGGGGCTAACTTGAGCAAAGGGGTGGTGGGCTCCTAGGCGAACAAATGGGAGCCCAGAAAGTCTGTGACAGTGTTTGTTTATGTAGATACACGTGGTCTTCCCTCTCTTTTTTCCTTCATGGCCGTAAAGCTCCCGAGGAGAAAGGATCTGCGGCGCCCTCGCTCCCAGAAGGTTCTGCTTTTAGCGCGATAAGGGCCGCTCCAAGAAGGCTTCTTTCTGTAGCTGCTGAATCTCAAATGTCTTTAACTTAACGTAATTTCCGTGCCAACTCTGGGGGTCCAAGTTGGTACCCACACCTGAAAAATCTGGACCTCACACAAGTCTCCAGATTCACTACTTATATTCATTCCACAAAAGAAATCCTGGTAGCCTGCAGGCAAACTACACAGAATTCCCGTTGACTTCGGAACTCTCCAGGGTTCAGGTTGGCGCGTAACGAACGAGGCCCACATCCCCAGGCACTCAACCGCCCTTCACGGCCCGCCCCAAAGCCTCCCCCGCGCCCTCGGCCGCCGCGCCCCCGCCAGCCAGGTCAAGTCCACCCGCTCGCTGCTCCCGCCTCCCGCTCTCGCCCTGTCTGGGGTCCACTCGCGGGGTCGGCCCAGCGCCGGCGGGGGGAAAGTGGGATAAAGCCGCACTGACGGAGCGGAGAGCACCGCAGATCAGGGTGCGGCACCAGGTCGGCGTGCGGCGACCTCTACGACCCGCCAGGAGCCCCTGCTCGCGGTTCCCCCTCACCTGCCAACCCAACGCAGCCATAACGCGGAGGCAGCGGCAGCGCCGCTGACGCCGGAAGCAGCCGTCTCCCCGGTCCGCCGCTTCCGCCCTCCGGGTCCGTCGCTTCCGCTCTCCCCCTCGCCAGCGCGAAGGCGCGGGAAGCAGTTCCGCCCAGCCCTTGTCCGCAGGCGTCCGGCGCTGGGTCGGTTTCTGGGGCCTGGCGCCGCCCGCCGCTTGCCGCCCACCGGCACCGTGGGCGCGGAGACCGCGGCTTCTCTGCTTGGTGCCTACGCTGCCCGGGTTTCCGCTTTCTAGAGCTCTCGGCTAGCGCAACAAATGAACAGCTCCTTCCCCATGCGTTCGCTTCTCATTACCTTAAAATTCCTCTGAAGAGTGGAGGTGAGAGGAAACTATAACCTCGCTCAAACCGGCCACCGCCCCGCGGTCCATTAGTAACCTCCCCGGAGAAAGCAGGGTCCTTCCCAAAGCAGGTTCACGTTGGGGTAGAGACCGGGCGGTCTGAGTCAAAGGGAGCCGGTCCCAGATAAAGTTATTTGGTGTGGAATCTGCATTCAATATGAATATTAGTGACAAGTTGAAATGGTAGTGGAGTGATCGGTTCAGGCATGCAAAATGGAGTCTGGCGGCCATGGAGGACCTGGTCTCAGCCACTCTGCACCGCTGAGAACGTGAGCTTTGAACTGTTCCAGACCCAGGGACACCCCCAGCCTATTCAGAACAGCACCTGCCAGCTGCAACCTTCTGGTCTCAAGGTCTCCCCTTATAACCATGCAACCATTTCAGACCCCAACCAATCCTTATTTGGCAAACACCCTTACTTCTTTTCATTTTATTTATTTATTTTTATTTATTTATTTATTTTTGGCTGTGTTGGGTCTTCGTTTCTGTGCGAGGGCTTTCTCTAGTTGTGGCAAGCGGGGGCCCCTCACTGTCGCGGCCCCTCCCGTTGCGGGGCACAGGCTCCAGACGCACAGGCCCAGCAGTTGTGGCTCACGGGCCCAGTCTCTCCACGGCACGCGGGATCTTCCCAGACCAGGGCTCGAACCCGTGTCCCCTGCACTGGCAGGCAGACTCCCAACCACTGCGCCACCAGGGAAGCCCCCCTTACTTCTTTTGAGCTCCAATTATAATTGATAAACACCCCCACACACACACATACACACACACACACATATTCTAGAGGTGTAAACTATCCAATGGAACTCCAGAAGTCTTTACAGTTTAAAAAAAGGGGGGTGCGGGGGTCCTCCCAGCTTAGAGGTCTGGTTTCCTCTTGGGATGAAATCCAGTGATGTTTCAGCCTAATTTGCATTCATTCTTAAATTTCGGACATAGGCCTGTAACAGTTCAGGTATAGAGACTAAGCATCTTTCCAAAGGGGATAGTGGTGAAAAAGAATAAAAAGGTGTGCTTTCTCAGCTGCCTAAATTCCACCAATTGTAAGTCCAAGCCTTAGTGTATAAGCATTTCTTCTTGTTTTATCTACTTGTTTCCGAACTGAGAAAAGGGACTTGATTCTTGCATGGATACAATTTATAGAGCTCTGGGCCAGGCACCAGACTGGATGCTAAAAACCTTTTTACAGAAGGATTATGCCAAAGAAGAAGGAGGCTGTAAACTTTTCTATCTGGACTCCTTCTGCAGAGAGCACTCTCCGAGTGTTCAGACTTTCTGCTGCCATCAAATCAGATGAGTTTTAATTATTTTTTCTTATAGAGAAGTAACAGTTCTTGGAGACCTAGAACTTTGCATTCTCGGCCCATTGCACACCTGTCTGAAAAAACATTCTGTAACTTCTTTTGTGTTATAAGCATCATAAAAACTAGATAGGAAAACATTTGTGTATTTTTGCCCACTCTTCAAGAGTTCTTTGAACATCACGAGACTCATTTGATTCTGAAGAGTAAATGTCACTAACGTACTACACACTTTACAAATTCACTTCTAAAAGCCCTGCCTTTACTGTCCCTGACGGATGGAGGAAGGTCCCTCGTCAGTCTCTTGAGACGTCAGGGAGACTCGGGCAGCACTTCCTAAAGGAAGGGGAAGGCAATATCCTGCATCCCAGTAGTTGAGAATCAAATTAACTGTCATCGGAGCATCCGAAAATATCAGGACAGTTGCATGCTTCCTAAATGAACACTAGAAACCGAACACAGGATCACACTAGAGGCAGGCTGGCCCCTGAGCATCTTCCCGAGAGCTCCGGGCAGGAGCCTTGGCACCTGCGGAAAGTGATAACGTGGGAAAAAGGCATGGGTTGGGGCGGCAGGGGGGTGGTGGTCTTGGTTTTGGTTTTGTTTTCTTCCTGCTATTTGAGCAGGGGAAAAATGAAAGGTTTCTCTCTGACACCAACCACTCCCTCCCCTCCAACACAGATACAAAATAGAGGCTGGATTTCCTGTGCCTGAGCTAGCTGACTCTGTTTCAGAGGGGGATGGACTGGAGCCTAGAGGGGAAGGGCCCTCTGAGTGTGTGAGAGCTGCCCTGGGGCCTGAACGGGGGAGGGAGAGGGACAGTCGGGGCTGGACGCCCCCCACACAGTCACGGAGGGAGCCTGGACTGGCTTGTGGAGTGCGGGGAGGGTGTCGTGGGTGCACAGCGGAGCACAGACAGGTGGTGGGCCGGCCCTGGTGAGCTTGTGCACAAGGAGAAGGGCAACGCCTGAAACACCACACCCTCTGGTCTCCTTAGAGCCAGCAAGCTGCAGAGCCCTGGGCTCACCCATAGGAGGGACCCCCAAACTGACCAAGGCTGAACCTCTCTCCAGCTGTGGCAAGTGGAGATGCACAAACGGAAAAATAAAGAAATGAAGTACTTCCCATACCAGCACTGTAGAAGAATTCACATGGTCCAAGTCAGGGTAATTGTTTACTAACAAAGTTGCTTTAATTTGGAAAACGTTCAAGGAAATAAATTAATGAAATAATCTGGTCATTCGGTGAACAGGTTCTACACATTCCGCATAAGAGACGAGCATATACCAAGTCAGGAAGCAGAAACACAGGCACATATACAAAAGTAGAAAGAGGGTTAAAAACCTTTTGTATGCCTTTTGGAATTTCACAAATTAGAAGCCTTTTAATAGTAAAAAATAGTACAAAACTCAAAATTAACACTAGAATTTTTTCAAGGCCATGAAAAAAAATGAATTCCAAGTCTATTTTATAACCCTAAAACAATATAGTATCCCTGGCTTTTGTTCTAACATTTATCAAGCTTGCATATGAGGTTTTAGATGGTGTAATGGGCCTAATTCTTGAGAACGTACTTTCTCTGAATGGAAGGGGCCTGAATATAACATGACTTCCTGAGTGAAGGAGAGCAGCAGAGAGCTGGGTTTCCCGGCGGTTAGGGGCCTGCCCTCGCACATGAAGCCCTGCGCAGCTCCGGGGCCCGAGCCACTGCACTTGGGCTCCTGCCCTCCAGCTCCAGACTGACAGTGGACAGAACTCCGCTCTCTAAAGAAAGAAAAAGATACTGTGTCACCTGCCAACAGCAAGATTCTAAAATACTTTGCTTCTCTTTGGAGAAATTCTTAGGAGCAAAAGACATCAGGGGAACCCTTCAGAACCCAACTGGCAATGTTCTAGACTCCCTGGACCCTGCTGTGGTGCCGCGGGGGTTCTACGTCCAGAGCCACTTGCAGTGTCTGCCCACTCTGAGCAGCGGGAGCCAGACACACGGGGCTGCTGCTCCCAGCTGGGGGCCCCCGGGGTCCCCAGACCATCACACTCCTCGTCCGGGCCGTATCCTCCCTTTCGGCCCGCTCAGACCACCGCCAGCGGCACTTCTCAAACTCTCTGCCGCAGCCCTCAATCCCGTCTGTGGGTTCCTCCTTGTCAGGGGCTCCCATGGGCACTCACCCACCTTCCAAAGCCCCTGGTGGTGTTCAGGGACCTCTGGAGTCTGTCTCACAGGCGACAAGCCAGCTCTGGGCCCTGACGTTCATGTCCAGGACAGCACAGAGGAGGGAACCTCGCCCTCCCCCAAGACCCGGGAAGCAGCCTGGGAACCGCCTCAGCCCTGAGGGGCACGGCCTCGCCTCTCACCTGGCTTGTTTAGTCGACACACCTCTTCCCAGGTATAGTCAGCCAGGTTCACAGGCTGCGTCACCCAGGGGTCTGTCACCAGCTTCTCCAAGGTGGTGCGCTGCTCGGGGACAGGCTGTAGCAGCCCAGACATGAGGTTCATGAGATCTGGGGACAGAAAGGCGTGTGGCCAGAAGACTGACGGAGGGCCCCGGCTGGGGGCAGGTGGAGCGCATCGCACAACTGCAGGTCCTGGGTCTGGTGGGACAGGAGGTGGCTCTGGACCCCCACTTCTAACCAGCACTCCGGGGGCTCTGGAATGTGGGGTCCCAGCTATGCTTCAGGAGGGCCTGTGGGAGATGTCTGTTGCCTCTGAAAGGAAAGCTTGGAGCTCGAGATCCCACCTTGCTCACCACACCAAGTGTGGCAGCTCCTAACCTGGGCCTGCTCTAAGGGACTCTGGGGGTGCAGAGCTGTGGACACAGGGATCACGTGACAGGAGAGGGGTGGGAGGTGGCCGGCAGCGGAGCCCCAGCTCAGTCCCCACAGGAAGGCAGCACGAGCTCTGAGAAGAGCCCCCAGCCTTGAGTCTGGATCTGAGTCCCATTTCCTTTTAGTGTCACCTCAGCCAGGGCCACTCCAAGCCTCACTGTCCCAAGTGAGTATCCTGAGAGCCTAGTGAGAGAGCCCGCAGAGCAGCCCCCGTGGGCAGAGCTGCAAGAGCCTTGGTACCGCGGAATCCAGAACATTAGCAAAGCTCTACAAATCTTCTTCTAGGCTGCTCTGGACCGAACTGTGCACCCCCCACCCAGATTCACAGTGTGATGATATGAGGAGGTGGGGCCTTTGGGAGGTGACGAGGGCTAGATGAGGTCATGAGGAGGGGCCCCCGCGACAGCATCAGTGCTCGTATCAGGAGAGACACGAGAGGGCCTGCTCTCTCCCTCTCTCTGCCCCGTGAGGACACAGGAAAAGGCAGCCGTCTGCAAGCCAGGAACAGGGCTCCCACCCGGAACCGCATCTGCCAGCACCTTGATCTCGGGCTCTCAGCCTGCAGACTGAGAAATAAATGTCTGTGCTTTAAGACCCCAGTCTGCGGTGTCCTGTCATGGAAGCCCGAGCGGACTGAGACACAGGCTTCTAACCTAAGCAAAGAACCCAAGGCACAGACTTGATTCATGAGGACACTTATCTCCTCACTGCCTGCAACGATGAATGATTACTCTGGCATCACAGAGTGTCACTATGTCACTAGTGTCTGAGAGACCTCAGAACCCCATGGTCCAGCTCCCAGGAGCACCTCCAGGTATGGGCCGTGAGGGTCCCACTCCAGGCCTACCACCCGGCGGTCCTCACTGCAGACACAAACCGCCACTCATGGCCCTGGGGGAGCCAGCTCACGGGAGCTCGAGGTGGGACAGAAACCCCCAGGTTCCACATGAGCGGCCGGGAGGTCAAGTCCATCCTTTGCCCTCCCCCACAGGTGACCTTACAGTCACGGCCACGGCCACGCTCAGAGAATGCTAGTGTGTGCGCATCCTTCAGAAGAGGGCCCTACGGTCCAAAGGGAAGCTCTCCTAAAAATAAAGCTGTGATGTTTTAAAGTCATATTCAAATCGTCCTTACGTTCACAGATCAAAGTCCGAGAAGAATGGAAAAGAGAGAGAGCTGGGCTATCGGCACGGACCCGGGTGCGCTGCTCTCGCAGACGGGAAGCCGGTGCAACGCCGGCGCCCGTCCACCCGCCACCGCGCGAGCTCACCTTCCGACACCAGGTACGGGGGGTTTATCGCGGCCTCCAAGGTCTCCTCCAGCTCGCAGAAGGGGTTCTCCTCGAAGATCAGCGTGTACAGCGCGACGCCCATCGACCACATCTCCAGCTCCGGCCCCTTGTAACTGCAGGAAGGAGAGAAAGCACTCGGGGCGCTGGGCCGGCCCCGCACGTGAGCCCAGCACCCGCACAAGTCACCCGAGAGCGGCTTCCAGGGAGACACGCCACACTCCTCGACCACGTCCTCAGCACCGGCACGTCCGCCCCCAGCCGGGCGCTGGCCACGTGCTGCGGAGGGAGAGGAAAAGCAAAGCTCCGCTCAAGCAGCTGAGAGCCAGTCAGGAGATGGCACGGGGGCAGAGCAGAGTGTCTCCCAGGGGGCTTCCTGGAGGAGGTGGAGAGAAGGCCCGGGAGCGCAGGCAGAGTGCCAGGCGCCAGGCCCACAGGAACTCGGCTCACTAGGGGCCCTGGGGAGCCACAGGCAGCTTCAGAAAGATGTGAAGGATGCTCAAGGTGAGACCGGCGTGGGTGAGCATCCTTAAGGCTGCGGCGAGGCAGCGGCGCAGGATAGAGGAGAGCGAGTGAGAGGGGCGTGGGGAGAGGGGGCGCAGGCAGCGGGGAGGCAGCCCCCCGGGGTGCTCTGCGTTATCGCCTGTGCTTATAAACACCCTCATTCCAGCCACCGCTTCCTGGGCACCTGGGAGATGCTGGCGCTCTGCAAGGCATGTACATGCTTTAACCCTCATCCTCACAGCAAGCCAGCAAAACACACATCTCCCTGGTTCCACGGAGAAGAGGCGAGGCCGCCGCTGGGCGGGCACGGGAGCCAGGCTGACGGCCCCCACGCACCAGCCCCCGTGCCGCCCACCGCGGCTGGTCCCTCGGGTCTGGAGCTCGGGCGGGGGGACAGTCTGGCCCCAAGAGACTTGGGCAGCAGCGTCTTTGCAGCAGAACAGGAATGTAGACAAGGTGGCTGAGAGGAACTGCTGAGAAGAGGGCCCAGGACAGAGCCCTCAGCCTTCCAGGGGGCCACAGAGAGGCTGGGGACATCAGGAGACAGGAAACCCGTGGGCAGTAGGGGCGGGGGGCTGGGCCCCAGGAGAGAAGAGGGGCCAGGAGGGGAGGGGCCACGAGGACAGACCTCAGGGAAGTGAGGGGATGAGACAATGCTACAGCCAGAAAATCAGATCTGGCAGTCTTTGTTTTGTGCCATTTATGTTTTGGAGAAAGAGATTTCAAGAATTTTGGAGGCTAAAGAGAAAAATCCAATAGACTAGAACAGAGGTCAGCCTACTTTTGCTGTAAAGCGCCAAACAGTAAATATTTCAGGCTGGGGCCACGTGGCCTCTGTCCACCAGGGCAGCACAAAAGCAGCCACAGACACTACGTGAGCCGACAGGACTGTAGTTAAGAAAACAGGTGGGGGCCGGATCTGCCGCCCCTGGAGAAGAAGGTCGTGAAAACAAGAGGGAGGAAGAGGGGTCCCTGAGGACGGGATGTAGAACCGGGCAGTACAGGTCCCCGCAACGCTCTGGCGTCTGTCCCTCTAACCACAAGCCCTCCTGGAGACACACGTCCTAACCACACCTCTCCAAAGTACGCGTAGGTGGTACAGGATAATACCTGTGGTCCGGATCTGACTGGATTTCATTTCATATGTGTACAGACACACTTCGTTTACATGTGGACAACAGAAATCCATGCATACACAGGGGGAAACACTGAGCACCGTTTCCATGCGATCCCATGAGCACCTGAGCTACACCCGTGTGTCCTTTCCTCTCCCGAGTTCCCTGAGACCAGGCCCTGCCCAGGCCGGGCCCCTCCAGCTCACAGGCTTCTGGGGCGCAGAGATGTAAACGCGGCCCACACCCTTGCTTCTCCTCTCAGCCAGAGCAGGAGGCTTGGCGCGCCCCGAGCTGACGCATGCCGGGCCAGTCAGCGACAGCACCTCCAGCCAGGAGTGGACCCAGCTTCCGCCTGGACCCTCTGCATTAGTACTTTTTCTGTTGCTTGATTTCTTACATGGCCAGCCCAGCAATATATTATTGGACTAGATTACTAGTTCTGTCATCAAAATAAATAAACCAACTAAAAAAAAATCCTCTTCATTCATTTGAAGAGTCCCAAGTTTTGGGACTCTTTTTATCTTTCTCTTAACTTTTTTTTCTTTTCTTTTCTTTTTTTTTTTAATTTATTTATCTTTGGCTGTGTTGGGTCTTCATTGCCGCGTGCAGGCTTTCTCTAGTTGCGTTGGGCTGGGGCTACTCTTCATTGGGGTGCGTGGGCTTCTCATTGCGGTGGCTTCTCTTGTTGCGGAGCACAGGCTCTAGGCGCCTGAGCTTCAGTAGTTGTGGCTCGTGGGCTCTAGAGCGCAGGTTCAGTAGTTGTGGTGCACATGCTTAGTTGCTCCGTGGCATGTGGGATCTTCCCGGACCAGGGCTAGAACCTGTGTCCCCTGCATTGGCAGGTGGATTCTTAACCACTGCACCACCGGGGAAGCCCTCTCTTAACTTTTAATTATATGAAACTCCAAACATAAAAGTTGAGGAAATAATATACTGAACCTCTGTCTCCATCCCCCAGCTTCCCTGACCCACCTTACTTTTCCTGCCTGCCTGCCCACTTATTTCCCAAACATACTTTATCACTCAACACCCTCGTCAAAGAGGCACAAACTGAAACCATTTTTCCCCCTAAAACCCCACCAACCGCAGGTCTGACGGCAGGTGTGACAACAGGCTGCAGCTCCCATGATACGTACGGGTTTCCCATGAGGACTTCGGGCGCGCAGTACTCAATTGTCCCACAGAAGGTATAGAACAGCTTGCCCCTCTCCAGGTAGGCAGCCGAGCCGAAGTCTATGAGCTTGATTGTAAAGTCCTCAGCGATCACGATGTTCTCGTCCTTGATGTCCCGATGAATGATGCTCTTGGAGCGCAGGTATCCCACTGCTGACACCAGCTGAAATCAGGAGGCCACAGGGGACTTTTTAAAAGGCAATTCAAGTAGAACATGAATTTAAATTAAGGATTAAGAAGAAAAAAAGAAAAGAACAACAACAAAGAAAAAAAGAGTTCTCTAACTCATTACAGACTGGTGACAGGAAAGACTCTGGAGGCTGCAGATTGCACCCGGCTGAGCCAGAGGAAAAGCAGCTCCAGGCATCAGGCTCACTGTGGCTGGCACACATCATGCCCACAAGGCAGCAACGCAGATCTAGGATTCTTTTCTTTAATTTCATTATTTATTATTATTATTATTTTGTGATAAGGACACCTAAGACACGGGCTACCCTCTTGGCAAATTTTAAAGTATACCATACAGCATCGTTAGCTTTAGGGACCATGCCGTACAGCAGACCTCTAGGACTTACTCGTCCTGCAAAACTGAAACTTTGTATTCTTTCACTGACACCCCCATTCCTCCCTCCCCCAGATAAATATGTGATTTTTAAGTTCTCTGTCTGTGTGCTACCAACGAAACCTCCTCAGCAGACACAGAACGACCATCTTGGGAGGAAAGACAGACAGACCACGGCAGAAGCTACAAAGACACGTGGTGGGCACCTTAATGAGTGTGGGCTGGTTGCATGGGAGGTGGCCCTAGAGAAGGCCTGACCCCACCACCTCTGGTTCACAGTGAGGGACAGTGATCTGCCCAGAGTTCACACGGCAATTCAGGAGCAGAGCTGGGGACAGAAGCCAAGTCTCCAAACTCCTACTTCAAGGCTCTGGCAGCTCCTCAAAGAGCAGCCCTGAGTGTCAGCCATACGTTCCCCAACACGTGTGGAGTTCTCAACCATGTGAATTTAAAGTAACTCCCCAGGAAATGGGCTTCATTTCAACAAGTCAAGTACATTAGTCTCCACTGTGAAAGGGTCAAGTTACTAGAATATATTGCTGTCTGCCTGCACTGCACATTTGGTGACAGAGATCAACAAAAGTAGCACCTCAGTTAAGTTTAAGTAAGATTAGTACAATTTCTGACCCTATTCATAATTTGGACACCAACTGTACCAATCAACATAGAGATTTCGGGGACTTCCCTGGTGGTGCAGTGGCTAAGAATCCGCCTGCCAATGCAGGAGACACGGGTTCAAGCCCTGGTCTGGGAAGATCCCACATGCCACGGAGCAACTAAGCCCATGAGCCACAACTACTGAAGCCCACGTGCCTAGAGCCCGTGCTCCGCAACAAGAGAAGCCACCACAAAGAGAAGCCTGTCACTGCAACAAAGAGTAGCCTGGCTCGCCGCAACTGGAGAAAGCCCATGCACAGCAACAAAGATCCAACACAGCCCAAAATAAAAATAAATAAATAAATTTAAAAAAAACAAAAACAAAAACATAGTGATTTCGGGACTTCCCTGGTGGCGCAATGGTTAAGAATCCGCCTGCCAATGCAGGGGACACGGGTTCGAGCCCTGGTCCGGGGAGATCCCACATGCCACGGAACAACTAAGCCCGTGTGCCACAACTACTCAGCCCATGTGCCACAACTCCTGAAGCCCGCACGCCTAGAGCCCATGCTCTGCAACGAGAAGCCACCGCAATGAGAAGCCCACGCACTGCAACAAAGAGCAGCCCCCGCTCGCCGCAACTAGAGAAAGCCTGTACGCAGCAACCAAGACCCAATGCAGCCAAAAATTTAAAATAAATAAATAAATAAATAAATAAATAAAAAACATAGTGATTTCATGGATGTAGTCAGTCATTTACATCATTAGAGACAATTTTATATTTACAGATGAATATCTTTGAGTCAGAAGCAATAGTTCATGGCAGACAAAGTAAGCTGAATTAATTAACTTTAAATAAATAAATAAATGTATATTTACATACACATGCATGCAAACATATACATACCTGCATTTATATAAAGAAGCATGCATGTGCACGTGTACACACATACACACGTGTGCATACATACACGTGCATGTCTATACTTATACATTCACATACATATATATATATATACACACTTTTACATGTATATGTACATACACATACATACACACATGCACATGTACATATCAGGCTCCAGTGGGGAAACAGAAACCACACGTTAATCTGAACATGGAAGGCTTCATCAAGGTGTATTAACTACAAAGCGGTAAAGAACCTGAACGGGAGTAGCTGCTCTTCCTGCAGGCCCCCCCGAGGACCCCAGCTGCACAGGAGAGCAGTTCACCAAGCAGACCCACAGATCCGGAGCTGAGAGGCAATACACTAATACCTGGCACTGGACATACATACGTTTATATGTAATAATAGAGTTCTGTAGAGTTGTGGATCCACGTTTACATATAACAACACTTATTATGTATACAGATTTACAAAGGGGCTATAGATACTTCTTGCAAAAGTTAAAAAGTATTGAACACTAGAATTACCTGTATCAGTAGCCCCAAATTAACAACGGTTAGGTAGCAGCTATTGATAAGTGACTCCTAATGTTATGTCATACTGACACTCTGTTTGCCATGAAGATTTCAGAAACAAATCTTTGCCATGAAGTAAAGTAGATGCGTAAATAACCTTCCAAAGTAGCAAGGGGGGAGAGGTGACATTCTTTGGGCAGAACGATGATGACCGAAACTTACAAGTAGGTGCCTCAGAAATTTAATTTCACAAATCCAATAACTTCTGGGAGCTTATAGCTTTGAGGAAGAAATGTCAATTCACGGAAGCTGTCATTAGAAATCAAGTCAACTCCAGGAAATGAAGAGCAAATCTGTGAATTGGTCACAGCCCCCTCCCAGGTATCTCTCCATCTTTTCCAGGGAGCTAGGAATCGTCTGGAATGGAACTACCAAGATATTAAAACTAAAACAGGAATTGCTGTCTCCCCCTCCCCACCCTGCCACCCAATTTCTCTCTCTCATAGGACACCTTTCCACTTCGCTGGTCACTCTCTCATTCCAAAAACTAACAAGTGGACTAACATCAATACACAGATAGACACAAAAGAGATCAAGACAAATACTCACTGTAAAATGAGATTGCCAGAACCGCAAGCTCTGTGGACTAATTAACTGGACGGCTACGTTTATTAAGCACTTCCTGTGTGCGGGACTCGTGTGTGCGGCACAAGGGCCTTAGAGGCACTCTCTGATTTAATCCCAACAGCCTCATGATGCTGGCACTAGAATGATCTCTCTGTACAAATGAGCAATGATTTCCCATTGGTGAACAAGGATTCAGATCAAATGCACAATCTCAAAACCCAGTCTGGTAGCTTTGTTGGTCCATTTTTGAGATTGGTGTGGCTATTGTAGGGATATAAGTAAACTTGAATCATCAAAACCCACGTCTGCTATCACTGCAGGATAGTACCTGGCCTCATTCTTCCTTCCCCACCTTACTCCCTCTGCTTCATCTACAGAATTCTCTTCTCAAAATACATATCCTACTCAATAAAATCCAAACACCGAAGGCCAGATCCAGCTCACAGAGAGAACGGAGTGTGTATCACTGATCCCTGCAGCCCTGGGCCCAGGCAGCCAAGCCCACACTCTCCCCGGGCGGCTCTGGCCGGCTCTCACCTGTCGGAAGATGTAGCTCGCCAGGGGCTCATCGAGGCTGGGATGGCGGTCGATGAATGCAAAGAGGTCCAGGCCGGAGCCGTGCTTCTCCATGACCAGCTGAAAGAACCCTTGGTTTTCAAATACATCCAGTACCTGGAAAGACACAAAGCTGGGTGTGGCCCTGCCGGGGTACCTTCCAGACAACGAACTCGAGAAGTGGCGTGACAACAGCTCTCCACCTTGATGATGTTGGCGTGCTCCACCCTGCACAGGATGGCAATCTCTAAAGTCACTTTCCCAAGTTTGGGATCCTCAATCCAACAATCCTCCAAAACCTTCTCCTTCTTAATAAACTTCACCACCACCTGCGAGGAGAACAGAGGGGACGTGACTGCAGCCGGCCCCGCCACGCCTCTCGCAGCCCATCAAGCGTGCTGCTCTACCTTCACCCTAACCCCCCCCCACCCCCGCTGAGCCCCAGGGACCTGAAAGAAGAAACCTAACAAGAGCCCTCCGGCGTGAGCAGACAGAGAAGCAAGTCAGCAGCCGACCGGAAGCGCTGACTGGACCTGCCCGATCTAGAAAGTGGGCGGACGGGGGTGACGGCGGAGCCAGGCGGCCCTGCAGAAAGACAGGTGCTCCCCAGAGCACCGCATGTCACCCCAATTTCTCAACCGAGTACTGGATGTCCTGGCTGAGAAAATGAAACAAGAGGCCTGAGAACTAGAAAAAATGAACAAAAACTGTCATTCATGTTGATCCTGAGAACTAATCAGAGAGTTCAGCAAGACAGATGGACACAAGATAAATACGGAAAAAACGGTGTTAGTCAATTAATGATAGTCAACTGGAGTGTGGAATAGAAAAAAAAGACACCGTTAGTAAAGGAAACCAACACCCTAGGTCAATGAATGACAACCCTGCCCCTCAACAAAACACCTGCTCCTAGGTGGGCGCTGGGCATGTGGTGAGCAGTGACCGCGGGCCAGGCCTGCTCTGCACTTCAGCAGGAGACCCCAAACCAGACGACAGAGACCCCCGCCTTCTCGGAGATCAGCATCTGCTGGGAAGCAGGCGATACACAAGATGCACCACGGGTCAGGAAAAGCGAGGGCCGAGAAGAAGCAGCTGAACCGGGAAGTGCCGGGTGGCGGGGCCGGGGAGGGCTTCCCGGGGCGGCGGCTTCTGAGAGGGGCTGGGGGGAGGCACTGCAGGCAGAGGGAAGATGGGGGAAGGTTCTGCGTGTGGTGAGCAGGCGGCACGAGGGGCAGGGACGGCACACAGGGCCAGGGCAGAAGCAGGGAGACCACTTAGGAGCTTCTGCAATATCCAATCACCCCACAATAATCTGGAGAAAAAAGGTGGTGGCTTGGGTGCCAGCATGTGCGTGGTGACAAGTGGACAAACTCTGAAGGTGCTTCGAGGGGAGGGTCACCACGATTTAACAGGTCAGATGAGAGACGCAAGGGAAAGCAAGAAGATGAGGGTGGAAGCAAGGCTGACGGCCCGAGGAGCCACGAACCGGGGTTACGGGGCACGGGAAGGATGATGGAGTCAGGCGGGGCCGGAGCAGTGCAGACGGCAGAGCTCGAGTTCGCGTGTTTGCAGGCAGCTGCCTGCTGCCCGTCCAGCTGCAGGTTTAGGGAGACAAGAAGGAAGGCGGCCTCCATGGCCTCCACGCACACCTAACATGAGCTTCAGGGGGAAGAATAACGGAACAAGAGAAGAGAATCCTCTTACGGTAAAGAAAGCTCTAAACATCTAGATTGAAGTCTTACCAAGTGTCGAGCAAGAATAAAGAACACACACATACATACACACACACACACACACACACACACACACACACATACACACACACAGAAATACATCCTGGTGAACTTTCTGAATTCCGAAGATTAAAAAAAAGACAAAAACAGAAAGGATAAAAATCAAGTTGCTGGCAGCAAAATTCACTTCAAAATAATGGTAGATGACAATAGACACCATTGTGTATCTAAAACATTCTGAGAGGAAAAAGGCACATCTCCACTAAAGTATGAGGGAAAAAACCACACCTTAATACATGTAAGGATTCCGAGTGGAACACCCATACGTCCTTCCTAGAAAAATTAGTAACAAATATACTCCAGCAAATGAAACATGAACACAGGAAAGAGAAGAAACTGGATATAAAACCAGTGGAGGTTTAACAAAAGCAGGACAAGACTTGTACACTGAAAACTATAAAACATTGTTGAGAAATGAACACAACATTGTTGATCAACTATACTCCAATATAACATAAAACTTTTTAAAAAATAAAGTAAATGAAATAAAATTTAAAAAACATTGTTGAAAGAAATTAAAGATCTGAATAAACGGACAGACATCCCATGTTCGTGGATCAGAAGAATTGATATTGTTAAGGTGGAAACACCCTGCAAGTCAATCTGCACTCTGTCCTGAGAACTAGACCCAAACCCTTCAAAGTATACTTTCTGATTGGCTGCTTTACTTAACAATGTGTTGGCCTAATAACATTTAAATTGACATTCCGTTTTCTGAAAGGCAAAATTACTCATGTGGCTTCTTTTTAAACCAAGAGAAGAACTCTGGGTCTCCTTTCTTCTTCCTTAGGTATAAAAGTCTAAAGAAACCCGCAGAGCCTTTTGGATTCCTGATCCAAACCAAGAGTGAGAAGATCTGCCTCAAATAAATTAAAGATGACAATAGAAACTTAAGAACAAGACTGCTTAGAAACACGTGACACCCAGAGCAGCATGTGTTTAAACCTCTAGAAGGTGGCCGAGTGCACTCAGACAACTCAACACTGCACGAGCTTTTATTACTAAGTAACAGCTTAAAAAAACACACATTCAATCTAATAAGCTAGAAAAATAGCAAAATTAACTCGTAGAAAGTACAAGAAAAGAAATTTAAAGAAAACAAAGCAAATATTTGATTAAAAAATAGGCAATTCTTTGGCAAGTCTAGCAAAGAGAAGAGAGAGTGAAGACAAGAATGAGGACAGCCAAGGGGACGAGACTCGCCACAGAAACCCCTGCAAACGTGACGTCACAGGTGCTGGTCACCACCGGTGTCCCCAGCTCTGCAGGCCCCACAAAACTGACAGAGAAAAAAGAAAAAACACTTACATATGAATATAAATGAAAAAATCCCAAATAAAAATATTAGCAAGCCAAATTCAGCCACGCATTAGAAGAATGTTATAACACAATTGAGGATTGAGTCTACGAATGGAAGTTGACTGTTGTTATCCATATATTAATAAAGGAAACAAAGACACTATCATCGCAATAGATGCTGAAAAGACATTTGATAGAACTCAATGCTCATTCTTTAAAAAAAAATTTAGTGAACTGAAAATAAAATGAAGTATCCTCAAACAAAAGGTATCCATC